>NC_134484.1:305734012-306069012 GCF_040206685.1 Ascaphus truei | reverse complement strand
TGTGTACAGTACAGTGGGTACAGTACAGTATGTGTCTTCTATTTTTTTAATACCCTTGTGATGTGCAGTACTGAGCATGCCTACAGTATACAGTACAATATGCCTGGACAGTAGTGTACATTGTAGAAACACTGTATTTTGTTACAGTATCAAAGGATCCAATGGAACAATTTAAAACAAATCAACATGTTCTTTTATTGGTGGAGTAAGTACAAAAACATTTATTTACAAATACGGTACAATGTAAAAACATTTTAAGTGCACAGCAATTCAAAACATCAACAGGTGTATGGTTTACTGCTAGTGAAAACATTTATGTACAGAAAGTAAAAACATTTACAGTCAGTCAGTAAGGTTTACAGTCACATGTTGTTATTAAAAAAAAATCTTTATTCATAAAATACACAAAACGCAACATCCCCTTTATTAAAGAATGGCAAGTCAAAACATTTACAGTGGGATGGTGTGCAGAACAGTCAGACAGGCCTGCACAACTACAGTCCTCGAGGGCCGCAAACAGGCCCGGTTTTCAGGATAACCTTTGAAAACTGGGCCTGTTTGCGGCCCTCGGGGACTGGAACAAAACATTTACTAAACATTTACAACAGTTGAACCCTCACGCAAATGTGTACCCCACCAGATTGTCCTTCCATGGCCGATGCCTTGCATGGCGCAAAATGCCGTTAATGGAGTCTCGAACGCCTTTCATTACAAGATCTGTAATTGAAAAATAGGCCTCGCTGTGCCAGCAACCACCGTGAGCTATCATGCACACGGAAAAACCAGAGAACGCAAAAGGACACCAACGGTAATAAATGCGTAAGTATATTTATATAACTAAAACATTTTTTTATATAAAATATTGTACTGTAGATCTACTAGTGTACTGTAATAGTGTACTGTAGATCTACTGTATCTAATTTTATAGTTATTTCGGTATATTTATACAGTATAGCAACGGTATATGTATATTTTTTATATTGCTGCATATTAATAGAACAATATATTGTGTACTGTAGATCTACTGTATCTAATTTTATAGTTTTTTTGTTATATTTATATAGTATAGCAACGGTATATGTATATTTTTTATATTGCTGCATATTAATAAAACAATATATTGTGTACTGTAGATCTACTGTATCTAATTTTATAGTTATTGCGGTATATTTATATAGCAACAGTATATACTGTATATTGTTTATATTGCTGCATATTAATAGTACAATATATTGTGTACTGTAGATCTACTGTATCTAATTTTATAGTTATTGCGGTATATTTATACAGTATAGCAACGTATATGTATATTTTTTATATTGCTGCATATTAATAGAACAATATATTGTGTACTGTAGATCTACTGTATCTAATTTTATAGTTATTGCGGTATATTTATATAGCAACAGTATATACTGTATATTGTTTATATTGCTGCATATTAATAGAACAATATACTGTGTACTGTAGATCTACTGTATCTAATTTTATAGTTATTGCGGTATATTTATACAGTATAGCAACGTATATGTATATTTTTTATATTGCTGCATATTAATAGAACAATATATTGTGTACTGTAGATCTACTGTATCTAATTTTATAGTTATTGCGGTATATTTATATAGCAACAGTATATACTGTATATTGTTTATATTGCTGCATATTAATAGAACAATATCTCACTGTATACTATTTTTACTGCAAACGATGTGCTGTGCTTGTGGCCTACTGCACTGTAACTTACCGGATTGTTGTTTTTATGTACATTGTAGGGGGACAACTGTTCTGGTCGACAAAATAAGTGAGGAGAATGATGAGGAGAGTGCATTAAGGGTAAAATACACTCTGCAGAAAAATCAAAATTTCACTGTATCCGAGACCAGCATAAAGAAGATGAGACGCAGAATTGGATGGAAATATGGACGTGTGAGGTTAGTACTGGACAGTACAGGAGGTTAAAGTGTTGTTTAAGAAACTGTACTGTACCGCTAAAATTATTTATTCCTTGTCATTACAGAACATACCCCATGATAAGGGACGTTAACAAAATCAAGAGAGTGGTCCAGGCCCAGGCATGGATCGACAGAGGGGAAATTTTCCAGGATTGCATCTTCACTGACGAGTCTACTGTTTCGCTGGAGAGATTTGCCACCTTTGCATTCCACAAAAAAGGTCGCATATCTATGAAGCCACGGCCAAAACACCCAGTGAAGATGCATGTGTGGGGTGCCATCTCTAGACGTGGACCAGGATGCATTGTCATCTTTGAAGGTAAAATATATAAAATATAATGTAGCCTTATGCACTGTACTGTACTAGTGTGCAGTTTTTTGAGCACTTTTCTTTTCTTGTTATAGGAATCATGAATAAAGCTTTCTTCCAAGACAAAATTGTGCCTGAGATTGTGGAATACATCACACGCCAGTTCCCGGATGGTCACCGTTTCTACCAGGACAACGATCCAAAGCACACCGCGTCAACAGCGCATGTCCTTGAGCGCGGTATGAACTGGGTGAAGACGCCAGCGGAGTAAGTGCGGTAACCGTGTCTCATTTTTTTCCCACTGTTTTTACTGTGTACTGTATCTCTTTAACTAATTGTCCTTTTTTTCCAATGACAGATCGCCAGACTTCAATCCGATCAAAATGGTCTGGCATCAGCTGAAGGGCTATATCCGAAAAGTCGTGAAACCCTCCAAAAAGGATGAGTTGGCGAAAGGCATACTGAGTTTTTGGAACAATGTACTCACCGTGGAACGCTGCAATAAATATATTGACCATATTGCGACTGTGTTGCCCATTGTGATCGCGCGTAATGGGCAAGCATCAGGAAGGTAGTATGGTATACTGAAGTACTGTAGTGTAGTATTGTAAGTACAGTATGATACAGGTAAGTATGGCACAGATTTTTTCTTTCCTTGTAGTCAGAGTATACAGTAGTTGCAGTATAGACTAGTTTGACAGTACTACGGTAACTGCATACTGTAGTCCAATATGGAGTAGCTATACAGTACACAATGCCATAATACAGTATGCACCTACTGTACAGTACAGTAACTGCTCAATTTATTTATTTCCAGAGAGAGCAGCACCTGCCATCTAGTTACAAAGTATTTAACAGTAGTCAGAATATACAGTAGTTCCAGTATGGACTTGTTTGACAGTGCTAACAGCGTACTTTAGTCCAATATGGAGTAGCTACAGTATACAGTACACAATGCCATAATACAGTACAGTATGCACCTAACTGCTCAATTTATTTATTTCCAGAGAGAGCAGCACCAGCCATCTGGTTCCAAATGATTTAACAGTAGTCACAGTATACAGTAGTTCCAGTATAGACTATACTATAATAGTATACTATAATACAGTACGCACATAACTGCACTAATTTTTTGTTTTCTTGTCTTTTCAGGAAAAAAGGATGGACTGGGAGAGAGGGGGGTGTCGTGTACAGTCTGAACTGTTTGTACAGTCAAGTGTACAGTATCTAAACATCAGTAATGATGTACACAAAACCTCTCCGCTCTCAATGTACTGTACTGTACCGCTGTACTGTACACAGAATGAGGAAGAAGATAAAGACGGAAAAAATGATATTACTATATATATATATATATATATTATAAATTATATATTATTAAATAATATTATTATCAATGTGCATTATTCATGTTTATCCACCGGCCCTCAATTTCCATCTGACAGAAGAACTTAATAAAGACTGCATAATGTATTATTCATGATTATTTTTATATTTGTATTTTTTGGTTCCTGATAAAATAAAATAAATATTTATTTACATTCCTGCTAATCATAATCATTGACAACAACCCCCCCCCCACACACACACACACCTACAGTACACCAAAGAAAAAGAATGAATGACAAAACAACATGAATCAGTTAAGGGTTTTTTAACTCTCAATTCTCACAGTGCTGTGCAAATCAGATTTACATATCAAATTCGAGAAGGGATTTTTCCAAAGCGTTACTACAAACAAAGCCTCAAAGGGTTGGAGGGGGGGGGGGGGGTTGGGTGAGTCATGCGCAGTAATCAGCTAGCTCCCATCTCAAAGAGGATTACACGCAGGCACAGTGAGGTGACGCTCGGCTAGGGACGGATTAAAAACACAATAGCAAGCTTCAGAAAATGAATCACTCAAGCAAGCAGTGGTGGGTGAAGTTACAGGCGCATGCACAGTAATCATCTGCTGTCAAGCAGGAATGTGATTGAAACCAGAAAGACACACGTTCAAAGGAATGGTACTGCACTGTAGATAAGATAAGAAGTTGAAATACCCTGCAGTGCAGTAAATTATCCTGTGTGTGTCCGAGCAAGGGGAGAGCGCTGTATATGCCGAAATGTGACACTGTTACAGTACTGTACACGCCTATGCGTTTCAACAATTTTCAAATGAGACATACAGTACAGCACTGCAAATGCATGTATACTGTAAATATGCAAATTTACAATTACTGCGCGCGCACATGCAGACTGTGTACTGACGTAGGTTGAACTGCTAAGGTATTAGACTTCCAAGACAACAGCTCGCGAACGCCCCCCTGAGTTTTTAGACGGCATTGCAGTATTGCAGACAGCAAGAATAAAATGCTAATATCACGAGCGCTAAAATAACGCAATTCACTCCGGACCCCCCAAAAAAACCGCATCTGACCGAGATTATCAGAGAGCCGCGGATACAGCCGATGTAGGCTAAAGGCGGCCGCCACTGTAGTCTCCTGAGGCGGGTAGTCGTATGATGCCTGAAGGGGGTAAACTGATAACAAAGTGCAGGAACTTCTGGAGAGGGTCTGCAATACTGGCAGCCAAGAGGAGTGATGCCAGAGTGCTGAAGGGAAAAGCCCCAAAGCACTACTAGCCAGTGTCCTGACTATCACTGTTGAGCACTTGTACTGGACTGTCATCGTGTGCAGTGTACTTAAGAGTTTTGCCTAGCCTGGTGTATGCTGAATTACCACTGAGCAGAGGCTACTATGGATTGCAGTGTTCACAGGAGAGCGAGTCCCCTACCAAATTGTGAGGGTCGCGCTGTGTGGAAACCCGTCGTTAGTGCACCCAAAATGGCATCTGCCCAGCAAGGGAGTACATGGCGGAGATGTGAGCTAAAATGGCGGTTCCCACCGAGACTGGATGGCGCACGTGTTGTGTGCAAACAGGCCATGAGAAAGCTAATTGAAAAGATCTGGCCGGGTCTGGCGCAAAAGCCAGCGCACTGACTGTAGGAGGGGAGTGACGCGAAAGCTGAAGCCGCACCCACCTGCTCCGCGACTGGCTCAGAGAAGAGTCAGAGCCAACCCCTGATGCCGAGTGCCCCTCCTCTAATCTCCACCAGAGGGAGGGGGCACGATGAGAGACAATCACAGAGTTCTGCCCAAGCTGAAGGAGGAGCCGGATGTGAGTTGCCACACCCACACTCTTGCAGAGTTTGCGAAAGAGAAGGAGTGAATTGTCGAGCTACGGTAGTGGTCTGAACACAGCAAGCAATATGGCTGCATGCCATATCTCCACATATCAACTTCCAGAAGGCTTCTTGCTTGTTGAGGTAGAAGGCCGGGAGTTCCTTAGGTGTCTGTGCCTACAATGCAGACTACCTGAGGCTGAGCCCAGCACCAGTGCACGATGCCCGCAGTGTGGGATCTATTATCTATGGCTGGTAGATCTGTTCCCTACCATCGTTGCCCAGCCTAAGGGACCTCAAGCGACGCTGATGGAGGTGGACAGCATCGATGTGGCTGCGAGTCCTGGCCCGTGTGCCCTAAAACAGAGTGATCCGGTTGTCGACCTGGTTTCCTATGCGGGGCCAGAGCAAGAAACCAGAGCAAGAAAAGGTGACTACCAAGGCTGAATGGGGGTCGCTAGCATTGGTGGTGCCGGAGTGGGACCGCTTCGTGCCCATTACTGCCAGTGACTGCGAGGGGCCCCGATGTCATCCCCTGCGGAGATGTCCACGCTGCTTTTGTCGGATGATGAGAAGGATAGCGTTTCATCGGTGGTGATGCGCCAGCCAGCGAACAACCCCAGCGGTGCGGTCTAGTCGAGCACACTTACCGGTGAGAAGGAGCGGATGAGTCCGGAGACTCCCAGACAGCAGGTGCTGGTGCGGCCTGAGCCGCGTAGAAGTCCCACAGCCGTGGCGACTCCCAGTGTGGCAGAGGAGAGACCAGAGACTGCTCCTAAGGACCAGAGGATCATCGTGAGCCAGCGGAGCTGTGAGCCAACCCCACGACAGGCCACGATGGAGGAAACCGGTGAGAAGGCCAGACTGGGGCATACTCACGTGTCCGAGACCACGCCAAACTTCCGGTACCACGCCCGGCGGATGACGCACTTCTAGTGCGGGACCTGGACTTATACCCAGACTCCGCAGCGTCGACAGCAAATGACGTCACATCCGACTCGACCAGCGGCCTGGATCGGAAGCATGTACCTGCCTTCCCGATGAGTACCAGCTTAACCAGGGAAGATATGGACCATTACAGGGAGTCTGTAGTGGGATGAGGAAAGAGAAGAATTGCAGAGAGGGACTGTAGAAAGACGTCCACGGGTCGAGGCTTAGCCCGACTTAAGGACACTGTTCCGGACACTGGTAGTTCCCTCATCCACTCCCTTAACGCCACTGCCACGGCCACTGCCCCTGCCCCATCGAGTTCCGGGTTACGTTCAAGTCACCAGGTTCTAGTAGGAGTAAGACCACTAAAGCTCCCTCTTTATCCACAGATTGGCGGGACTGGGTGACCAGTTACATAGTTACATAGTAGATAATGTCGAAAAAAGACGTACATCCATCAAGTTCAACCTATGCTAAATTTAGACAACAGATACTTTATCCTATAGCTATACTTACTTATTGATCCAGAGGAAGGCAAACAAAAAACCCCATTAAGGGGGAAAAGAAATTCTTTCCTGACTCCCATAATTGGCAATTGGATTAATCCCTGGATCAACATCCTTCCCATGTTTACTTAATTAGTATATCCCTGTATACCTTTCCTTTCTAAAAAGACGTCCAACCTTTTTTTGAAGAAATTTTGACCAGTGATGAGGGGTATGATGGGGAGATACCTTGGTCGAGTAGGATACCTGTGCCAAACCCTACAGTTTACAACCCTATGCCTAGGGGTCATTGTCTTCAGGGAGGGATACTTCTGGGCAGTCCTTGCTCTTCCCTTACCCCCCTTGTGGCTGGTGGCCTGGAGTGAAGGTCCCGGGACATCCTAAGGTGAAGACCTGAGTGATAAGAATGGATAGTGTAAGCTGTGCACTGCTGTGATTAAGAGCCAGAGACTGAATAAAGATCACCTGTTTCTACGTTCTCCTGGCTTGAGACTGAAATCTATCAGTGAGGAGAAGAGATAGTTCTCCTGCAGAGATTTCTTCCCACACATCTGGGGGCTGCAAGAGATGGAGGCAGCTGTCACCGTGAATACGATTCGGGCAAGACCCCAGAAGCCTGTCCTGACCTCCCCTATAACACCACGTGGGAGACTCAGAGCCCCCTGTTACCAGCAGCTTTCCCCAAGATAGACCAAATGTGAGATTGGGTGGGGGAAACAGGGTTATATTATACCAATCCACAGAATATATGCAGAAATAATTAATAATTACCAGCTCTTAAAAGACAGGAACTTCCTTTTCCTTATGTCTAATTTGTTGGGGTGCTAAATGGCAGGTAAATTGCAAATGGGGTTTAATACAGATAAATGTAAGGTTATGCATTTGGGATGCAAGAATAAAAAGGCGACTTACAAATTAAATGGAGATATATTGGGGGAATCCTTGATGGAGAAGGATTTAGGAGTGCTTGTAGACAGTAGGCTTAGCAATAGTGTCCAATGTCATGCAGTAGCTGCAAAGGCAAACACGATCTTATCTTGCATCAAACGGGCAATGGATGGAAGGGAAGTAAACATAATTATGCCCCTTTACAAAGCATTAGTAAGACCACACCTTGAATATGGAGTACAATTTTGGGCACCAATCCTAAGAAAAGACATTATGGAACTAGAGAGAGTGCAGAGAAGAGCCACCAAATTAATAAAGGGGATGGACATTCTAACTTATGAGGAGAGGCTAGCTAAATTAGATTTATTTACATTAGAAAAGAGGCGTCTAAGAGGGGATATGATAACTTTTTTGCACCCCAAAACTGGAACAACCTTCCAGAGACTCTCACATCCACCACCAGTTTAAGTTCTTTCAAATCTAAGGCTGTCTCACATTTTAACCTGGTCTGTAACTGTTTCATACACTCATAATATATATTTTCTTTAACTGTGCATGCAATGTATATAATGTATACCCCGTTCATTTATGTAACTTTACTTGTAACCATGTATTATTTGTTTTACTCTGTGCCCAGGACATACTTGAAAACGAGAGGTAACTCTCAATGTATTACTTCCTGGTAAAATATTTTATAAATAAAATAAATAAATAAATAAATAACTATATACAAATATATTCAGGGACAATACAAGGAGCTTTCAAAAGAACTATTCATCCCACGGGCAGTACAAAGGACTCGGGGCCATCCCTTAAGGTTGGAGGAAAGGAAATTTCACCAGCAATAAAGGAAAGGGTTCTTTACAGTAAGGACAGTTAAAATGTGGAATTCATTACCCATGGAGACTGTGATGGCAGATACAATAGATTTGTTCAAAAAAAGGTTGGATGGGAAAGGTATACAGGGATATACCAAATAAGTATGCATGGGAAGGATATTGATCCAAGGATTAATCCGAGTGCCAATTCTTGGAGTCAGGAAGGAATTAATTTTTCCCCTTAATGGGGTTTTTTGTTTGCCTTCCTCTGGATCAATGAGTAAGTATAGATATAGAATAAAGTATCTGTTGTCTAAATTTAGCATAGGTTGAACTTGATGGACATACGTCTTTTTTCAACCTCATCTACTATGTAACTATATAACTATGTAACTATGTATATCATTTGCCTATATCTTTATTAGCTTCCATGCGTCTGTTGTAAGTCATTGACTATATGCTTGATGTTGAAAAAAACTAAGAAAATAAACTGACACAAAAAAATAAATGTTATCATATCAAGCACTGCATGGGTTCGTTTTGCACTTTTCAGCAGTTTAAATAATTAAATATATGCATGATTTTTTTTTAAATATAAATTGTTCTGCCAATGTTGAAAACGCTACCAAATTTAGGCTTAATATTCATATTTTGGTTCATGTACTAGAGTAATATTAATTGGTTGAACTTGTAATATTCAGAGCACATCTGATATGTTAAGAAAAGTTAAACTATAATAATGATTTTGCCTATAAGAGGGTCAGCTCCAGTTTTGATACTGCCCATTCTTTTATGGAGGGGTGGTGGGGGGGGGGGGGGGGAGGGGTGTCAAGAGAGTGATGTACAGTACAGACAAGGGGAGTTCCTTAGGCAGTCCCTGCTATTAGTGTATACTGTAACAGCCACAGAGAAAAGGAACTCCCATATGCTCCCAGCAGCAACTTCCGATCACATCTTGCTGCTGCTGCTGCTGCTGCTGCTGCCAACATTTAGTTAACAAAAAATTGAAATCAAGAGAGCAGCCGCACTCGTTGGAAACTGCACACATTAGGATCCTCTGTGATTGATGCAGTATCAGCTGTAAAATGCAAGTTTTCGGCTATTTGAATCGAAGTAAATTACCTGTAGCCTAAAGGGAATTCTGCCCCTCGCTGTTATTTTTATCAATCAGTTATTATTAGCAGCGATGTTATGTTGATTACGGTTTGACTGACGTCCAAGGAATTACTGAGCTCTGCTGTGCCAGTTACAGTAGCTGTTTCTTCTTCGGCTTTGTTGCGGCTGCTGGATTTGCTGAGGATGAAGTTGCTGCTGATGGTGTGACCACTTTTTCACGACCATCCAATACTCTCCTTATCTTCGACACGCTTGTCTCAGATGCTTTTAACCCACCAAGTGGACTCGGCTTACCCTGGATAGTAATGGATAAACATGCATTGTCCCTATTACAACTTTTAGTGTCAGTGGTTTGTGGTAAGTAATATGATTGTGTTTGCTTGTTTGTTTGTTTGTTTGTTTGTTTGTTTGGGAAGTGGGTTGGGTATATCATGAATGTCAAGGTCCCAAATGAGAGCGATTTAGAGTTCTTGCAACCTGAACGATCTCACTTGCAAAGTAAGTGAGACCAGACTAACGCTAGAAAAGAGTGAGACTCATGTCAAATCAGAGAGATCTCCCGAAAGGGGTCCAAAAGTCGTAGTGTGTAGACACAATGTAAAATGTTTTTGTTATATCGGTGTTATAAGAACAGATGTAAGATATTTCCCAAATAAATATCCCTTTTTTTGTCAACAGACAATACAAACGTATACCCCAGCTCCATGTTACTTCAATCACCGGGTATGCATTGGGATTTTAAAGGGTTTTTTTTTTTGTTAATGTTTTTCCAGAATTGGGACTGTGTTGAATGTAATATTATTGATTTAGGCTTCTAGAATGGATTGTTTGTTACGATCACGTTCTATTACTTGAGGTGCGTCTAATATGATGGTGTTCTAGGGAATGTTATATATTTTTATTATTATTGTGGTTTAGGATATTGAGGGTGAACTATGTTCACCGTCAGAAATGTTTCAGTGATCTATAAGGGAATCTAATGGATGATTGTGTGAACCGCTACTTTTTATTATTATATATTAAACCATCCGTATATACTCTCTCTCTCTAGAAAATATGCATTGCAAAATGGTCTTATTCCTTCAGCTGTTGTAGCAAAAATGTAGAACAAATCTTCTTTTCGATGGATATCTAATAGTTATTAACAAGATTCTGCTGTCTTCTAGTGGAATTCATTATCTCCACTTTGATCAGTGATTGAGGCTGTGTTCAAATCATTCTAGTTCTATCTGTCTAGATTAGAAGTGGGTTGTGTTGAATATTATTATTTCATAGAATGGGTAGCTTAATATTTATTAATGTTAATGTTGTTTTGTGCAAGTGCTTTTGTGCTCTAGAATGGGAGTCTATGTATGATAATGTCAGTATTTTAAAATTATAGTATTCATTAGCTTAGAGACTTTTTATCCCGTGAGCCGGATACATAAGGGCAGCAGGTAAAAGTGAAATATTTTTTCAGTCTGGCCCTAGCCCTAACTTGTCATCCTAACCCTAATATACCAATGCAACGTTTACCCTAATCCTAATATGACAGCCTAAACTTTATATCGTAGCCTAACTCTTACATTAACTCTAACATGACAGCCTACCGATAACATGCCAGCCCAAAACCTTACCCTAGCCAGAACTCACTAGATCCTAATAATCTGGGAGAAAATCATTCCAGGCTAAATAGGAAGAGGGAGGAGTTTATACAAACAGTTTGCCAGGTAAATAGACACTTACATTAATTTATATTGGATCCTTTAAATATGTATATCTGTGTGTGTGTGTGTGTGTGTGTGTGTGTGTGTGTGTGTGTGTGTGTGTGTGTGTGTGTGTGTGTGTGTGTGTGTGTGTGTGTGTGTGTATATTGTCGACCAAAGTTGTGCAGCATTCTAAGAAATGTGAAATAAGGAATAAGCAGTAATCTGATGTTGATCACATTATCTGTATTGATCACATTATCTGTACTAACAGAAAGGTTTGCAACATCTATCCCTTGGGCAATGTCTTGGAAACAGATAGAATTTGTAATCCTATTCATAGATACACATGTCCAATAGACATGCATTTAACAGATTAATGGTTTGAGCCAGCACACTTTATTTTTAATGATTGCTTTAAAGATACAAAATTGTCACAGATGCAGCCCTGAATTGTTCATTTATTTAGACGCTTCCACTCTACAATGTGTACCATAAATTGTGCAGCACCTTGTCAGTTATCATAACATGCACTGGAGGAAGACAAGACAATTTGATTGAGTGAGAAAGATCAATTTAAGTTATGTACTCTTTGATATCACAGAAAAAAGTGTCATAATTGAATGTGTTCAGTGCTGTAAAAAACAAATACACACACAAACGCAAATCTACTTAAATTGTAATTTTCTTTAATCTTTCTCTGTGTTTATTTTATCTATCTACCCACCATCTTTTTTGTCTACTGTATTGTTCTTTCTGCCTTGATACTGTATCTACAACCTGTCTCCATTATCTAGATGTGTGTGGCTTTCTTCATTTTTAAAATTACCCCATTGAAAGTTGATTGAAGCCTTTAAATCCATGTCACAATCAACATGGTGTGGTCCAGTACAGCAGCATTTCATTATACTGGCTTTTGTTTATACAAAAGTACAGATGATTTTCATTTTGTGCTGGATAAAGCAAAAGCTGAATAAATCACAACCCCCTTTTTCTCTCAAAATATGAAGGGATCAGAGGTCCACAGAAATGTTAACCCCTCTGTCTTTGTTAAAGGAAATGAAAACCAATATTTGGATGTTTTGGGTGGGTTAAAGGCATTGCAGCTAGTTGTAGACTGGACAGCCTAAAGTAAGTTTTATTAAATGTTATTGATATACTGTAACAAAGTTGCTTTTGTTTCTTCTTCATTGTTTTAAAAAATGATGGGGGAGATGCATCAACGTAAAGAAAGTGCACATAGAAATTTGTTTTGACACATTGCTCCATTTCTGCTCCCATTTCCATACAATTTAAGAAAGTGTTGCTTACATTGATGCATTTTGTTTGCCAGAAAAGTTTACACCATCCAAGACCAGGCAAAAAATGTTGATGCAAATACAAGATGCAAAGAGATGCAGAGTTTTCTACAGTACATCTGTAACTCCTCCTTAACACCTCCTATTGTTACACTGCAAATCGCAAGGTGGTGCAAACTGTGCAAAATTTGGACCAAAGACCTTGCTTGATACATTGATGGAAAGAAAAGCAAGATGAAAATTACGCAATCTGCATCAAGTTTTCTCCAAATTTCCTTTGATACATCACCCCCAACGAGTTTTTAATTATTATTCCATTTGAGACGCATACTAGAATTAAGATTTTTGCATGTTGTCACATTTTTAAGAAAATGCTAAATATTGCAATCAATCTGATTGCTGTTTTCTAAATCTGTATTAGATCTAGTAGTCTGTGTTATTGCAACCCCATTTTTTTAATCATTTTACAGTACATTGAGCTAAACAACTGTAGCTATGTAACTGCAGAGCTCTTTTTCTGACATTGGTTACAGTATGTTGACATGTTCTAAATTGCAGAAAGCTCCATTAGGATTACAGTGTATAATTACAATTATGTAAACTATATCAAGATTTATGCTGTGAATTTAGAGTTTTGAAGGAACCAGTCTATTCAAAATCATAAGAAACCATGGCAAAACAATACTATGTGAATATCCCATTTAAAAAAAATGAACACATTAGTAGTTTCTGGTGCTATTTCAGTATCTGTGTATATAAATTCAAAGCTTAGAATATAGTACACTTTCCTGCGCATTTAAAAACAAATGATTTTAGAAAACCATTCAGTGATATATTTAAAAAAATATATATTATAACCTGGTCATAAAATAAAAATAAAATACATAAGATATTGTACTTTATGGAACCAAAGAGAATCTGTCTGGGATGGCTTGTAACAATGGAAAGGGCTGTTCTTTACTCATTTTACATTTAGCTGAGTTCATATTCAGAAAGGAGTGACAATACTTTACTAAAATACAGAGATATACCAAATAAGTATACATGGGAAGGATGTTGATCCAGGGATTAATCCGATTGCCAATTCTTGGAGTCAGGAAGAAATGTATATTTCCCCTTATGAGATATCATTGGATGATATGACTCTGGTATTTTTTGTTTGCCTTCCTCTGGATCAATAAGTAAGTATATAGGATAAAGTATATGTTGTCTAAATTTAGCATATGTTGAACTTGATGGACGTACGTCTTTTTTCAATCTCATCTACTATGTAACTATGTAACTATGTAAAATAGTTTATGATTAGGCACATAAACCAATGTAATATTCACTTTACTGGAATTTAAATGTTGTTTACGCTATCTTAGAACTGGCAGTTTACTTAACATACTGTGCTGTACAAAAAGTAAAGTACAAGTTTCAATAGATGCAATGCTTGGGAAAGTTGTGGGTTATGCCTGAGAGTTACATCTGGGAGTTATTTGGAGAAGTAGTAATGTGCACAGAGTTTTTAAAATGGAATAGATCTTTCAGGACAAGACAGAATAAATGAAAGAGAAACCTATGATCTGAAGTCCCTTAAAATGTTTTGCAAGTAGATAAAGCAAAAGTGACAGGAAAAAGCAGAGCACTGCAAAATAAGAAGCAGGAGATATATTCAAAAATAAAATTGTTTATTGACACATCAAAAAAGTTGCTGTGGAGACCTCTAACGCATTTCGCGCCTGCAAATGGTGCTTTGTCTTTTTTTTGTTGCAATGTTTAGAAAAAAACCTAATTATTCCAAAGTAAAAGGATAATTTAGCAAATCCCATTTTCATTTTGCATACCATTGATGGCATTACATGATATCATTTGTGCACTTGTGCACTAATACATTCTCCAATAGGGTAAAGTTACTGAAATGTTGTATGTGTCTATTTTCTACTTTATACAGTTGGGAGTAAGTGTGATTTTTTTCCCCTCAATACGTCTTGTTTTGTTTTGTCCTTGGTGGAAATTCACACCTTTAATGGATGCCTCCCAAGATATTGCCACCCCATAATTAGAGATGGTCAAATCTGTCAATATCCGATCAGCGGATTTTTTGCAAACTTTTCATCACAATCCAATCTGCGCGAGCATATCCTAAAGCGAATTGGGTAGTAATAAACTTGAGCGGATGCTCCTGAATCCACCATGGGTTTCTTTTGCATGGATTTAGCAAAATCTGAGATTAGATATCCTATTAAATCTGATCGCAAATTTTTCAAAATTTCAATGCACATGTGCTAAGTCCCTCCCATTTAATTGCAATTGTAGTTCACTTTGTGATTGTGAGGGAATAGAGAGGGACTGGGCTGGTTGCTGGGTTAGAGTGTGGGTAGGCTGGTAGGGAACTTTAGGGAGGGAGTAGGGACAGGCCGGCACAGAAGGTGACAGGCAGGGAGAGTGCTTTTATATATTTTTACTGGTTTTTATTTTGGTTATGGAGAGTGGTGACAGGGGGATGGAGGGGCTCTGCTGGTGCCTTTCCTGTGAGATTTAGGAAGGATTATTAAAGAGACTCAGTTAGTAGTGCAGGTATAACATCAAAAGCAGATGTATCAGCAGTAGGAGTAGCAGTTACACCCTATGTTGTTTTGTATATGCCTCAGGAACTTGCTATTCCTATGGCTGTTCAGCCGGTATTAGAGGAACAGTGTGTGCCTGAGTTGAGCTTGAGGGAGGTTCCACCTCTTCAACCTCACTTATTGGAAATAGTTCTTTCTTACAGGAAGTAGGTAGTATTGAGAATTTGGAGACCATTGCCTGTTTGTAAGAAAGTGAGTTTCTGTCAAGGCCACATTTGTCAGCAGCTATTTCCTCTGTGTCCTTTATCTCTGATTCTGTCTGTTTAATGACAGAGACTGTTAATGTTTAGTGTGCCAAAGTCTATCTGTTTGGACAGGGGTGTGGGCAGGAATCACAGCAGCACTCGCCGAAGAACTACAGACAGGAGAAGTTGGTAGGGAAGCAAGGATTTCTTCCAGCTGTAAGGAGGTCATGACTGCTGTATCCCATCTGGGCCAGGGTGTGCGCAAGTGGAGGTAGGAGAGGGTGAGGGCTAAATTGGTGATGGCTCTTCTGATGAGCTTAGTAAGGAGCATCTTGGAACAAATGAGGCAGAGGAACACAGCTATTCCTCTCAAATATGTCACATTGTTAGTCCCAAGGTTATCATTCATGGTATTCCAGCCTCTTCCCCTAGAATGCACGCATCACAGAGACCCACAAAGTGGAACCACCTCCATGGTGTGGGAATTCTTTCCATTGTCTTGCCATGTTTTGGTGTGTGACTCTGTTGTTGTGCACTGCGTCCTTTGTGGTGCAGCAGTGTATAGGGCTATGAGTGGATGCCACCAGAAAACCAGGGGTCTGCAGCAAAACATGCAGAACAATCTCTGTGATCTCTGAGAGAGGCTGCATCAGCGAATCTGTACATCCTCAGAAGTTCAGGATGTGACCATCATAGAAGAGCCACCACCACCCACCAACAATGGTGGTCACACATTCCTTCTCCTTGGTGGTACACAAGGCCCAGACAGACTTCACAGTCCACCCCTGCTTTGAGAAGGGTCTCTGTTGCTTCTCCACCAATTTCCCCACCTGTAGAACCTCCTCCTTCATATCTACCACCACCACCCATGATACAATGGGACCAGGGTATGAGAGCAAAACTTAGTAGGCTCATAGTGGGAAAGGGTCCAGTGCCACAGAACTCACAATGTATCCCTTCACCTTGCATTCTGTGAGGGTGCATTGCCTGTACTGTGATCACGTTGTTAGTAGGGGTGAGGTAGTTGATGAGATGTGGGAAGAAAGAGATGACAAATGTGGGAGATGTGACACATAAGATGGGTGGGAAGGGGAGAGGCGGTGGCACATTTGGTAGAGGAAGAGGGGGTTACACATTGGGATGACAGAGAAGGAGATTGACAGTGGGGGCAGTGGGGGTAGTGGGTGACAGTCCCTACCGTCTCCACTATTGTGGCATCTTCCTTACTGGTTGGTCACATGGAGTTCTCACTGCTGCCACAGAGCTGCTGTATCTACAGTATATATGACTGCACAGTGTGAAAGTGAGAAACACCTTCTGACCACACCACCTACAGCCCACCCAGTGCACTACTAAGGGATGATATATAGAATTTTATAGCTTGCCTGGCCCACTCAGGCCATACCCTGGCAACACCCCTGAAGAGAATTACAGTATTTGCCATAACAGTCTCCATAGGTAGTACATTTAAAATGTTGTCTGGCTTTACAAAGAACCATTTCCTTTGTTGCTGGTGAAATCTCTTTTCTTCAAGGGATGACCCCCATGCCATATTTTTTATCCTTGCAAGTAAAAGTTCCCTCGAAAGTTACTTGTATTGACCTTGAGTATACTTGTAAATCGTAATCATATTCATATCTTCTCTTAGATATCTCTTTTATAATGGTCTGTTAGTCCTGTAAAACTGTAGTTTTGTTGGAATTTTTTGTGGGACCAACACAAGAGTTCTCAGCGTCACTTCCGGTATCGCAGTCGGTCTCTCAGAGACTTCTGGTTATACATCAGCCGTCTTCTCCTCCTCACAGTAAAAAAAAAAAAAAAAAACGCTTTACGCCTCTTCTAAAGCATACAGTCGGTTTTGTTTACTGTGAGGAGGAGAGGACAACTGACGTATACCCAGGAGACTCTGTTAGACAGAGACCGCGATACCGGAAGTGACACTAAATGAGAGCCGGTTCGATACCTGAATGCAGTAGCAGTGAGAATATCATCTAAAGCCTACTGTGGGATGTTATCAGAGTCCAATATCTACCTTGCATGCTTTTAATAGTTTGTTTAAATGTGAGCGTACATTTTTAAACCTTTTTCATATATCCATAAATTTGGAAAACCATCTGCACTACTGTGTATTCTTTCCTCTATCTCTGGAAGTGCTGCTTTGCTGTCCCATAAACCAGCTATACCTCATCACAGCTAAGAGGCAGTAGGAAGGAGATGGAGATATCCTTGGGAAGATTGCTGAGTCCTGTTTATTTGATACACATTTCCTTTTTAACAATGGGGCCATGTGAGTTTTGGAATTATACGAATAATCATAGAATTTGCAGCTATTCTTTATTTTTGACGTATTGCACGATGTTTTCTATATTTTTTATATTTTCGCTTTGATCCTGCGCTCACATATTTAGAAGAAATGAACTCGAAAAACTAGGAAGACGTTTTCAGTTTTGGGGGTTTTGAGCTGTGAATTTATATTGATGTTTAACTTTTTTCATTTGTATCATATTATGTATACGTCACAATATCCCATCTAGCACTATCACTTAGATCAAGGTGCTCAAACAAGGGGTGCAACATTTTCAGGGGGAGTGCAGCGCTTACAGAGGCCCCGCGTTCTTCCCCAAAGCATTTAAATTAAATGTTGGGGAGTGCGCAATGTCTCTGTAAGTTCCCTTACCTTGTCTCCGGCAGCTTCTGGCGAGATGTCGCCATGGCAATGCAGCGCAAATGATATCACACGATGTCAGAAACTCCATAGACAAAGTAAGGGGGTGGCGCAACCAGGGGAGAGAGCAGGCAGAGGGGCACAGACAAAAAAGTTTGCGCACCCTGAAATATATTTTCTTTGAAGAGCTCTTTGGTGCTTTCTTTTGCTTGTTCACCACTATATACATACTGTAGGCAAAACAAGACTTGTCAACTAAGAATAGGTTTTAAAAATACATACATAGAACATATTACTATAATAACCCTTTAGTAGTCCAAATGGTCAACCAGTCATGGCCAACCCATGTATGTGTATAACTTATCCTCTAGATTGTAAACTCGCACGAACCGGGCCCTCATTACCTTTTGTATCTGTTTACACTTGTTTGTCCTTATTTGGTATGTCAGTCTGTTTATGTACAGTAATATACATAACTCTGTACCCCCATTGTACCATGCTGTGGAATATGTTGGTGCTTTACAAATACACAATAATAATAATAGCTTTAAAAGATATCAAACTACCTACTTATTCTCCCTCTGATAATTTACTATTTGATTAAAACATTGATGATAGCCAGATGGTGGCAGCAGCTAGCATTAAACATAACACACCACCAGTAGAAATGTGAAGATTTGAAAGGCCAAACAATACAGTACAATGTTATCATGCACTGGAGATTAACTGTGTCATTGTAATATGTAGATGGAAATCCAAGGAACAGCACAGTTACAGCCCATGGGATAAAATAAAGAACAATGTAGATGTTTAACTGAGTCAAATGAAATGAAATGAAAGGTGTATTTTTAAATATAATACATTATTTTAATCAAGTTTCTATTGCTGCTAGCAAAGTCTTTTATTAGATCAACAGTAGAGAATCTCAAAGATGTAGCTTGGTCATGTGCCTTTTAGATATCTTCTTTATTGCTAGTCCTATAACTATTATGCTACTAGGGGGGCCTGCAACGCCCGTGGGCCTCTTTTGTATTGAGAAACAAAAAATGAATGCACGCAAAATAATTTAATGCAGGGAACACATTGAATGAAGGGATAAAATGTAATATATACATGCAAGTGCAAAAGTTCCCAATTGACGCAAATATGAAAATTATTTTGAAAAAAATATATGTAGTGCAGTTTTGCCCACCCTATGGGAAATGTGGTGGCTACTGTGTGTGGTGCTTTACCTGTGGTTTATAGGAGGCCTGAACCTCCGCTGCTGGGAGCCTGGGGTGTACCTGATCCATCTGGTGACAGCGCCTCCACCTGTGCGGGATCCTACATAACCGCGTCACAGGACCCAAAGCAATAATACACACGATGGTAAAGATAACATTTTACTGCATGTATATGAAAAGGGCAATATTAGAGACAAACTCTGTATCTGTGCACAGAGAAGATGCATGTATCACTTAGTACAGTAATAAATCCAATAATTATTTGACAAAGGGCTGGGAGTCCGAAACATGTTAGAGTACCTCTACAGCATCATGGGAACCCTGTTTGTCTTGTTCCTCAATAAAGAAGCTTATTTTCATTGCACCTGATCCAGCCACCATCGCATTTTTTTTCGAAGTCGCTTTGCGTGACGCAACGCGTAGAGACATGGTGACGTCATAATGCACGGGTAGACACACGAGGAGCTCCTGGACTCATAGCAGCCAAGACGAACTACACAGCCAAGCCAGCTGACTCTTTCCGTGCCGAGAATCGAGGCAGTGACGGAGGATAGCCACACAGGCTCTGTGAGACTCAGACACAAGGCGTCAGCATGTGACAGGAGCTGTTTGAGGCTGCATGAGGTTTCCACTCGATCAGGTGCACACAGCATTTGCCGGGCTCCCTCTACCCCCACTGAAGACATCCCACAGAGATTTCTCTCCCATGAATGTGTTTTTTTAAATCTTGTAAGTGCATCTCCGTGGGACTGCTCTTGCTTAATAAATGTTCCTTGTTTTTACACAGATTTATGCTATGAGCTTGCGCTTCTCTGTGTTTTGTGTTTATATATATATATATATATACCATCACGTTTAAAGTTATGGTGGGTGAAAAAGGCAACAAGAAACCTCCACCGTATTGCATATAGCAAATAAAAAGGTCACTTGTGAGCACATTCACATGTCTTAGGCAGGTATGCAATCTGATTTCAATGCTGTGCTTTAAAGCTGTGTTAACAGCGAGCATTAACTTATATGGACTTCATGTAACAATGGTTTTTCAGGCAAAAGGTGACACGGTGTGCTCAATTGCATGTTATTTCCCAGAATGCCTTGCTGCAGTAGAAACACTGTATGCTGGGTGATAATGGTGAACGGCAGGGTTGCAGACCTGCCTAAGACATGTGAATGTGCTCACAAGTGATCTTTTTATTTGATATATATATATATATATATATATATATATATATATATATATATATATATATAGTCATGTATGGAGATTTTATTTAGAAGGCAGATGCTTGTCCCATATGTAGCATATAGACGTATAGTAACCAGGGGGATCCTGATAACAAAAAGACAGCACACCACAATGATGATCCAAAAGATGTGTATTGTGAAACACAGGGCCGCCAACGTTTCGGTCCTCATAGAGGGACCTTCCTCAGGGCTGTCTGGGTATGGTGATAAATTCCATATATAGGGCTCCCAGGATACTGAACAGTTTCTATCCTGTTTAGGCTGGAAAGTGCAGCCTCAGAATGCATGCACTCCATCCCACAGTTTGGCAAGTGCTGGAACTGGGGGGTGAGGGATCCAGACCAGAGTTTGTCTGCTGCCTGATTTCTGTCACTTGTCCTGCTGGTTGGAGATCAGGTATTTAAGGCTGATTTCCTGGTTCCTCTCCCCTCTCCTTAAGAGCCTGGAGGCAGGAAGGCTGCTGGAAGCAGAGAGGGAAACGCCTCTCACCAAACAGGTTAAATCATTCTGTTCCTTTTGTCTAAAACTGCAAAGTTCCTTATTTTTGTTGTTGGAACTGGATAAGCCAGTCCAAGCCTGAGTCAGGGAAAACCTTAGTTAAGTTAGTGCTCAGACGAGCAGGGTTTTTGTTTGCTTATGTGTTATTTTGAATTCTGTGGCAGTCTCAGTGCCTGGGACTGAATAAACCAGACAATAGCCTGTTTAAAGGAACAGCACGTTACGCCTCGTCATTTAACCTACCCTAGAAGACTGTGTTCTAACAGTCCCGGACAGACGGCGGAGCCCCGGAGTAAGCCGTTTGTCACATATGGTGGAGAATGCGGGCAACACACTAAAAGGTCTGCGGGTTAAAGAACTTTAAAAAAAAAAAAAAGGTTATTTTTCTCTCTCCAAACAAGATGGAAGACGTGGTGAGTGCGCTGGTACGCAATGTCGCTGCCCAGAAAGACGCGAATGAAAACCAGCAACAGACGAATGCAGCCCTGCAAAAGGCGAATGCAACCCAGCAACAGCTGTTAATAGCCCAGCAAGAGACTAATGCAAACCAGCAACAGACGAATGCAGCCCTGCAAGAGGCGAATGCAGCCCAGCAAGTGACAAACCGCTTGCTGAGAGAGGAGCAACAACGGTTCGCCCAGGGCTTACAGCAGGAACTCGAGTTCCTGAGAGAGGCTATCATTAAGACTCCACTGGCAGAGGCAGCCCCAGTCCCGAAAATGACCAGGGCAAGACACTACCTTCAGAAGATGGGGCCCTCGGATTATGTTGAAACCTATCTTCTCACTTTTGAACGCACGGCACAGAGAGAGGGTTGGCCAGAAGCTGAGTGGGCCAGTCTAATCGCACCCTTCTTAAGCGGCGAACCCCAGAAGGCTTACTTTGATCAAGAGCCAGCCGAAGCTAACATCTATGCAAAATTGAAGTTCGAGATCCTCGCCCGCCTCGGCGTGACTACAGCCGTTCGCACCCAAAGGTTCCACGCATGGTCCTTCACTTTGGATAAAGCCACCCGATCCCAGATGTATGACCTCATCCACCTCGCTCGGAAGTGGCTGCAACCCGAGATCAACTCAGCAAGCCACATCGTGGAACGGTTGGCCATGGACCAGTTCTTGAGGAAACTTCCCTCTGCCCTACGCCGTTGGGTCAGTCAGAGTGACCCCCACAATGCAGACGAGCTGGTGGCCCTCGTAGAAAGGTACAATGCAGCAGAAGAGCACCTGCAACCCACAGTCATGGAGCATCCCCACTACCCAAGGTTCCAGGACTCTTCCAGAGATGGTAAAAGGGTACCAGGATTAAGGGGGGCTGAAGAGCGACGACCGCCTTCACACAGCACCAGCAACAGTGACTCGCATACTAAGGGCAACAGCCAACGTGGGGAGCCAAAAAAGGGCTCTAAGTGGGACACAGACTATGTACCTAAATGTGTAAATTGTTATGAGAGGGGCCACACCGTGAAAGTCTGCCCACTAAATACTGAACCAATGCAATGCAACAGCGTTGAACCTTATTCGTTGTGGTCTCAATGTATGGGCCCTAGCCCAGAGGACCCCTTGAATAACCATCTCTGGGCATTTGTAAAGGTAAATGGTAAGAGGGTTCGGGCACTACTTGACTCTGGGAGTATGGTTACACTAGTGTCCGAATACCTGTTGCCCATTGGGAAAAAACAGGTAAACAGTTCACAAAGAGTGACAATTTGTTGTATACATGGGGATAATCATGAATATTCCACTGTTGATGTTCTTATTGAAACAGAGTTTGGTTCTTTAGATTTCAAAGTGGGTATAGTACCCAAATTGGCACATGATGTGTTAATAGGAACCGGCTTTCCTAATTTTCTAAAAATGTGGTCCTCCTCTCAGAATAGCGGCCAGAGTTCAATAGCGGACCATAAAGATGTAATAGAAGAAACAAATCCTTTTCCTTTTTCAGAAATGGAGATTGACGAGGGCCCAAATAAATGGGGGAAAGAGGAAGAGTGCTGTAAAATCCCCTTTCCCATGGCCACCTTGGTAGGGAATACCCCAAATCAAGATGTTGAACAGGCGCTTACCACCCCAGAACAGGATAAGACCTTCGCTGACCTAGAGGTCAGTCCTGGGGGTTTTAAGAAGGCCCAGGGGGAAGACCCCACATTAGCGGAAGCAAGGGGGAATATACGGGACCAGAATAGTACTCCGGGCCAACCAGATAGGTCACTTGCCTATCCCTACTTCGAGGTAGAGAATGACCTAGTATATCGGGTTGATAAAAGGAAATCAATTATAACTAAACAATTGTTGGTACCACGGACATTCCATAATGTAGTATTACACCTCGCACATAGTCACCCATTGGGGGGCACCTAGGGGTGGAAAAGACAAAAGAAAAGGTTCTCCGAAGCTTCTATTGGCCTGGGGTTCTGGCAGAAATGACAAATTATTGCTCCTCATACCCAGAATGTCAGATCACCGCCCCGTTCAAAGCGTATCGTAGCCCATTGGTACCCCTTCCCATAATAGATGTACCATTTGACCGGATTGCTATGGATCTAGTAGGACCCTTAATAAAGTCTTCTAGGGGACATCAGTATATATTGGTAATATTAGATTATGTCACCCGATATCCGGAGGCAGTTCCCCTACGTAGCACCTCTGCTAAAAACATAGTAAAAGAGTTAATAGTTCTGTTTACCAGGGTCGGAATTCCTAAAGAGATCTTAACTGACCAGGGAACACCATTTATGTCCCAAGTAACAAAAGAGTTATGTAAACTCCTAAAAATCAAGCATCTCAGAACCTCAGTCTATCATCCACAAACAGATGGTTTAGTGGAACGGTTCAATAAAACCTTAAAGAGCATGTTACGCTGGGCGGTCGATAAGGATGGGAAAAACTGGGATTGTTTGTTACCATATCTGTTATTTGCCATTAGGGAGGTTCCCCAATCATCCACAGGCTTCTCCCCGTTTGAACTATTGTATGGCCGAAACCCAAGGGGCTTACTGGATATAGCCAAAGAGACTTGGGAACATGAGGTTACCCCATACAGAAGTGTAATGGAGCATGTTGCCCAGATGCAGGACCGCATAGCTGCAGTCCTACCTATAGTCAGGGAACACATGGAAAAAGCTCAAGAGGCCCAGAGGAATACGTATAATAAGGGTGCTAGGGTCAGAATTTTTTTCCCAGGCTATAAGGTACTAGTTCTGGTTCCCACCGAAGAGAGTAAATTCCTTGCTAAGTGGCATGGGCCATATGAGGTCTTGGAAAGAGTGGGAGAAGTAAATTATAAGGTGAGACAGCCAGGTAGGAGGAAACCTGAGCAAATTTACCATATAAACCTACTTAAGCCCTGGAAAGATAGAGAGGTCTTGTTAACCCTAGTATCCCCAGGTCCGTCAGAGAATCGAGAAACTGACCCAGAGGTTAGCATAGCTGAAACCCTGTCCGTTCATCAGAAACGAGAGGTCCAGAATTTAGTGAGAAGAAACAAAGAAGTCTTCTCTACGCATCCTGGTAGAACTAGCGTAATTGAACATGACCTAGTCTCTGAACCGGGGGTCCGAGTTAACCTTAAACCGTACTGAATCCCAGAGGCCAAAAGAGAAGCTATAAGTTTAGAGGTTAAAAAAATGCTAAAACTAGGCGTAATTGAGGAATCCCAAAGTGGGTGGAACAGCCCTATAGTTTTAGTCCCAAAACCAGATGGTACAACAAGGTTTTGCAATGACTGCCATAAACTAAACGCTGCGTCAAAATGTGATACTTATCCTATGACCAGGGTTGATGAACTGGTAGAGAGACTGGGCAAAGCCCGATATCACACGACCCTAGACCTAACAAAAGGGTACTGGCAGGTTCCCCTCACAGAAAGGGCAAAAGAAAAGACAGCCTTCTCAACCCCAGACGGCCTCTTTCAGTATAGGGTGCTGCCTTTTGGCTTACATGTAGCTCCCGCCACATTCCAAAGAATGATGGATAAAATTTTAAAACCACATGCTCGGTATGCTGCCGCCTACCTGGATGATGTGGTAATCCATAGTGAAGATTGGCAATCCCACCTTCCAAAGGTCCAAGCTGTGCTTGACGCAGTTCGGTCTGCTGGACTAACTGCTTACCCCGCTAAATGCACTATTGGTCTGGAGGAGGCCAAGTATCTGGGGTATTCTATTGGCAGAGGTTTACTCAAACCCCAAACACTCAAAGTAGAGGCGATACAAAATTGGCCAAGGCCAGTTACAAAAAAACAAGTAAGGACCTTATTGGGATTCATTGGTTACTATAGAAGGTTTATTCCCAATTTTGCAACTAAGGCAACCCCACTAACCGACCTCACAAAAGCAAGAGGGACGCTAATGGTAAAGTGGTCCCCCGAAACCGAACAGGCCTTTAGAAGCCTGAAAGAAGCTCTCTGTGCCCAACCCGTGTTGGTCACACCTGACTTCTCTAAAGAGTTTTTAGTCCAAACTGACGCATCTGAGGTAGGGCTGGGGGCTGTACTCTCCCAGGAGTCTCAAGGTGAGGAGCACCCCATCCTTTATTTAAGTAGGAGACTAAATCCCCAGGAGAAAAATTACTCCATAGTCGAGAAAGAATGTCTCGCAATAAAGTGGGCTGTAGAGACGCTCAAATACTATCTGTTGGGGAGAAAATTCCGGTTGGTCACAGATCATGCACCCCTCACCTGGATGTGTCAAAACAGAGAGAAGAATGCTAGAGTGACCAGGTGGTTCCTAAGCCTACAACCCTTTAAATTTTCTGTGGAACACAGGTCAGGGCACAAATATGGCAATGCTGACGGGTTGTCAATGATGCACTCCCTAATATCCATGGTCGCTCATCCCTCGAGGTCTGAGCTGGGGGGGAGGATATGTGACAGAAACCAGGGTATGGTGATAAATTCCATATATAGGGCTCCCAGGATACTGAACAGTTTCTATCCTGTTTAGGCTGGAAAGTGCAGACTCAGAATGCATGCACTCCATCCCACAGTTTGGCAAGTGCTGGAACTGGGGGGTGAGGGATCCAGACCAGAGTTTGTCTGCTGCCTGATTTCTGTCACCTGTCCTGCTGGTTGGAGATCAGGTATTTAAGGCTGATTTCCTGGTTCCTCTCCCCTCTCCCCAAGTGCCTTGAAGCAGGAAGGCTGCTGGAAGCAGAGGGGAAACGCCTCTCACCAAACAGGTTAAATCATTCTGTTTCTTTTGTCTAAAACTGCAAAGTTCCTTATTTTTGTTGTTGGAACTGGATAAGCCAGTCCAAGCCTGAATCAGGGAAAACCTTAGTTAAGTTAGTGCTCAGGCGAGCAGGGTTTTTGTTTGCTTATGTGTTATTTTGAATTCTGTGACAGTCTCAGTGCCTGGGACTGAATAAACCAGACAATAGCCTGTTTAAAGGAACAGCACGTTACGCCTCGTCATTTAACCTACCTTAAAAGACCGTGTTCTAACAGTCCCGGACAGATGGCGGAGCCCCGGAGTAAGCCGTTTGTCACAATATATATATATATATATATATATATATATATATATACATACATACATACATACATACATACATACATACATACATACATACATATATATATATATATATATACGTTTTTGTATTGAAAAAAAGACACATAGACCAATGTTTCGGTCCCCCAGTGGGACCTTTCTCAAGGTGGTGCACGTATCGCCGTGTTAATAATGTAAACTTAAGGAACATCTTCCGTTGCACTATGGTTTTAAGTAAACCCAGTTCCTGAGTATGTTCAGTAATATCAATAGTCTAATGACAATGATATATGCCCAAAATTTAGGCCTGTATCACTGCTGGCCAATATCTGAAACAGCAGACCGCGGGCAAAAGCGATCTCCCATGATATAAGCCCGCTCCCCACAAATGCAGCCTGTCACGCTGTGCTCACCATAAATAAGGCGGGACCCAGGGACTGAGGTGGGAATGGATAGAAATGCCACTCACAGCCACGAGGGCGCATCTGGAGTGTAGTTTGGTCGAGGTAGCCGGGTCGGGGTTGGAGAGGTACGGATCATCATTATACTTGCCAGGGTTTGGGTAGGAGAGGTCCGGATTGTTGGAGGTACTATTAGCCGTAGTCGGGATCGGAGAGTGGAGAGTGGTCGTTCTCCAAGGGCCGAGGTCAGGGTTGGAGAGGTGTGGATTGTCAGAGATAGCCGAGAAAGTACAGAGGTGTGAAGTCCAAAAGCAAAGCCGGGGCGGTACACAGAGTAAGGTTCGGCAAGGCAAGACTGTGGAGGCAGAGATGAGGAGAACAGCAACGTAACAATAACTATGCAAAGCCAATGTGCTAGTGGCACAGCTGAGCATATAAGCAAGTGAGAGACCAATGAGAGGAGAGGTGTAGCAGAGGAACATCTTCAGCGGGAGCAGGGATAAGCAGAGGTGCAGGAGACAGGTGCTGGCTATGCAGCTTATTGCGTTTGTTGAAGCGGAGCTTGTGCGCGTTGTGCATGCCACATGCCATTGGTTCGCGATTGCAATCCGGAGGCGGGACCCTCTGCCCCCAGGGTGCGCACCTGCATGTAGCGCTGATGAGAGTAGGTGCGGGTCCCGCAAACGTGTTGCCTGGAGCGAGGAGTGTGGAGTTTGCAGAGGGTAAGGCGGGAGCGCGCCGAGGGCGGTGTCACTCCCAGTTCCTTACACAGCCCTGCAGCTAAATCCTATGCGGTAAAATAGAAAAAATCCTAGATAATCCGGTAACTGCTCCAACTGGGCATCACACAGTACTCCTGGGATCCCTGTTGCTACAAGTTCCATTGTGATGCTCCTGTCGCGTGGGTGAGTGTAGCAAAACAGGAAAATATGGCAGTGCACTGCAAAAATACATAGAATGGATGGAGAGCAAAAAATGCAGAAACAAATATTTATAGACAGAAATAGATAGCTGGATGAAGGGAGTAAAACTATTTTTTCAAGATGTTTCTCTCTCCAGCCCTTCTTTTTGTTTTTGCTGTGCACCACCATCTTCTCCTGTCTTGCTATGCTGCAAGAATACAGCATGGCTGTTCTGTGCAAAAAATTGCCTCATGCATACAGATAGAAATAGGGCTAACTAATTTAGAGTAGTCCCAGACATGTTATAGCTTTAGGCATAGATGCACTAAGCTCTGTTAGGAACATTTACCTAAATTAATGTTAGTTTAATCCTAACATCTATGCACTAAAGCAAATGACCTAACATTAACCCAGGTCTGTTCCTTAAATAATGTATGGTTATTTTTTTCCGACCGTTAGTGCTGTCCTATGCTGTTCAGATTAGCATATTGATTTAACCCTATTTTATTTAGGTCATACCAAAATGTTGTATTAGCTCTCTCTAGACTCTGAAAATGGGTTTAGCCGGAGAGGAGAGAGTTAGAAAGAGTCCTGTTTTTTTTTTTATAAATGGGTCTCCTTAGATACCTGGGAAATGGGCAAGTAGGATATATTTATGACTCCTAAGGTATCTCAAAGGTGCCAATATCTTGTGAAAAGATGTCTCTCTATGTGTTGTCTAAAGGTGAGGGATATATAGAGCACTTGGAACCAGGACCGGCTTGGATTATTATGGGACCCGGTGCCTCTTACCTCTTCCAGGGCCATGATGATGTAACGTGACAAGCAGGGATTCTTGCTCACTCTCGCACGATGTGACAACATCATGTAACGTCGCATCTTCATGTGGCATGGCAATATGTTGTCACGTGACTTTGTTTGGCAGCAGGAGATGTCGGCGCATAAAGAGGCCCTTTGCTCTCCCCAGGCCCAATTGCGATAAGCATGGTTTAAATGTTCTAGTGGTTAATTTAACCACCATAACATTTAAACTGTGATTATGGAGTGTGGCCGGGGGAGAACGCCGGCCTTCTGCAAGCGCGGGGCCAGGTGCAGTCACACCGATGGCATAGCCATAAAGCCGGCCCTGTGAAAAAAAACCAGGCGCTTACCTCGAGTCACAAACAAAAGTAGGCTTACAATGAAGCAGTCAATTGAAATATGGCATAACTGCATTTCAGCTCTAATGTCACTAAAGAGGCATTTAAAACTAAACAATTAATCAACTGTAGGACCAACTTCGTAGTGTACCTGCCCGAATGCCCATGTGGACTACAGTATGTGGGCCGGACCTCAAGAAGTCTAAGAGTCCGCATACTGGAGCACTTGGGTAATATAAGGAGGGGTCTAACTACACATAGTGTGCCACTTAATTTCTCACAACATCACGGGGGACGACCCCTCGGGACTACTTTATAGAGGGCTAGAGGTGGTCCCTGAGAACTGGAGAGGGGGAGATAGATTGAAACGTCTCCGACAGAGGGAGACGTTTTGCATATATCGTTTGAAATCTATGTCCCCTGCCGGTCTCAACGTTGACCTTGATATTGCAGCTTTTAACTGAAACCCAATGGGTCAGCTGTGAATCCCTTGAGCTATATGACATTAGCTTAAGTGTGATATTTATGCCTACCTACTAAGGGAGGGATTATCAAACCATATAGATTATTCATTGAACATTTTGTATTGTTTTTATCCCTCTCCCTCTTTTCAGACCTTCCACGCCTTTTTGAGAGAGAGAATTTTTTTTTTAGAGCTTTTTAATATTTATGAGGATATTTGTATTTTAATGTATTTAGACATATTTATATAAGAATTTTAAGGATTGTATGTAAACATTATGTGAAATTAAATTAGTATGATTCATGTAAAGAGTATATATTTTTAATGTGCATCACTGAATATTGATGTTATTTTAATATTAAGTATTAAGCGTGATTTATTTTTTAAATAAATATATTATGGCCAACGAAGTGTTAATAATTTAATAATCTAAATTCCATGTGAAATCGATAAACCCCATGTAATGACTAAAGATTGGAGAACTCACTGAGTTCTTTGAAATAAACTGTTTGATAATTTTAAAGGTGATTGTTTAAAAACTGTAGTTTCAGATGAGTATGGATAAGGATATATGAGAAGGACCTAAGGAGGCATTATCTAGATCAGCGGTGCGCAAAGTGGGGGGCGCGACCCCCAGGGGGGCGGGAGATTGTGCTCGGGGGGCGCAGGCAGTTGCAGAGGCCCCGCGCTCTTCCTCCAGGCATTTAAACTAAATGCCGGGGGATCGCGTGAGGCCCCTGCAACTGTTTACTTACCGGGATTCAGCCGTCTGTGTTGCGTCGCCATGGCAACGCGGCGTCAATAGACGCCGCGGCACCATGTGACCTGACGTCACACGCCCACGCAGCGTCATCTGACGCGAATGAAAGTAGGCAGGGGGGCGCGAGAGCCGGGGGCAGAGTGACAGGGGGGCGCAGCACAAAAAGTTTGCGCTCCCCTGATCTAGATCCTCCATGCATAGATGTTTCAGTATCAATTGATATATGATTAGTGATCCACCTACTGTAACCCCTGTTAAATGAGCCCCCAAGCTCTTGATATTTTTTTCAGCTAAAAAGGTTAAGTTGAAATATATATATGTTGTGCAATTATGCTTTTAAACTGACTATGTGTGCACAGTGAGAATTCAGCCATTGTAAATAGCACAGCCAAGCTGAACTCAACACTAATGAGTTTTGAGGATACACAGCCAATTCTAATCAGCAATTTGATTATGCAGAGGGTCTATATAAAGCTCAGAGACCCCCTTCACATCATTATTTGAGCCTGAGGAAGCCGATGCGTCGGCGAAACGCGTTGCTCTATTCTACAGCTGAATTTGACCCACGGAGGCTTCCGTAGCCAGATCACAAAGCAGCCTTTGCAGCCCAGCAGGACAGTTTTTTCTTCCTGCATCCTGGACGCGGGACCGGCGCAACAAGCTGCTTAAACTTGATCCTGGACTGCATGAGGAGGCCAGGGGTCCACCCTATATGTGTGTGAGTCCCATTGTTGTTTTATAAATAAATGCATTTTATGAATTTTATACAACTGAATCGTGCCTCACCTGTTTTCCCCTCCTCCAACCCCCATACATTATAACATCGGGGGGGGGGGGAGACCACACCTGACGTCTGGAACCGGGTATTGAGACCTATATTAACCAGGAAGCTTGAGGACAGTCCCCATTACGCAGACCAACAGAAGTGGATGGGCTAAGGAATTAACCCCAAAGTAACCAACCCTCTACAACTGCTCACACTGGGCCGTGTGAGTACAGATACATATAGTTGTATATTCCCCCCTACCCTATAAATTTTCATCCATTAATGCTGGGAGAGACGGAGTTCGTCTTCAGAAAGTTACCAATTATTGTGTTTACTTACACATGGCCGTGTAAGTACCTCGGTATATAAAACTCATCCCCCATTTTTACCCAAGTCGTTTGAGTCCACTATCAACACTATATTGTTATTACATATACCTCTTTAATCCCATGCTCCCCCATTGCCTGTTTGTTTTTATAAAGCCGGCCCTGCTTGGTACTCAAATAAAATAGAAAGAAGGTGTAGTAGCGGTGCATAGCAAAGAAATTCAGATCTTGACTGCCGGTGCTATGAGCAAAAAAGCTTTAATGGCACAAACAAAAGGGAAAGAGAACCACTCTAATGTGTTTCGCGCCTGCCTTAGCACTTTCCAAAGAGTATGGGCTCAAATACTCATGGGGTATTTAAATAGTTATAACACATCTGGTCCGCTGGAATCCACAATCAACAACATTAGGTACACATAAAACGTTAGTGAATATAGGATATAGGAGAAATGCTAACTCCCTTGCAATATGCAACCACAGGACAGGTGTGTTCCTGACCAATGATGTTAAAACACTTAAAGTTAACCCATTAGATCACAGCCATCCTAAAGATAATCGTGGTCACCAAGGAACTAAAAACAACAACAATGTCATAATCAAAACACACAAAGTGAAAAAATATGTGAATAATAGGACTCCACAAAGGTATCTATCTTAATATTGAATGTAACCTACAGCAGGGCCCCGCTTCTTGGCGCCCCGCTGATATGGCGGCACCGAGAAGGGGGCTGCCATGTCTCCTCAGAGGCTGTTGCCGCCGGCGCGCATGTGCAGAACGTAGCTTGCGCGCGCAGAACGTAGGTCACGCGTGCACAAGGGAGAAAATGCCGGGTTGCGCATGCGCACAAGGGGGGAAATGTCGGGTTGCGCATGCGCATAGCTAAAATCGCCGGTTCTGCTTTCCAGCGATTTTCACTATACGGCGGGCCCTTAGAACTGAACCCTCCGTATGCCTGGGCCCTGCTGTATATAAATGTTGCCTACTATGTTGCATAGTAACTACTGTATGTTGCCATGTATATTGTCACACTGTATATGGTATTACTGCAACAAAATGTTACAATGAGACTAATGGATACTGTAATATATGTTTGATGTGACTGAATTACATACTTACGTAAATGACCAAATAGACTGTAAAGATAGAATGATAAAAACATAAACAAATATTGTACACATAGTCCTAAAGAACAGAATTGAAAGCAAAATATATAAGGGCCTATCCACTAACTCTAAGTCACTTATCGCCATCTAATCTCCAAAAAAGCGTACTGCTTCTCAGTAAGCTCCAATAAGACGGCGATAAGAGAGCTTTTCGACAATTTTTGTTGCTGAAAAAAAAATTTGCCAAACGCATGGCGATAAGCCACTTATCGCCAGCTTTTCAAACTCGTGGTAATCTAGTAGCCCTGATTAGCTTATTGAGGCTAATCGCGCCTCTAGAATTGGGATTTCCTCTCAAAATCGCTTCACCAGAAAAAGTTGGTAAGAGGGTGGTGATAAGCTGCGGATAAGGCCGCGAGAGGGGACTTTGAAAAAAAAATGCATTTTTCCTGCATTGGATTGATGTTGGGAGTCTCCATTAATAGCAGCCCCGGAGACCCCAGGCATCAATCCCATGTAATAAAAATGCATTTACAGTCAACTTCAATACCGTAGCGGCGAACTGCTAAGGCAATGAAGGGGTTAATGGACAACTGCAGTTTTATTGAGGGCAGAGGGGGTGAGTGAAAGGGGTACTTGGCCCTTCACTCACCCCTCTGCCCCCAATAAACATTACAATATATTATAATCATCATCCCTTAAAGTCATATCACATCCTTTTGAACTAAGGTAACCTATCACATGGTACAGCAACCAATGGGATTGTCTTCAATCCCATTGGCTCTTATACCATGTGATATGGGCATGGGGTTTGAAGGATGTGATGTACCTCCCTTGCAGATGATGTCATATCCTTCACAAAAAAAAAGAGGTGGGCACATGATACACCGTCCAATCGGATTGGAGCTGTACCATCTGACCAGAAAATGTGACATCAGAGGCACCATATAAGACCTTGATGTTTCATTTGAGCTCAAGAAGACGACGAGTCAACATCATGTTGTGGATTTACCATTAGTTTTGGATTAAAAGATAAAGAAAGAAGATAAAGAAAGAAACATATAATCACAGAAAGAAGATGATAGAAGATAAAACAAAGAAGAATTTGGTTACCTGGTCCGGATCTTAAAGGTGGATGGCGTCGGATTGAGTTCGATGAAGTCACAGTATGAGAGCTTCCTGATACCCCTGGATTCAGAGAACCAACACTTCTAAAGGTAAGTTAAATATTGAATGTATGTAAATGTATTGTTTTTCAGGTTTTTGGATTGTATATTGTTTATTTTATGTTTTTCACTGCCCATTGACTGATAATGTAATAATCTGTGCCCGTTTGGGCAAAGATCAATACAGTATTAGCCAATGCATTTTTTGACAAATGCTTGCTTTGTATTGAGTGTTATTTTTTCTATTTATGTTTATTCTGTGGATGTCATTGTTTGTCATTTTGCTGTTTTTTCCTTTTATTTATTTTTTGATTGATAAGCGTTTTTAATGAATGATTTATTGTGTTGGCTCATGCTTTTAAGTGATGTGTTGGATAGTGGTTTAAATAATTAATTGATTTGTTGGGTACTAGTTGAAATTAATTAATCGTTTAGTTGGTTACTGCTTTTATTATTTAATTGGTTTGTTAGTGTTTTTATTTATTGAATTGTGGTGTTTAGGTGGTTGTGTTTGAATATTGTTGAATTTCGGCCTTCGTGCTTTTTGATTAGGGTTACCATTGAGTGCTATAGTGGCTTATCATGCCCATATTATATAGCTATTATGTACCACTATGCCAATCATTGGGTACAGGGTGGGTATAGTGGGTCCATGGTGTGGTTAAGCCTCGAGGGTGGGTAGCAGGGGAAGGGGTTAACCCCTTAATTACTATAGCGGTTATTAACTACTACAGTGATTAAGGGGTTAGGGGCCATTAAATTGTGTTTTTGTATGCATTCTTTCTGGCAACGAAGGACATGGTCCTGTGGGGTCTCCTGACACCCGTGGTGACCCCCTGGGGACACCCACTGGCCTCTGTGATCAATCCCTTATTAAAATAAATAAATAATGGTTTTATGTGGGGGTACAGGGTATAGACCGCCTGCTCACGTACACTAGTAATAAAATGTTAAAGTAAAAAAAAAAATGTCTCTGCAGCAGAAAGAAATTGCCGGGTGAGCCCTTTTCAGAGGGTCGACAATCTCGTTGACAGCTACTCGCCATTTTTGCAAATGTTGCTATCACTGGTATTCGGGGCCTTCAGCATAACATGATAGCAACGCTGCAAAAATGGCGATTTAAAAAACCATTGGAGCTTAGTGTAAGGCTCCCTAATCGTATCTATCAACATCTATCACAGTATAACGCAATAAGTGTACAATGGAAAATGAAGCACTTGAAAAATAAAAAATATATTGCATGCTAAAAATAAAAAGGAGAATAGAGTGCACAAAATGTACAAGAATAGTGGTATGAATCACTGTAAATATCCATTAGTATATATCAAAGCACAGTTACTTGCCATTGTGTACAAAGACAATTGTAAAGTTAAATATAGATAACTAGAACAATCGAAATATAAAAATATTACTTGAAAGTCTATACCAACAGTACAGAATATATTGCGATACTCACTGAATATAATTAGACTTCTATGGCATAAATGGCATAAATTCTCTAATCATCACCTCTAACACCAGATGGAAGAACACTCTTCAGTTGTAAATATACGAAGGGGGTAGAGATAAACATGGATCTGAGAATAAACTATACTATATTAAAACATATGGAGGAAGATTAATATAGAAGCTATAAATGGAAATCTAAACTGGATCTCACACTTGTCCTGTTCAAAGGATGTAGAGGGTCCCCTTGTAACCTGAAAGACAAAGGTTTGTTACACGAAAAAACTCTCTAAACTCTCTAATGTTGAAGCTCCCAATCTGTATTGATACCAGAAGGTATCAAGTGAAAAAATACAGAACATTTCTTTTTTATTTAACCTTTTCAGTCTATCTCCTCTCTGAATAGGCATTTTAATATGTTCAATCCCAACAAATCGGAAGTTCTTTAATCCTCCTTTTGGACATTGCATAAAGTGTCTCAATACTGGATGTGTATTGTCCTAATTTTTTATGGAGCGGATGTGCTCAAGTATCCTCTGGTTTAGTGATTTAATGGTCCTTCCACATAACCTTTGCTATATCCGCACCATAAATATTAAACTATGAAATTCGTATTAACATTAATAAAGTTTGTGATGGTGTATTCAGATCTTATCTTTTTGGCTCCTAGAGGCATGGTGGAAAAAGCAAAATCCCGTTGTCCAATGTCCACATATGTGGAAAACTCTTGAAAACTGTTTTATTGAAACTTCAGTTTTTGATCTATATAAACCAGGAGCAAGATGTGTCTCTAATGTTTTGGCTTTCCGAACGGTGAACCTACGGCCCATTTTTGTAAATGGTATAAATTCAGGGTCTAGATTAAGAACTCCCCAATGTTTCTGACTTATGGATCTCATTTGTTGGGCCTGTTTGCTATATTGGGTAATAAAGAGAGGAGTGGTGTCTTGCTTTCTTGAATTTTGATTAATGATGTCATAATTCACCAGTCTCTCGAAAGTCAAAAGATGAGGTCCTTTACTGAAATTAGGGCAAAATACAGTTTTCAAACAACGGATATTTGGATGCTTTATGTTTATACATTTATCAATACAGTAATTTAGCAAACATTAATGTTCACTTTCATATGCTTATTATAGATCTAGATGCACTGTTCTGGAGTTCCTCCAATACGTTTGTACATTCTACTCAAATGAAATAGGATGCTCTCGTATATCTGCAATGTCACGATATTATAAAATCATCTAGAAAAAGTGCCAAATTACTAAATGGTAATCTATTTTCTTTAAAAACAATGTTAACACTGAGCAGTAATTAGGTGTGTGTAAAAAAAAAATCACTCTATTTAGATGATCTTATAAATTAGCTAGAAGAGATTTTGTGTTTACTTCCACAGAATACATATCCTTTTTTTGACCCTCAGCATATGCACAGGTGTCACAAAATGACATTGTCAATATATTGGTATGATTAATTTACTAAAGACTACACTGTTTTATGATGACCTAGAATCACTTGATCTGAGACCTGGAAATATATTTTCAGTAGTATGGATTTTGTTTTTGTATATTGTTGCTAAGTTTTATACAACCTTGTTTCAAAATATTTTTTGATCTATAGAAAATTTGTTTTACTGTATATTTTAAGATACAATTATTTTTTGTTCTTTAAAATAAATGTTTTATACTACTTTGTGCTACTGATGTATTTTATGATGACTTTTCAAGATATTGAACAAAAATCATAAAACTATTGTTGCTTCACCATATTTTTCATTAAGTAAACCAAAGTTTACCTTACCACATATGGTATACTTTGATCATCCCTATCAATAATATTATAGGGGGAGATTGTAATTGTAGGTATTCTTTTCTCATGCACTCACTTTATGCCATTAAACCAATAGAACAAACAAAGGAATTCTATAAAACTGTAGAAACTCAGTAAAATGACACAGGCATTCTGAGGGTGGCAAACACATCTGCATTTATCAAAAGGAAGGAAGTTCAGAAATAGTGTTCTTTCTTGTAGGGTATAGAGAAAACAAAAAATGACATTGACAAACTGAAAAAAATAAAAAGAGGAAGTTAAACAAAGAAAAGACATGGAGGAACAAAGTCATATGCACTGAGAGCAGAGTTATTTTTGAAATAGTTATACTGTGTAAGGCACATGATTGCCTAAAGTGATTTTTGTTTACTGAGTTTTCAACATTGTTGTACCCTCTATGCTTTTTCAATACTGGTATACATTTTTTAAAAACTGTTCTTCAGAATTTAACATGTACTTTAGTCCATGTTCTGCACCAGCAGCAGGACACAGAGAATAACACACACAACACAGACAGACACCACACACAGAGAGACACCACACACAGAGAGACGCCATACACAGAGACACACACACTGACACACACAGACACACACTGACTAACACACACACACAAGAAATTCACAGTTATTATAAACTAGCTGATATACCCCTCTGTCTCCACTCCCCTCCCCCGTTCCCAGCTCCATTCCCCCCATCCCCATTCCCAGCTCGGTTCCTCCCCTTCCCCCCGTTAAGCTCCGTTCCCCCCGGGACACCGCACGTCACTGTCGTCCGCCCTGCACCGGACAGCACTCTCACCCCCTACACTTCACAGCACTCTCCGCTCCTCCACCCCACATCACTCTCCCCCCTGTACCCCACATCACTCTCCCCCCCTGCACCCCACATCACTCTCACTCCTGCACCCCACATCAATCCCCCCCTGCATGCCACATCACTCTCCCCCCCACATCATCCTCCCCCCTGCACCCCACATCACTCCCCCCCTGCAGCCAACAGCACTTTCCCCCCTGCAGCCCACATCACTGCCACCCCCCTTCAGCCCACATCACTCTCCCCCCTGCAGCCCACATTTCTCTCCCCTCCTGTAGCCCATAATCTCTCTCCCTCCCCTGCAGGCCACATCACTCTCCCCCTGCAGCCCTCATCACTCTCCCCCCTGCGGCCCTCATGACTCTCCCCCCCTGCGCCCCTCATCACTCTCCTCCCTGCGGCCCTCATCACTGTCCCCCCTTCAGCATCCCCCCTGTCCCTGGGGCTTGTTCCCCCCCAAGTGGTGTTTCCCCCCAACCCCCCTGTCCCCTGCGCTGTTCCCCCTCCCCCCTCTTCCCGGTGCTGGGTCACCCTGTCCCCGGCGCTCCTTCCCTGGCCCCCTCCCCAGCGCATAGATCGGGGCCCACGTGTGGTGAGTAGAAGCGATGAGCGCTCCTACCCCCCCCCCTCCCCGGCGCTCCCGGCGGTCCCCGCTGAGGGGAGAGAGAATGGGGGCCGCGTCTGTTGAGGAGGAGCTCAACAATGGGAGAGCTTGCCAGCGAGAGGGGTCAACCAATGACAAAACACACAACACCACAGACAACACCACATACAAACATTTCAGTTTTATATATATAGATTTAGTGTAGCCCTGTTTCCCCTAAACGAGAAGGCTACTGGGGCTGCCATTTCCTGTTGGCTCACAGATGGCCTAAGCATCCGCCACAGGGAGCCTGGGGTGATATAATTAACGTCTCGGTACAGCGCCTCCACCTGCGAGGGATCCCAACGTAGTGGGAGGAGCCTCTCTCAGGAACCAATAATCACACACAGTATGGAATAACAGTTTTTACTAACAATACTTATAGCAGATATATCATAACAGTTAATGATGAACGCTAATAAGGTACAGCTACCCTCCAGGCCCTCCAGTGGTAGTTGAATAACAAATATATATTATGTGAGATGAGATACTGCAGTAGTTTCTTTAACTGCAAGGTAAATATCATTCAGGAGTAAATAGCAGTTCATAAGAAATTTACAGGGTCCAACACTATTGTGTTAATACTAGTTTATCACCTGTAATGAAACAACAAGGGAGATAGGGAGTGATCACAGGACCATACTAATTGAATGAAGTGATTGGGTATATAAATAGGTAATCAAATGGTGGGTGCAAACTGTGAACTGAAAAGTGATTCAGAAAAAGGGAGAAGGGGAAACACAAAATGGATGTGCCCCCTAAAAGAATTCACTTAAATGCACACCAACAAAGTGTAAAAATTAACTTTTAATAAATTCACATAAAACATATATTACCAAAGTAATGTGTAATGTGAATTTAAAAATGTATTAAATCAACATAATCAAGCATCCGTTGCCTCAATTATAGAGTCATACTATCCCAGTTGACCACTCAATATTATTGGGATATAGAGGACAGAGGATGCTGTGAGTCAGGGTGTTAACCCCTCTGGAGCAACGGTGAGACCAAATGGTGAAAAGTATATATAAATATTCACAAGTGAGTGGCCGACGGATTCAATATCCAGCTTCCCTGCTAAATTCACATCACTACACACTTCAATGAAAAATTAGCAGTATATTTGAATAAGAGTGCTAAAGTGGTAGAGCTGGCAGATACATTAATAATGATGGTAAATACACTGTATCACGAAACTGCCAAACACAGCAGTACTGGGGTGAATTCACAGTACTAAACTGTGAAAACGCCTCACATGAGGAGCAAAGAATGCAGGCACACTGACTGAAAATAAATAAATAACTGACTACAAGGGTCTACACAGTTAGGACCAGGAGACTGCAGACACTACATTAAAACAGCTCCAAGTAGGAGACTGACAACATTGCGCGTCCAACGCGCGTTTCCCTCCAGCAAAGGAGCTTCTTCAGGGACAAATTTGTCTGCCAGCTCTACCACTTTAGCACTCTTATTCAAATATACTGCTAATTTTTCATTGAAGTGCGTAGTGATGTGAATTTAGCAGGGAAGCTGGATATTGAATCTGTCGGCCACTCACTTGTGAATATTTATATATACTTTTCACCATCTGGTCTCACCGTTGCTCCAGAGGGGTTAACACCCTGACTCACAGCATCCTCTGTCCTCTATATCCCAATAATATTGAGTGGTCAACTGGGATATTATGACTCTATAATTGAGGCAACGGATGCTTGATTATGTTGATTTAATACATTTTTAAATTCACATTACACATTACTTTGGTAATATATGTTTTATGTAAATTTATTAAAAGTTAATTTTTACACTTTGTTGGTGTGCATTTAAGTGAATTCTTTTAGGGGGCACATCCATTTTGTGTTTCCCCTTCTCCCTTTTTCTGTATCACCTGTAATGTAGCCCCCATCCTCCCTACATTTTTCCATTTAACCCCTAACTACAAAACACCCACTCCCCCCCCCCCCCTTAGAAAACTCATACACCTCCCATGGAGATAAACACACATTAAACAGGTGTTGAAAAATATTTCACCAACTAAATACTCACCAACAAACCCACTCCATTCAACCACTCACCCTACCCCCAATTCACTCACCCTTCAACAACCCTCACCAACTCCCTACATCACTCTCCCCTAATATCACCCACCAACAAAACCCTCATCAACCCCTAAATCTACCCCTCCCCCACTGCCACTCAAACAATAAACACAGAAGAATTTGACTTCCTAGTCCTGGCCCTGTCTATTTGCCTTGCTTAATGTACATTTATCTTGTAGGAAAAATTAACAAATTAGGGCCTTATTCAGAAAGCCTCGATAAGGCCCTTATCGAGCACTTATCGACCAAAATGGCTACTCGTATTCCGAAAGCCTCGATAAGTGCTCGATAACGGCCTGAATCGACGCAAAATTTTATCACCCACAGAAAATCGCCAACTGAGCGGCGATCAGCCGCTTATCGACCATTTTCGGAGGGTTGATAAACTCGCGCGATTCAGAGACCCGCGAGTCGGCTGTCATGGCCTATCACAGCCCATCGCAGCCCTAAAAGGCGTTCTTCTCCCCAAATCCAATACACCACAAACTTTTTGGTAAATTGGTGGGGAGATGGCCTCGATGAGCTGCGATGTGCTGGGACTTAGAAAAAATCAGGCCCCTTTCCTGCCTCGGATTGATGCCGGGTGTCTCCGGAGCTGATTGGCTGTTAAAACCATATTCTGACTTTAATTTTTTTGTTGACATGATGTCACTTAAAGGAAATGATGCCAGCCAATCAGAATGGCTGTGCTTAATTTACCTTTAACATAATGTCACAAAATCCAAGATGGCCACTGTGTCACAAGGTTATTCAGCCAATCAGAGTGTGGAATTGGTTCCCACGATCTCATTGGCTGAAATACCATGTGACGCCGGCTTCGTGACGTCATCTTAAAGGCAAATCAAGCACAGCCATTCTGATTGGCTGGCACCATTCCCTTTAAGTGACGTAATGTCAAAAAAATAAAATAAAGTCGGAATATGGTTTTAACAGCCAATCAGGTGGCTGTTAATCATTTTGAAGCTAAATGTGACGTCACAAGCCATATTTAAGGTCGTGACGCCTCATTTGAGCCCAAGAAGATGACGGGACAACATCGGTTGGGATTTAACATGGGGTATTTTGGATTGACAGATGAAGAAAGAAGATAAGACGATGAATAAATGGTTACAGATGAAGATAGAAGAAGGTGAGTAAAGAAAGAAAAAAGAAGATTGGGGTACCTGAGCCGGATCTTCATGGCGGATGGCATCGGATGCTGTTGGAGGCCTTCAAGGTACGTGAGCTCCCTGTTACCCAGGGAGTCGGAGGACCACTGCTTCTAATGGCAAGTAATATATTCAATGTTTGTAAATGTCTATTTTTACAGGTTTATTCTTTGGATGTGTTTTTTGATTTTTTGGGGAAGGCACATTGACTGATAATATATTAAGCTATACCTCTTTAGGGTACAGATTAATACATTATTATGCCAATATTTGGGGGGCATTTCTCGCTTGGTATTGCTGTTGCTTTTTTGCATTTCATTTATTATGTGGATGTGATTGATTGTTTTTTCATGCTTAATGTAATTAAAGGTTTGCGATTGGTGTTCGTTTGTACTTAATGTTATATTATGTTAGCTAATGTGTTTTATGGTTAGTTCAGATATTTTTAGAATTTCTTTCTTTCTATTTTACTGTTTACATTCATTAATGTTGGAGTAATTCATTGTTTGGATTGGTTAGTGTTACTATTCATTTTGAGTTGGTTTCGGAATTAATTGTTTTGATTGGTTAATGGTTTAATTAATTAATTGTTGATGTTGCTATTGATTGTATTGATTGGATTAGCTGGCTATTGATTTTATTAAGTGACGTGTGATTTTTTGGAGTTTAGTTAGGTTTTATTATTGTGTGTCTTGTGTATTACTGTATTGTGATTAGGGTGCTCATTGAGTGCTATAGAGGCTTACCATTCCCATATTATATGGGTATGATGTACCACTATACTACTCAATGGGTATAGGGTGGGTATAGTCAGTCAGGGGTGGGTGCTTAGGCCTCACGGGTGGGTGAAGGGGGTATTAGCCCTAAGGATGGGTGTTTAGACCTTGCGGTTGGGTAGCGGTTGGGTTAACCCCTTTATTACCTTAGCGGTATTAACCGCTAAGGTAATGAAGGGGGTTAACTCTCCCCGTGACCCCCCGCAATGCCTTAACAGCCACTAAGGGCCAAATTCCCCCTTCACCCACCCTCGCTAGCCACAGTATTGTATTGTATTGTATGTTTCTTACAGTAAGCCTGGCACGGGTGTTTAACCCCTTCATTGCCTTAGCGGTTAGCCGCTAAGGTAATGAAGTTGCTGTACATGCATGTGTCCTGCCTCGGATGCATGCCGGGGGGGTCCGGAGCTGCTATTAATGGCTATTGATTGTATTGATTGGATTAGCTGGCTACTGTTTGTATTTAGCGAAGTGTGTTTTTTTGGAGTTTAGTTACGTTTTATTACTGTGTGTCTTGTGTATTAATTTATTGTCATTAGGGTGCCCATTGAGTGCTATAGAGGCTTATCATGCCCATATTATTATTATATGGGTATGATGTACCACTATACTACTCAATGGGTATAGGGTGGGTATAGTCAGTCCGGGGTGGGTGCTTAGGCCTCCCGGGTTTGTATCGGGTCAGGGTGGGTTAACCCCTTAAGGACTAACAGTAACCGCTAAGGTGATTAAGGGGTTAGGGGCCATTAGAATGTATTTATTTTGTATATATGCTTTTTGGCAACAGAGGACAGAGGGACCTGCTGTTGTGGTATGTATAACTTTATTTATTTACTTTATTTATGTATGCTAATGCAGTGCGTGGTTTAATAATGGGCAAATAATCTATTATTCATATCTGGATAATAGTTATTTTGCCCATTACTGTGCGGAGGGGTGGGGGGGACGTGTATTGATGTTTTTTTAAATATTTATTAATATATATTTCTTTAATAGTGTAGATGTGCAGGGGTTCTCCGGAGCTGAACCATGTTGGTTTCAGGTCCAGGGACCCCCTGCTTCCCAAAATCCCTCTGCATTGAAATGTCCCGCGTCACGTGACCGGGACATTTCCTTACATAGGAGATACCGGCACCCCATAAAGGGGCCTGTATCTCGGGTAGCAGGGGTTCCCTGGACCTGAAACCAATGTGGTTCAGCTCCGGAGACCCCCTGCACATCTACACTATTAAATAAATGTATATTTAAATAAATAATTTTTGGGCGACATTTCCGCTGTGAGAGGCGGCTCTCTCAGAGCCGCTCTCTCTGCTGCAGAAATGAATCGCCGGTTCAGGCCTTTTCAGAGGCTCGATGCTGTCGCTGGCAGCAACTCGCCCGTTTTGGTCATTTTGCTATCACTGGTAATTGAGCCTTTCTGAATACCGTGATAGCAACACCCAAAAAACACTCATTTTACATTCCCTAGCGATTTTTTTCTCAACCCTCTCTGAATAAGGCCCTTAGAGCTGCTCTCTCTGCAGCAGAAATGAATCGCCGGTTCATGCCTTTTCAGAGGCTCGATGCTGTCGCTGGCAGCAACTCGCCCATTTTGGGCATTTTGCTATCACTTGTAATCGAGCCTTTCTGAATACCGTGATAGCAACACCCAAAAAAACGGCATTTTACATTCCCTGGCGATGTTTTTTATCAACCCTCTCTGAATAAGGCCCTTAGTGTGTTACAGTTAAAATGCTCGTCTCTAAACAGGAAATGACCCGCAAGGCTGAGATTACCAACCTGAACCGAGAGATAGAGTCCTGAATCGAGAATATAATAGTCGGTGTCACAGGCTGGGGTCGAGGCAAGTGGCAAAGGAGCAAGGTCGGGGTAACAGGCAGTGGTCAAGGCAGACAGCAGAGGTGCAAGATCGATGTCACAATCTGGAATCAAAGCATGATGAAAATCAACAGGAACACAAGAGCCAGACAGGAACAATCAAGAAATATGATCTGCCCACATTGTCAGAGACATTCCTGACAATTCCTAAGACTCTAACTCTATTCACAGTTTCCTTTCTTGTCCACCTGGTGTGTTGCTGCTCCTGTCTTCTCTGGAATTTCCCTTTGCTGTTTCCTCTTGGTTATATTTAGTGTCCTGTCTTCTGTCTTTTCCCTGTTTTTATAGTTTCCTCGTCTGTTTACCTTTGCCTTTAATTTGTGTTTCTAGTGACTATTTTCTGCCATGATCTGTTCCCTGTTCTGATGACCTGATCTTTGTATCTTGTTTGAGCCCTAGTTTATAATAAAAGGTCCTTGCCTGTATTTGGCTTGTCCAGTCCTGTTCCTGCATTCAAGCCCTGTTCCTGCATCCAAGCCCTGTTCCTGAACCCCAGTACTGTTTCTGTGTTCCTGTCCTGTCTCTGCATTCCTGCCCTGTTCCTGCACCCCAGTCCTGTTCCTGTATTCTTGTCCCTTATTCCTCTCTGCCAACCTCTACCTGTGACCCCGATGGTGCCTATTCACTGCCTACCTCTGACCCATGACCCAACAACATTACCTTGCCGCCTGCCCTGGCCCCTTGCCTGTGACCCCGTTTGTTTCTCCCTACTGTTCCAGCCACTGAGATCCATCCCGCTACTGCCACTGCAATAGTCCTTGACACATCCTGGAGGAAGTCCTGTCTATTTTTAAGCATGATACCATGCTGGCCCCTGTAACTTCATTGTGGGCAGAAGTGTGGAAAGTTTTGCCAGGGAACAAAATGGATGTTGGAGCTTCAGTGTGGGTGTTGACAGCACCAAAGCCTCATAGAACTCCCCACCCCCCAACCTCCTCCCCAGGAGCTACTTCTGGGGGATCCAAGGCAGGCTTGAAGGAAACTTTTCGGACCATGGCGTAGAAATCGACCCAAGATCTTTCCTCTAGGTTATATCCATTTCAAAGGCCTGGATGAAGGTTGTACAGTCATTTACCAAGGGATCATCACTTTCCCATAACAGAGATGCTCATACCACGGCCTCATCGGTGAGCAGAGAAATTATGTACACCACCACTGGATGCACTGATGTTCGGAGAAGAGCAGATTATGGTTAGTTGCTGGGTCCTAAAGATGTTTCTCATAGTTTCCTAGGTGATTCCCTTTGGTAAAAATACCGTTCCCTTCCTGAGCAGGGTCCATGCTGGACAAGTGCATAATGTAACAATACTCTCTAAACAGGAAGTGACCCACAAGGCTGAAGTAGGATATAGATCCCTGACCTGAACCGAGAGATAAACTCCTGAATCGAGAATAGAATAGTCAGTGTCACAGGCTGGGGTCAAGGCAGATGGCAAAGGAACAAGGTCGGGGTCACAGGCAATGGTCGAGGCAGACAGCAAAAGTGCAATATCGGTGTCACAGGCTGCAATCAAAGCTGGATGAAGATCAACAGGAAAACAGGAGCCAGACAGGAACATTCAGGAACTATGCTCTGGCAACATCCTGGAGGAAGTTCTGACTTTAATAGGCAGGATGCCAATTACCAAGATGGCCCCTATAGCTTCAGATGGGCGGAAGTGAGGAAAGGATTGCCAGAGAACAAGATGGATGTCAGAGCTTCAGTGTGGGCGCTGACGGCACCGAAGCCTCATAGTTACTTATGGTACAATCAGTATGGAAACTCAATATGCACTGTGTGTATTGTTATACTGTATACTGGTATATTGTATATAGTTTACACTAGCTGCTGGCACATACTACAAATATGTTTTACACTCTCCTGATCCAATGAAGGACTAGCTCTTCCTCTATTTCTAAAATTTGTAATAGAGAGAAAACCCTTTCCGCAACCCATTCAAGACGCAAATAAAACTCTTGTTAAAGTTACCTCTATTGCCCAAATGCAGCAGTTATAGCAATATCAGCCCCCTGATACAAACAATAAAAGGGGTCCTTTGGCTGTCCTTCAGATGGGGGGTAATAAACTGCTGATGATGGACCAATGTATGTATATGCCCAGCGATTGAGGCATAGGATCAGAGCACCAGCTGATAACACTGAATAAACCTGTAAGAGTACAAAATTGGTGAGTGCCAGCTCATTTCTTTTTTCTATATGATGGACCAATAAGTACCAGTCCCATGGCACTTGTTTAAAAGTGCAATGCACATTTCCTGTCTCACTCTAAACAATAAATTAACATTATTTAACATAGGAATTAAATTAGAGGTGCAAGCGCAATTACGGTATGGGTCATGGTATAAAAAAAACCTAGTAAAAGACAGTCAGTGGTAGGCCACGTAAAAACACAACTCCAACTGATACACTCTCCTGGTGAAGCAGTAAAGGGGAAATGGTGGGGAATGTGCACTGACAGCATCTAAGGGATCACCGCTGACTTGGCCATCCCTTCTCTTCTGTTACTTTCCATTTCACAATTTTAATACTATTTGGACACACCTACAAAGACTGTATGGAATGCATGTATGCCTGTCACGACTTGCTGAGCAGTTGTCTGCGCATGCGTGTCACCATATATTTTAAGGTTTTTCTTTTTTACTTACTTACTTTTTCTATTAGAACACCCTCCAACTAAACCCCTCAACATTCATCATGCGTATTGTGTTTGTTTGGGGAGGGCAGGACATCGCTAGTATTTGTTGACAATTAGTCAGCATTGCTTACAGAGCTCATCGTTTTAATGACACAGCAAGCTTGTTTGCCAAACAATGTTGACTCAGGCACCTTGATGTTAGTACAAACAAAGCAAATATCAAACATTGCCAAGGAGACACATTACATTTACATTCTAAATTGGGGACCTCAAAAAATGAAATGTGTCCACAAGGGAAACAAAATACCCTTGCTCAGCCTAACTCAAGTGTAGAAACCAGAGAAATAGGGGCTAGCAGGTAATAAACAATAGAGCCAAACACTCAGAAATGTGTGATCAATTAACACATCAACTTGATCTTTTAATAATACTGAAGTTAAAAACACCAGATTTGATATATACAGTACACCAGTACAGGCAGTCCTCAGTTATCCGACACAATGCGTTACTCAAAATGGTGTTGGATAGCGAAACGTTGTAAAGCGAAACAAGTTTTCCCATAGGAACACTGTTTAAATGAAAGGTTCCGTTCCTGAAGGCATTTTTAACACTAAAATGAATCCGATGGGCCATTAAGAATTTTACAGAAATGTTGAGGCACTTACTGTGAGACTGCCCAGAATCTCCCAGGAATTTCTCAGGTAAGTGTTGTAATACTGGTAGCTGCATCTCTGGTAGTCTCCTGGTCAGAAAGCATATCACACAGCAGATGCTAATGCCAATTATTGACTATGGAGACATAGTATATGGCTCGGCACCTCAAACCCACCTTAGCAAACTTGACACCCTCTACAATTCAATTTTTTGTTTTGTTCTTCAATGCAACTACAACACACATCACTGCGAAATGCTCAAAGAACTAGATTGGTCATCACTCGAGTCTAGGCACAAAGTTCACCTTTCCTGTTTTGCCTTTAAATTCTTTATGGGCAAGCTACCCAGCTATCTGAACAAGCTCTTCACCCCTACCACATGCAGCACTTATCACCTGAGATCAGACTCCAAAAGACTGTTCATGGTCCCAAGGCTCAACAAAGTATCCGGCCGTTCCTCCTTCTCTTACCGTGCACCCCAAAACTGGAACAACCTACCAGAGACTCTCACATCCACCACCAGTTTAAGTTCTTTCAAATCTAAGGCTGTCACGCATTTTAAGCTGGTCTGTAACTGTTTCATCCGCCCATAATATTTATTTTCATTATCTGTGCCCAGGACATACTTGAAAACGAGAGGTAACTCTCAATGTATTACTTCCTGGTAAAATATTTTATAAATAAATAAAATAAATCTGTAACTTGTTTATTGATAGTTATTCATATTGTAGCTGTTTTCAGCCTCACACCTGGAAAAATAACCTCACACCTTCTGAAAAAACACATCTCACACCTGCTCTGCCCCTTTCTTTGTCCCAATAACCCCAAATCCCAGACAGTAGTAAAACTGTAGTTAAAGAAGAAATATCTATTGAGATAGGCGAGATAGTACAGTGCAGTCACTTTAAGTACAAGGTTAATATCATTCGAGTTGTGGTACCTTTCCACAGAAACAATATAGGGTTAAATATAATATGGTTAATACTGTACTGATTAACAAGTGCAATGTATCCCTGAAAAAAACCTATACCAATTTCAAGATTGTTAAAGCCACATTTCATGGCTCATGAACTGTGTGAAAGCATACTCCAGCTCCTGGAGCCATGCAGCTGATGCTGGTTATTTGACTACTGGGTGTATTTTTCAGCCATCTTGTGAATGTTCATGAATTTATTCTTAATTGTAAGTTATTAGATGCTTATTTATTGATATTTGAAATATATTTTATACTGATCCCTGGTGCGCTCTGTTATTCTCTGTTATTCTCGCTCTGAGATCTTATTTTGCATGAAACAGGGTGTGGATTGAAGGGAAGTAAGCATAATTATGCTACTGTATAAACCAGGAGAGGGGCAGTTCTGGATTTGGTCATATCAAACAATGTAGAAGTAATAACAAATATTCAAGTCCTGGAACATTTGGGTAACAGTGGTCATACTGCTGCGGCCGAGTTTATTCGAGCATTTGCCCGTTCTCGGCCGCAGCAGTTACCTGGCGCGCGCCGGAGGGTGCCGGGCGCGCGCCGAAGCAGCGGAGGAGAGGCCCGCCGATCGCGGCTTCCCCCTCTCCTCTCCGGGTCTGCCGGGTCCCCCGGAACCCCCTGCCGCCGTCCCCCACATCGCGGGACACCAGGGCTCCCTCGGGGAGCCCTGGACGTGCGTGCAGGGGGCGCAGGCACCCGATGACGTGTGACCGCGCATCGGAGACGCGCGGCACGCCGAGGGGCTGCCACTTGCAAGCCGGGAAATCTCCCGGCTTGCGGTACTGGCCACACTGCAATAAAGTGTGTCGCCAGTGTAACATGGTCTCATTTGAAATAAATTATCAAAAAACAGATTACTTGGGTTAAACTTTAGAAAGGCTGATTTTAATAAACTGAGGTCTAATCTACAAGTAATACGCCGGGATGATGTTTTTGCAGGGAAAAATGTAGAAGATAAATGGTCAGTCTTTAAAACATTGTTAGAAAAGCACACTTATCAGTGTATACTCTTGGGTAATAAGTATAAAAGAAATAAGTCAAAACCAATGGGGCTAAATAAACAGTTAGGGGAGGAAATGGACAAGAAGAGGAAGACGTTTAGATTCTTTAAGTCAGAAGGGACGGAGACATCGTATCAGAATTATAAGGACTGTAACAAAAATTGCAAAAGGGCAATCAAATTAGCAAAAATGGATAATGAAAAAAGGATTGCAATAGAAAGTAAGGTAAACCCTAAAAAGTTCTTTAAGTATCTTAATAACAAAAAAATGAGAAAAGAAAATATAGGACCCTTTCAGTGTGAGATGGGTAGGTAGATTATTGGAGATAAGGAAAAAACAGAGGTATTAAACAAATTCTTTGCCTCTGTGTTTACCAGGGAAGAATCAAGTTCAATAGTAGTGCCTAAGGAGGAAGCCACAACCACCATATTAATGAACAATTGGTTAACTGAGGAAGAAGTTCAGAAGCGACTTGAAAAAATTAAAGTAAATAAGGCACCTGGCCCCGATGGCATACATCCAAGAGTTCTCAATTAGTTAAGCTCAGTAATAGCCAAACCATTATATTTAATATTCAAGGACTCCATTTCCACAGGCTCAGTACCACAAGATTGGCGCAATGCAGATGTGGTGCCTATATTTAAAAAGGGAGCTAGATCACAACCGTGAAATTACAGACCTGTAAGCCTGACTTCAATAGTGGAGAAACTACTTGAAGGTTTAATTCAGGATAATATTCAGGAATACCTAATGGAAAACAAAAGTATTAGTAATAGTCAGCATGGATTTATGAAGGATAGATCATGCCAAACTAACCTTATTTGTTTCTTTGAGGAGGTAAGTAGGAATTTAGACCCGGGTAATGCAGTTGATGTGGTCTACTTAGATTTTGCAAAGGCTTTTGATACGGTTTCACACAAGAGGTTGGTGTACAAAATAAAGAAAATTGGACTCCGTAATAATATATGCATCTGGATTGAATACTGGTTAAAGGACAGACAACAGAGGGTTGTCATAGATGGAACTTTTTCAGGTTGGCCTAAAGTCGTGAGTGGAGTACCTCAGGGATCGGTACTGGAACCCATGCTTTTTACTTTGTTTATTAATGACCTTGAGGTTGGCATTGAGAGCAAAGTCTCCATCTTTGCTGATGATACTAAATTGTGTAATGTAATAGAATCAGAGCACGATGTAATTTCTCTTCAGAAGGATTTGGAGAGACTGGAAACGTGGGCAGGTAAATGGCAGATGAGGTTTAATACAGATAAATGTAAGGTTATGCATTTGGGATGCAAGAATAAAAAGGCGACATACAAATTAAATGGAGATATATTGGGGGAATCCTTGATGGAGAAGGATTTAGGAGTCCTTGTAGACAGCAGGCTTAGCAATAGTGCCCAAAGTCATGCAGTAGCTGCAAAGGCAAACAAAATCTTATCTTGCATCAAACGGGCAATGGATGGAAGGGAAGTAAACATAATGATGCCCCTTTATAAAGCATTAGTAAGACCACACCCTGAATATGGAGTACGATTTTGGGCACCAATCCTAAGAAAAGACATTATGGAACTAGAGAGAGTGCAGAGAAGAGCCACCAAATTAATAAAGGGGATGTACAATCTAACTTATGAGGAGAGGCTAGCTAAATTAGATATATTTACATTAGAAAAGAGGCGTCTAAGAGGGGATATGATAACTATATACAAATATATTCGGGGACAGTACAAGGAGCTTTCAAAAGAACTGTTCATCCCACGGGCAGTAGAAAGGACTCGGGGCAATCCCTTAAGGTTGGAGAAAAGGAGATTTCACCAGCAACAAAGGAAAGGGTTCTTTACAGTAAGGGCAGTTAAAATGTGGAATTCATTGCCCATGGAGACTGTGATGGCAGATACAATAGATTTGTTCAAAAAAAGGTTAGACATCTTTTTAGATGGGAAAGGTATACAGGGATATACCAAATAAGTATACATGGGAAGGATGTTGATCCAGGGATAAATCCAATTGCCAATTCTTGGAGTCAGGAAGGAATTTATTTTTCCCCTTATGAGATATCATTGGATGATATGTCACTGGGGTTTTTTGTTTGCCTTCCTCTGGATCAATGAGTAAGTATAGATATAGGCTAAAGTAGCTGTTGTCTAAATTTAGCATAGGTTGAACTTGATGGATGTACGTCTTTTTTCAACCTCATCTACTATGTAACTATGTAAACCATTATTAAGACCACACCTTGAATATGGAGTATCGTTTTTGGCACCACTCCATAACAAATACAGTATCAAACTCGAAAAAGTGCAGAGAAAAGCCACCAAATGAATTGAAGGGATTGAAAATCAGATTTATGAGGAGAGGCTAGCTAAATTAGATTTTTTTTTTACATTAGATTAGTTTAATAACTATATGACAACTTGAAAGAAAAGAACCCCAATATAAGCACTCTATCACCTAGGTTAAAACGTAGTATTTATTAGAAACATATGTTAAAATACTGGGTTTTAAAATGATGATTAAACAGTAATTGCAGTGCACTGTAAATCCTATGAGGTTATTTAAACTCGGATTTCAATCAGTTTAATGTCCATTGTAAGATATACTCACTGGCCTAGTGATATCGATATCAAAAAACCTTTAGGGAAATGGGGTAAATGGTATATAGTATAGAACCATATATGTAGTGCCAACAGTGATGGGAAGTGATATATGGTGCACTAACATGAAACCAACCTTGCACAGCACAAGCTATGGCTGTAGGCCAAAAGCTCAGGTGGTAGGAGCTGATGCACTCAAGGTCAGATGTGCACCAATAATTCACACAGAGTTAATGGTACAAATACTGCTATGGCCAGGACCATAGGATAACATATAGCAAGTATGTCCATGTGTGTGAATAACACAGATTAGCGTGTAGGCAGAGATCTCTGAGTATCAGATCTATGCTTACACTAAACTTCTTTGCAGTGATCAACTGTTTGATAAATAGAGGCACTGTTGAGACAACTGGTCTCACCGGACAAGGAGACCTCAACTAGGCAGTAAACTGTGTAAGTATATAAGTAGCATGTTCCCTAAATAAAGAACCCTGCAACTGGTAAGTGTTCTGGCTCTCCAAATATGGTGATAATGCTGGCACCTCAGAGGGTGATATTATCAAGGCTCTCTGAGAGGAACAACACAACATTTAACTACAAACTATACCTAAATAGCCCCAGGGTAGGGCTATTCTAATTTGTATAGGGTATAGATATAAGATGTAGAAGTGTTAAGTATGTCCCTGTTACTGGTTGATCAAATAACAATTTGCCAGTATAAGAAGGTATTCTCCCTCACATGGTCTCCATTAGACCATCGGGTCATGCAGGAGCAGAAACTGTGCAGGAGCCGGGCCACGCAAAATGCTCCCTTACGGAGTTCTAATCTGCGTTTGTACGTGTGGGTTCCACGCGTGCACGTGACTAAATGTGCCGACGGGTGTGTTCCGCTTGTGAATGCTTTGTCAAGGCCATTAGGAGGGGAGTGTCCCATCGAAGTAGATGAGTTTATATAGTTCCGGTTAATCGACCTTTTGTAACCCGGTAGAAGTCTCGCGCATGCGCCCCTCTTGCTAATCTCCTGACTGTTCCTTGACCAGCACAGAGGAGTAATTGCTAAGTAAAGTTTATTGCATGTATCATTGTATCATTGTGAACCAAGTGTGTTCTTGCAACATTATTGTATCATTGCATGATCAATTATGGGCTCATCACATATATGGGTGGCTTTTAACAGTTATTTTAATCATTTAATATCATTGCCAATTAGGATCTAATTAGTTTATATAAAGGTTTTATGTACACAATTGTAATCACATTAACTCTCTGGTTAAATTAGTACCTTGCATTTACTATGCACGCTCCTTCTATTGGCTAACCATTTACCCTATTGGGATCTCAGCATGACTGTATAAAAGGCCCCCACATAGGTGTCTAAAATATTGCCTGATGAAGCACAACTCCGTGTGAAACGCGTTGCGAAAGCCCTACAGCGTTATTGGGAACCAGTCCACTAGTGTACCAAGCCTCAGCAGTCCCACAAACATCTAGAGACTCTTCGGTACGCCGGAGTAATTTTCTTTGGGAACCGGCATTTGAGGCGGGCTACCATCTAAGGGTCCTACGGGTCCTGCAAGAGCTGCAACCCGGAAGGAAGAGCAACGTGGTGCCGAGCCAGGCAGCCCCAGCGCGCGGGCCTACCTTGTAAGCCTCAGCACCATCTCCCTGTGCCCAGGACACCACCAGGACTGCTTTCCTCTGCCCTGTTCTACTGGACATACTTACCCCACTATGTAAGTTTTTATTGTTATTATTCAATTGTTTTAATTAAATCTTGACCCTTGGTGCGCTTTTGTGTTCCATTTTCTGCTGCTAAGTAAAGTGCTTCAATAGTATCTAGCATAGCATGTGGTGTGATACATATAGGCATGGACATATAGGTTTACAGTACCTAGTTCATTTAGGTGTTGATTGTACACTTATATATTTCTGAGGCTATAACTGGATACGGTCACAGAACCGTGCCTCAGGGCACTAGCAGAGCACACTTTGTGCTTGCCCTCCGCAGAGCTCAATATTATCAAGCCACGTAGCTATTGGTTTTGTATGTGGTTTTGTATTCACTATGTTGTATTTTCCTTAATTTTTTGTTGACTTCACCCTGTTCTGGAGCTGACATACATCCATTCTTAATGTGGTCTATCGATACCTTTTAGGTCCATATCAATTGACCTAGTTGACTGTCAATCTATCACCCCTTCAGATCTAGTATCAACAGCCTATATATATTTAGGTCTGTTGATTTTATTGATAATAGGATTTCTGTAGACAGGACAGGTTTCCAAGTCTGAAGTTATACATTGGTGATTCTTGCAGTCCACGGGCCCACATTAAGGTGATGTATTGTCATTTATACTATCTTCCATATATTTATTTTGGAAGATCTATTTGGTCTGTCAGTAGGGATTGGTCTTGGACTACTTTTACCATCCCCCTCTATACAAACATGGTTTTACTATATACTCGTGATTAAAAGGTTTTTAATTGTACTAACCATATCACTCTGATTCACCTTTCTGAGTGCATTCAAGGAGGAACTTTTTTGTCTGTTTATGTTGTCACTATAGTATCTATCCTCTATTGCACCAGATTTTGGTTTTACTTCATCCACATATTATTCATACTTTTGCTGATGCGGGAGCCTCCCTTTCCCCTTCCCCTTCCCTTCTTCCCCATTCCTTGATTTGTCAGTCTACGTACAAATTGGCAAGCTTTGCATCGCTGGCACGTGTAGCCTCCCACGGGTTTTGGTGGCAACCATGTTCGTGTTGGTGTCTCCACAAAATGGCTGTGGACCAGAATGTCCCTCAGGTTGCGCGCTCCTCTGCTTACCATGGATGGAAATGCAGGGATTACATCCTTAATATTTGTATCAGCTTTAAGGATGTGCCAGTGTTTGTAGAGGATGTCTCTGGCCAGATGCCATTGTTTGTTATACTGCTGCGGCCAAGTTTATTCGAGCATTTGCCCGTTCTTGGCCGCAGCAGTAGCCTGGCGCGCGCCCGAGAGTGACGGGCGCGCGCCGAAGCAGCGGAAGAGCGCCCTCCGATCGGGGTGCTCTCCCTACCGCTGCCGGGTCCGCCGGGTCCCCCGGAACCCCCTGCCGCTGTCCCGCGATCGCGGGACACCAGGGCTCCCTCGGGGAGCCCCTGGACGCGCGTGCAGGGGGCGCACGCTCCCGAAGACGCGTGACCGCGCGTCTATGACGCGCGGCACGCCGAGGGGCGGCCACTAGCAAGCCGGGAAATCTCCCGGCTTGCGGATCTGGCCGCAGAGTAATAAAGCGTGTCGGTAGTGTATGTGCCAATGAAACGTATCACCTTCTCCTCAGTTAAGGGGATCTTATTAGCACGGAGGTCTGTACGTGGCAAGTACTTAGCTCTTTTGTAGGCTTTTTTTAATAGTCTTTTTGCTATATTATCTTTCTTTAAAACGTTGGGTCAAAATTGAGGCCTGTGCTTCAAATTCTGGGATATTACTACAGTTTCTCCTTATTCTCAAGAACTGGCCTACAGGGATACCCTGGACCAGTGTCTTGGGATAAGGGCTTGATGCCTCCAGGAGGTTGTTTGTGGCCGTAGGTTTCCGGAAGACTGTTGTCTCTATGAGATTGTCTTGTCCTCTTGATATCCTTAAGTCCAAGAAGCATACAGAGTTCCTATCATGCTCCAGGGTAAGGTGTAAGTTTAGCTGGTTACAATTCAGAGTATTCACAAACTCTTTGAGTAAAGTGGGAGTGCCTTGCCATAGGATCAGCACGCCATCTATAAATCGTGTCAATAGCACTATATGTGACGTAAAGTGTTTGAGTTCTTCTATAAAAACATATTTGGACTCCCACCAACCTAAATAATGATTGGCATGGGATGATGCACATTTTGTGCCCATTGCCGTCCCCCACGTCTGGTGATAGATCTTGTTTCCAAATAGGAAATAATTCCTATTCAGAATGAATGTTAAAAGATCTATCACGAAATTTGCTGTGAGTAGTGAAATGTTGACCCCTAGTCTGGAGAAAGTGCAAGGTGGCCTCGAGGCCCTTGTGATGTTAAATACTAGTGTAAAGGCCTTCAACATCCAGGCTCACTAGGATGGTGTCATTGTTGATAACTACACCTTCCTGTCTCTGAAGGATGTCTTTTGTGTCCCTCAGATATGAGGGCAATGATTCCAGAAAAGATCTAAAGACCTGATCAACATAGCAGCTTGCATTTTCAGTTAAATTGCCAACCCCTGAGACAATTGGGCGGCCTGGTGGTGGTGGTGGTGATTAGCGTTTATGAATTTTAGGTACACTGTAGAACGTAGCTATTTTGGGATGTTTGACGAAGATGTAATCATATTCATGATTAGTCATGACCTTATCAGCCAACCCCGTGTCCAGAATAAGTTGCAGCTCTGAGCTGTATGTATTGGTACGGTCTCTATCCAGTACCTCATAGCAAACCTCATCAGACAGTAGTTTGATATTTTCAGATTTATAGTCAGACATGTTGAGAATGACTAGATTCCCCCCTTTGTTTGATGGTTTTATAGTAATGTTTTCATTAGATTCAAGTTCTCTAAGGGCAACTTTCTCTGGATTAGTTAGATTGTCCAGCATTTTATTCTTTGGTAAGGCTTCTAGATCTCTGGTTACCAGGTCACAAAACACATCTATATTTGCAAAATTTTCGCCAAACGGCAGGAATTTCGACTTTGGCCTAAGATGACTGAAGGACCCTTCCCCAGGGACTCTATTTGACTCTGTCACTAGGGATGACAGATTGTCAAGCACATCAGTGTCTGTAGGGTCAAGTTGGGGGATATCTAGTGAGTTGGCTATTCTTTGATCACACATTTGGAAGAACTTATGAAGTTTTAGCCTTCTAGCGAAAAGGTTTGTGTCCTTTACCCACTCAAAAATATCGATTTTTTTCGAGGGTGAAAAGGATAGCCCTTTTTGAGTATCTTTATATGATCTTTGTTCAGTGCAAAGTCAGAGAGGTTCACTATTATAAATTTAACATGTTCAGTATGTTGTTCTAATACTGCTGATTCTTCCCTGTTTTTTTGCCTTGGAACGTTTGGGGGTCCCTGCTTCTTAGGGTCCATACCCTGCCCTCTTCTTGTCTTCCTCTTCCCTTTGCTGCTGTTGTTTTTGTTTTCTATTGTTCTAAAAAATGTGGAACCAGGGAGGGGAGAAATGAAGCTGATGTGTATAATGACAATATCCTGCCTTTCTTCGTCAGTGTCAGAAATCTCCCACTCTGTGGATGAGTTTGGACGTTCAAGTTTTTTGAATTTTTGCTTTATTAGCAAATGTGTACCTAAACACCTTCCCCTCTTTGAAATCTTTTGTGTCCCTTACAAATTTCCTGTGCTTCCTTCCTTTGAGTTCAGCTGTGAACTTGTCTATGTTTGTTTTCAGCTTGGTCTCCAGCTCATTGAATTTAGATCTGTCTTCCAATTATCAACCTCTTTAAGTTTAGTTTCCAACTCTGTATTTAGGTTCACCAATCTCTCTTTCTGAAAGCTAACTAGCAGCTGCATCAGCATGATCGAACATTGAGTCAACACTAACTCCCAGGAGTGATTAAAGTTCTCGTCAACTATATGATGTGCCGGGGGAAGGTTGACTCTGAGGCCTCTAGGTTTTATGTCTGCCTTGAGGTAGTTCTCAAAGCTAACCACCAGGTATTTAGCTGCGATTTGAGAGTTTTGTCTAGTTCTTTGAAATAGTTAGAGATATCGGGTTGAGCACTTGTTTCCTTAGGCACGTTTTCAGATGAGAATAGATTTTCTGTCTCTAATTGCCAGTCTTGATAATTAGGCAGACAGGACAGAAACCCTGACATATTAATTAGATTAGCGAACTGGAGGCAAGAATAGGGTCCAGACAACCCTTTTGACAACTTTATTTTGATAACTATATACAACTATATTCCAGGTCAATACATGGAGCTTTTAAAATCAATATTCATCCCAAAGGAAGTGCAGAGGTTGGAGGTACGCAGGTTTCACCAGCACCAAAGGAAAGGATTCTTTACAGTAAGGGCAGTTAAAATGTGGAATTCATTACTCATGGATACTGTGATTGCAGATACAATAGATATCTTAAAAAAAAAAGATTGGGCATCTTTTTAGAAAGGAAATGTATACAGTGATATAAGTAAACATGTGAAGGATGTTGATCCAGGGAGAAATCTGATTGTTAATATTTATTTTTTTCCCTCATGAAATATCATTAGATTATATTTCACTGGGGTTTTTGTTTGCCTCCCTCTGGATAAATATACTGGAAATACAAATATAGGATAAGTATCTGACTTCTAAAGAGTTTACATAGAGAGCAAAGTCTCAATCATTGCTGATGACACTAAATTGTTTAAGGTAGTAGTATCAGAGCAGGATATAGTTTCTCTCCAGAAGGACTTGGAGAGAATGGAAACTTGGGCAGGTAAATGACTGATGAGGTTTAATACATGTAAAGTTGTGTATTTGGTAAACAAGAATAAACAGGCAACTTACAAATTAAATGAGGATAAATTAGGTGAATCCTTGATGGAGAAGGATTTAGGAGTGCTTGTAGACATCAGGTTTAGGAATAGTGTCCAAATTCATGCAGTAGCTGCAAAAGCAAACAAGATCTTATCTTGCATGAAACGGGCAATGGATGGAAGGGAAGTAAACATAATTATGCCCCTTCTATAAAGCATTAGTAAGACCACACCTTGAATATGGAGTACAATTTTGGGCACCAGTCCACAGAAAATACATTATGGAACTAGAGAGAGAGTGCAGAGAAGAGACTCCAAATTAATAAAGGGGATGAATAATCTGAGTTATTAGAAAAGGTGTCTAAGAGGGGATATGATAACTATATACAGATATATTCGGGGACAGTGCAAGGAGATTTCAAAAGAACTATTCATCCCAAGGGAAGTACTAAGGTCGCGGGGTCATCCCATAAGGTTGAAGGAAAGGAAATTTCACCAGCAACAAAGGAAAGGGTTCTTTACAGTAAGGGCAGTTGAAATGTGTTAAAAAAAAAAAAAAATAAGGTTGGGCCTCTTTTTAGAAAGGAAAGGTATACAGGGATAAGTAAAGATCGGAAGAATGTTGATCCAGGGAGAAATGTGATTGCCAATATATTGAGTTAGGAAGGAATTTATTTTCCCCCTTATGAAACATCTTCAGTAATGTTTCACTGGGGTTTTTGTTTGTCTTCCTCTAGATAAATACACTGTAAATACAAATATAGGATAAGTATCTTTAGTCTAAATTTAACATAGGTTAAACTCGATCTACCATGTAACTATGTACAGTAATAGAAAAAATATGTTTCCTTTTTCTTGTGTTATTTAAAAAAAACAACCTTTAATTTTTACTGCACTACAACATCTGCCCACATTACATTTTTTTTTTAAAATTACAATCAGTGTTTGTGTCAGTTTAATACAGGGTATATATATTGCATGTATTTCTCTGTTATTGCTGTCTATGGGGGTTCCTGCTTGCTAATATGTAGCTGGATTTGCTACATGAATCTACATTCAGCTCCTGGTTAAACTGACAGTTTTGGATATGAGAGCAGAAATACTGCTTGTTTGTGACCTTCTGTTTGTGCAGTCAGCTGGGAACGTGTTTTCTGACAGCTACTCTGAGCAGAATTTTTGGACAGGGATATGCCTTTCTCATTCTCTCTTTTCAATAATGGATTACTATTTATACCGACACCTACCTTTCTTGGATACCGCTAATAGCCAACAGAGGTTGCAACAGACAATGTCTTTATTTCTATGGAAACTCGAGTTGTGGTATCACTGATTGATGCTTTCCATTATGTATTGACTGACTCGCCGCCATGTGAATTACACTGTGTAAGGGAGTCAAGGAGTTAAACTCCTTTTACAGGGTAGAAAACTGCACAGGTGTCAGGTTTCATGCAAGTGGGATGTGAAACTCTTGATTGAGCAGGGATAACAAGCAGGGAAAAGCTGCTGTCAGGATCCCTGTTGGAGTCTGTTGAGGAACACAGATATCAGAGCTCCCGCCAGCACGGATCCAGGCTTGTTGACCAGAGTTTTTAGCCTGGCAACAGTGGGGAACCCAAAGCCCCACACAGCAGGGCAAAAGGTGTTCCTGGTAGCAGCAGAACTTCAAAACCTGCAACTGGAGAAATCGGAGACGCTGGACCAGCATCAGTCCAATAAGACTATATATTGTTCCCTTATATTGTTTCCTAAGTTTTGGGGTTGGTAACCAGCCCTAGATCTGTCCTTCTATACACCCAGGTCTGCCGATAGGCTTTCTGGGGGCCTGTTTGGACCGGGGGCCTCACAGTTTTGGTGGCCTTGTGAGCCCTCCCATTTCACACCTTCTCGTGAGTCCCGTCCTCTTTTTCTCCCTCTCTCCCAGTGTATTTCTCTCCCCCAACTCACTCCTTCCCCATCTCTTCCTCACTCACTCCCTCATACCCCCCTCACACCCTCACCCCCCTCTTTTTCACTCCCTCTCTTACACACTCTCTCTTTCTCCCTCCTTCTCTTGCACCCCCTCTATTCTCACTCTTCCCCCTCCATCAATTACCCCCCTCTCACTCAATCCCGCTCACTTAATCCCCCCTCTTCACACTCATTCCCTCCACTATCCCTGGCCAAACACACGCACACAATTCCCCCTCACAGTAATTACCCCCCACAAAATACATACAAAACACATCCACCCCAAATACATATAAAACATATTCCCCAAATACATACACCGCCGCTCCCCCCCCCCCCCCAAATACATACACAATTCACTTACCTTGGAGATGGTCTCAGGCTTCTGGTGCCCCGGCTCTCCTCAGCTGCTGCAGGCCTCCTGTCAGGCCTCCCTCACTCTCCTGCTCTGAGCCTCTCTCTCATGCAGGTGCGGGCCTGAAGCTGGAGAGAGAGACCTGGTACGGGACAGTGAGGGAGGCCCATAGCTGGAAAGAGCTGGCATCCGGTGGCAACCAGACCGGCAGCCAGACAAATAAGTGGGCCCAACCTCTGGATGGATATGTATGTGAGTCCCTGCACTATAGTGGCCAATGTCAGTACCCCCCAGTTATCATGAACCTAATTGCATGGTATATGGTAATGTGCGAATTACCCCCATTTAACAGAAGTGGTACCGGCTGCTCTCTAGGTTATCAAACAGTTTAGCACTCACTGGTGCCGCTATCAAAGACATGCAGTAACTCTCTCCTGCACAGAGAATCTACAGTAGGTATGCCAGCCCTTGATTTTAGCTCACAATTCCCTTGGACATTGAGATATGTTCTGATTACATATAGCTAGTTGAGCACAGAGGATTCCTAAAATCTGTGTTCCTAGCAGTTACAAGCTTTTACACTGTTTAATTGTCGTGGGAGCCAGCGATTCAGTAAAATTGAAGTTTCTCCAGACTTCATTGCCGTGGGAACGTTTCAATTTAACTGTCAGCCATTTAGCAGCCTGTAGAAGAGAAAAACGAATATCAGCTCAAGGAAGGCAGTAAAAATAAGTGGTGTGTGTATATAAGCTGAGTAGCGAAGCTTCCAACGGATAGGAAGATATTGAGTCAGGAGATAGGAGATATGGGGAGATGCTATGGGGGGTATATGGACACTAAGAAAGTACTTACATAAAGTGAGAGGTGCCCACTGTTTCGTGTACCTCAATTTGTGTTCCTGATCCTCACCCAACGTCTCCGATAGGTCCGGTGTGGAGTAAATGCTACTCACTATGAAGCACCGTCTTTCTCCTCCTGCTGCAGTGAGAGTGAGTGGTTAATCACAACCAGACTCACCTCTGTGTCCCCCGATGGCTCTATCGATCGAAATGACTGCAAGAGGTAGATGGATCAAATGGACATTCGATCCATCTACCTCTCGCAGTCATTTAAACAGCCTGGCAGGCATACTGTTACTGTTTGATATAACACACAATGATGCATTTCTGAAGTACTATCAAGCTTTATTTCATACACATTTTGATACACTTTATTTGTAATATGTTTGTTCAGTCTGCTATTTCACTCTGCAGCTGCCTGCATGTTTATTTATTATTGCTTTTGTACAACTTATAGTGTTACTACCATGTCAGTTCTGTTGCCTAGTGCCTGCCCAGCTCTATGTTTTCAACTGTCACTCACTAGTTGCTGCTAATAAATAAATACTCAATTTTTTCCACTCATTTTTTTATCACTTAAAAAAACAAAAACAAGAATTCCAAGGTGGGGGCTCCCGATTTGGTTGAAACTTCTGGCAGATGTAAGTTAGGATGGCAGAATTTTCATCAGATTCGGTCAAGGCATTTGGCCCGTGGAGAGAGAAAACATGAACAAAAACATACAACCAAAGATGTCACAAAGTTTAGTTGAAGTCTTCATTTTGCTTGCCTATCCAAAAATGATGTTCTCCTGTATTCAAGCACAGCAACATTAATTCTAACCCACTCTGACAGAATAGCATACTCTGTATTCACATAGTGATGCATACAGTACAAACAATTTTTCTTACAAAACATATTTATTTTATTGGAGTTGATATCTTGTTAGTATAAACTAATAGAAATGAGAAAAAAAAGCTGTGTGTGCTGTGCACGCGCATAGTAAGTGAAACTTCTTTGACTTTTGTCACAGAAATTGTATTTGTATTGGTGATGTTATAATTAAAAATCAAAATACAATTTCATTGACAAAACGCAAATAAATTTGACTTATAATGCGCGTGCTCGGCACACATCCCCTGTATTAGCTATTTGCACTAAGTGTGAATTCCTTGTGTGTATGTGTGTCAGTCAGTGTGTGTATGGGTATGCGTGTCAGTGTGTGTATGTGTGTCAGTGTGTGTATATGTGTGTTAGTCAGTATGTGTGTGTATATGTGTGTCAGTCAGTGTATGTGTGTGTGTATGTGTGTCAGTCAGTCTGTGTGTGTGTGTATGTATGTCAGTCAGTGTGTGTGTATGTCAGTCAGTATGTGTGTGTGTATGTGTGTCAGTCAGTCAGTATGTGCATGTGTGTCAGTCAGTGTGTGTGTATGTGTGTCAGTCAGTGTGTGTGTATGTGTGTGTCAGTCAGTGCGTGTGTGTGTGTGTCAGTCAGTGTGTGTGTGTGTGTGTATGTGTGTCAGTCAGTGTGTGTGTGTCAGTCAGTGTGTGTGTGTCAGTCAGTGTGTGTGTGTCAGTCAGTGTGTGTGTCAGTCAGTGTGTGTGTGTGTGTCAGTCAGTGTGTGTGTGTATGTGTATGTGTGTCAGTCAGTGTGGGTGTATGTGTGTCTGTCAGTGTGTGTATGTGTGTCAGTCAGTGTGTGTATGTCAGTGTGTCAGTCAGTGTGTGTTTGTGTGTTAGTGTGTGTGTGTGTTTGTGTGTCAGTGTCTGTTTGTGGGTCAGTCAGTGTGTGTGTGTGTGTGGGTCAGTTAGTGTGTGTGTGTGTGTGTGTGTCAGTCAGTGTGTGTGTGTCCTGCTGCAGCCAGAGGCGGGGTGTAAGATTGTGCACCACCTCTCCCCTCTTACGCAAATTCTGCACACACCCCCCTTACGCAAATTCTGCACACCACCCCCCCTCGCGGGGTACATGTGCCCGGCATGGGCATGAGTGACCGAGCCCCTGTGCCGAGCAGGTTGCGCCCGGGTTTGTGCCGTGTGCCACTGCTTCCTGCGGGTGCAGGGGCCCCGCGAATGCCCGCGTCAGTGGAGGGCTGAATGGTGCCGCTGCCAATGGGTGTTAGGAGCATGTAGGTGGTAAGACGCTGCTGCCAGCCGCTTCTGCGCATGTGTGGCGTCCGTCAGCGGCGCCATCACAACTGCGCATGCGCGGCATGGCAGCGGTCGTGGAACAGTTAGGCGGGCCGTTAGGAGTGGCGCCGGCTATCGCCGCCGCATATGTCAGCAGGCGGGGGTGTGGGGGTGGTGTGTGGGTCGTGTGTGGGGGTGTGGGGTGCGGCAGCGATTAGGAGCGGCGCCGGCGGCTATCGCCGCCACCGCATGTGGCAGGGGACGTGTGAGTGTAGCGGCGTCCATTACGTGACGTCACTTCCGTTTCATATTTCGTCCCCATCTATCCAGTTTTGTCCCATCAGGACTAGGTGCCACGAAAGAAGTTTCACTTAAAAAAAAGAAGAGAGCGCAAGGCTCATAGTGAAGACTGTTTTTTAATATGACAAGAAAAACGGTTAAAATCACTTACAGACGTAAGTAGTATTTGAGCACACAGTAGTGTAAGATAAGAAGCTGTGAAATCAAACTGGGTACACTGCAACATCCACAGTTTTCTGCTGAGTCGTTCCTTCAGTCAGAGTCTCCTGCCCTCAGCACATGAAATCGTCCTGCTTCCAGGTCACATGATCTGTGACGTCAGCGCTGTACATGATCCATGGGTCGCTTGGGGGATGGTCTCACGTTAACAGCGATCTGGCTCCCGCAAGAAAGTCCATGCAGGCCACGAATAGTCCCAGCAAGAATCACAGCTGATAGGCCATACAGAGACACAGCCCTATGATCCAATCCTCTTCGTCAAGGACTCTGTGTCTCTCTGGCCTCATAGCATGCTATACAGCATATACAGTATGGTTTGGTGACTATTGTAACCATATTCAAAACAGCATATAAGTTATGGCCACTGAAATTGTTGTTCAGTTGAAATAATGCATACACATTGGTGTTAGCATCATTCTCTACCACTATAATACTTGATCAATATGAGCATTGGTTGGTCTGTATTAAATTTGTAAAATATGATGAGACAAATCTCATCTATCCTTGTGATACATGTATGTATAACATGTATAAAAAGGAGAAAGGGGGATAATTGTAATAATTACTGTAGAATAAGAAATATGTCAATAGAAGGTTCTAAAGAGTAATTTAAGCATAGTGTATCATTATGAAAAAATGTATCGCAGAGGGGAACCGGAGCTGCACGCTGTGGAGGGATCGCCTGGCACCAAGCACACAGACCCCTGATGAAGTGACTGACGTCACGAAACATGTAGGGTGGTTTTTTATCTGGCTGAGATTTGTATAATCCCCCCCCCCCCCCCGTGTGCGCACTGTCCTCTCAGACATTGCCTCAGCTCCTCTGAGCTTTTTTGCCTTCCTGGGTGTTCCCCCTGCTCTCGCGCTGAGGTGTGACGTCACCCACACATCGTGCGACCTGATGGTCTGTGTGCTTGGTGCCAGGCGATCCCTCCACAGCGTGCAGCTCCGGTTCCCCTCTGCGATACATCCCACTCACTCCAAGGTCTGTGTGTGGTTTAGCAGCGGTTGTTCCAGCGGTGTGGATCCCTGAAGGCTGCAGTTTCCACCTTTGCAGGGGATTTGGTCCGAATTTAAAGACAAGTTGCTCTACGGGCTTTTACTTTTCAGCATTGCTGTAAGTAGGTTTCCAATTTTACCCCTACCGGATGTTACAGCTTTATTAGTGTCTCTAGCCCACATACATGTGTATGTTGTTTCATTTATTTTACATTGTATTAAATTTGTAATAATCCTTTTATCAATCCTTTCAGTGCTTTGTGTTTGTTTTTTAAGTTACACTATGATCATTTTTCTTTTGCCTTTTTTTTATCTTTCTCTTATATGTTTGTCTGTCTTGATTGAGACTTCATTGAAGATTCCTCCCAGGACTCCTCTTCATTCTTATTGGACTTTATATTTGGTCAGATTTTATATTTTAGAGGCGCCGGTTCTCCCCCTTTTTTTTGTATTATTTGCACTGGTTTGTGTTAACCTTTTACCTAGGCAGCCCTCACTTTAAATGTAAAGCATATTGTATATAATACTGTCACTTATTTTGTGTCATTTTTCACAGTCACCGCATCAGCGCTTATTACACTGCTCTTTCCCTTTTTTAGTGTATCATTACCCATAATCATAAAATCACCATCCCTTCTAGGATGATGATTTGGGGTAATTAAAATAGAAATATATAATTACATTAAAAGTTAAATACAAATGTATAGATAATATTGACAATGTTCTTGTTACTAATTGGCATTCACTAGTACATTATTACAATAAATTAATCAATCAATTAAACTAGGGAATTTGTTTCTAAAAACTATAATACTATTCTTATAAATATGCATATACAGTACATATATGCACACATGCACAGACACATATTACTGCTGCGGCAGAGTTTATTCTAACCTTTACCCGTCTTGCCCCGCGCGTCATTACGGGCTGGCGCCGAACGTGGCCGTGCACCAGCCCACCCTAGCCGCATCTTCCCATCCCCCTTTCTTTCCCCTCGCGACCTCCTGGCTGTTCCGGCCCGCTCCACGCTCCCCAAAATAAAATACCCCCTTACCTGCAGCCTCCTTTGCGGTGGCGGCCGATTTTAGAATAAACTCTGCCGCCACTGTATATATGCACACACCTACAAACTCATCTTATTAATATTGATAAGGGACCTAATTGATAGGAACTACTCAAACAACAATTTAAAATGGTCAGAACTTGAACAGGAAAAAACAGATAATAGACCATAGCCACAGTCAGGGGAATAATATGGAATTGGACACATGCAGGTTCTACAATTTTTTTCTATAAAAAGGATGCCAGATCAATATCCTCATTTAATCCTCCTGGTGCCAGGGTTTCCAATTTGTGTATCCAATACGTTTCCCTCCTGCGGAGGTCCAGGAATCTGTCTCCCCCCTTGTCATCAACCTTAATGTGTTCAATTCCTATCACACACGGAGTCCATGAGGACTAACATGATTCAATATAAAATGCCTCGAGACTCCGTGTGTCATGACTCCCCTAATAATATTTCCTCTGTGTTCCAAAAATCTCTGTTTGAGACTACGTTTGGTACGTCCCACGTATTGTACACCACATTAGCATTCCAACAAATAAACTACAAATGTGGTTTTGCAATTGATAAAACTTTTTATAGGATATACTGTAGCAGAATGTTTGGATTTACTTCAAGTTTACAAGTGATCAAAGAATTTATATATCAGCACTTAGAATTTGTTTAGTATAAACTAATTACTATCTTGTAGAATAACAAGGTTAAAAAATCTGGCGATTGAGAGTATGAGCAGCAATGCTACGAAGTTCCGACAGCTAGTTTAAAAAAAAAATGTTCGCTACACGTACCCTTTCATGACTGAACCTCATTTTCTGGTGGATCACTGTATTATATGTCCTTCCTTAGGTGTTTACCCCATCACCCCATTTAAGAGCATACGCAAATCATACACCATTACAGTCCACTATAATATTTGTCCCGTATAGTTTGCTCCAGAACATAATCACATACATTATGAAGACATAGAGTAGAGCTCTTCAGCTGTTCCTTGATGTGGCCCATAGACTCTCTACTCCTGCTAATTTTATTCTAGTTGGTTAGACAGCTAAGTGCTATTTTTCCCACTGAAACTAAATTCCTAGTTAAGGTCATTTCAATATTGTTGGCATACTGTAGATATTAAAAATGCTACCAAAATGTTGAAATATAACAAAAATAGCCAAATCTTTAAATGTATATACAATTACATTGCAATAAGCTTGTGGCCTTACTATATGTTTTCTGATCTGGCCCCTTTTGAGAATTACTGTAATTGAAGAGCCCTGGTATACAGTATATAAAAAACATATGGTGAAGCTCTTGGTACTTCCAAACACCTTGTAAACTTCATTACTATAAAGTAGGCACCACCTTACACATCTAGAATAGATATGGTTAAAGACAAGCTTAAGATTTGATTATAGATCAGGAGAAGTGGCTATAGTTTCTGCAAATACAGTAATGCATTTCCTCCCCCCCCCCCAATGTGTTAGGGTTGCCACCTGGCTCATATTCACACCTGATTTCCTGCTTTATATTGTTTATTTTCAAATTGTTAGAGTTTATTCTTGTCCTATGTGAAGCAATGTGTACAAAAAAGACCCACTACTAAAATCTAAGATTCAAACAGTGTTTCCGTTAAATCAACTAGGAGGTTTAATTTGCGGTAACATTGCCTGTTGTATCTTGAATTTTTGCTTCAAGCCTGCTTTTATAAAATCGAGCATTCAAGAGGAAGACCTTATCTGAATACATGGATACATGGACAGTGGCTGTTGATTGTCGTATACAGTATGTCCAGAATCTGAACTCAGAGTACTTTTAAACCTCAGACTCCAATACTAAAATATTGTGTGTAGTTATATATATATATATATATATATATATACATATATATATATATATAGATATATATATAGATATATATATATATATATATATATATGTATCTATATATATATATATATATATGTATATATATATATATATATATATATATATATATATATATATATATATCAAAAATGAATAGACAATACCGTTCTGTGGCTAACGAAATGCTTTTATTTGTGCGAGCTTTCGAGATTCACTGATCTCTTCTTCTGGAGGTTTTACAATGAATAAAACAGGCAAGGTTAAACTTTAAAATAGTGCATATACTGTAGGAATGTTATCTGTGACTGAAACCTAACACCACCCCCCTCCCCGTGTAGTATGCGAATAATGACTTGAGGTGTTAAATAGTCCCTGAATGTTAGTGATGTGAGTGTGTGTGTGTGTGTGTGTATATGTATGTATGTAAATGAAAATTGGTAAAGAGCCTACAATGTATACAGCGCTTTACAAAAGGTGTGTGTGGAGTGGGTGTATATCAATGGTATGGAAATGTAAGAGGCTGTAGCATTACCAAAAGTGTGTGTAGATACTAGGTGGTCCCTATTGGTATATGGGGATGGAATTACATAGAGTATTTGTATGTGTAAGAGACAGCTGTGTGTGTATATATATATATATATATATATATATATATATATATATTATATATATATATATATGTATGGGCATGGCCTTAAGCACTCATGGGAAGAGAGTTCTCTCATGTCAGTAGTGACTCATAAAACTTCGGTCTCGGTTTAGGCCATCGCTAAGTGTCCCGAACAGTTGCATAAATTTGTATTCATGCAACCATCTCTGTTTCGGTGTTCTAAGATTACCTTTGAGTATGGCCACCTTCAGATCGTTCATCGTGTGGCCAGAGACAGAGAAATGTTTGCCGACAGGACTGTCTTTTTTCCACGTGTGATGCTATGGCGATGCAGATTCATTCTCTTGTTTAGCCCCTGTCCCGTCTCACCTATGTAGTAGCAGCCCCCTGGGCATTTCATGCACATGATGAGGTACACGACATTGCTGGAGGAACAGGTGAACCTTCCTCTGATTTTGTACTCCAGATTCCTGTGTGGTATTTGTATTGTGCCCTCTGTGTGGAGTATTGAGCAGGTTTTGCATCTTGCGCCCTGGCATGGTTTCGTCCCGCATTCAGTTGTACAGTTGAATACTTTACTCCTCACCATCATTTTCTTGAGATTATGAGGTTGTCTGTATGATAATAAGGGTGTTTCAGGGAAGACCTGTTATATATACATATATAATTGAATGGAACTACAGGGGATATAGTCATGATTTAACAGCTTAGTTTACCTTTTACTTCTGTTTGGAAACATCTCTACAATATTATAACTAGTATGGCAGTCTCACTAAACAGTTGAAAAATGTCATAATTTATCATGTGGAATAGATCTCTTCTTGGCTAATTATTATTTAACAAAAATGAAAGTTGTCTTTTTCCTGCAAATACACCACTCTATTAAAATTTAAAAAAATCAATACAAAATAGAATAAATAAAAAAAACAAGTATTTATAAGTCATTTTCCATAGCTAATATATTTTAACAATGTAAATAGAACTTGCAACCACTTTTTTATACAATAGCTTGTTACATATGTTTGCAAATCTGACAGCAGTTACAAATTAATGCTGAGTTGTCATTCTTGGATAAATCTCCCCTTATAACACTGTAATCATAAAGAGACACGTTGCAGAGAAACGGGTGGGTGTTTGATTAACTACTACAGTATGCATAATCTATATTATATAAGCCATTACAGTTACTTTAACATTTTTTTAAAATGGGAATAGAACAAGCTTTGCTTGTTAATGTGTTGCAAAATGCTAAGTGTTTGTAAATTGATAATGCATATAGGTAAAAAGTGTTCCATATGCCTTTTTATTTTGTGTGTGATTTGTTTGTAAAGTAAGTTTTGCTTAGATGTTTAGTTTTAAAATGACAACACTACATATATCTCTATGATTTTTGTAGGAGACGTGTGTAGAGGTTTAAAAGAGGAGACATAATTTAGGGAAAATAAATATAGGCTTTCATTAGCCCGTCGGTTTACACAAAAAAAAACACAGCTTAGGTTTCAGCAAAAATGGAGCAGCAAAATAAACAGACCTAGCTCCAATAGGGAGCTCTGACTAACAGTATTTAGTCCCTATCTGAGGGTTGGAGGGCTAAGCCCCTTTCAAACCATAAAACACTACTTCAATGGGAGGTAAATCTTAACTTAGGGCCCCAGCTTTGTCCAATCTAACTAGGAGGGGAGGGTGGGGTTAGGGAGGGGGGGGGGGAGGAAGAGTCCCAGTGCAGGCTTCTCTCCACAGTGGTCCAGGATCCAGTACTTTCCTGGATTAGAGAGAAGTAGTCCCAGTGTGATCTCTCCAGCAGTCCAGGGTGTTTCCCTGGACTAGAGATCTCTAGCACTGAGAGCTTTAGGCTTTTTTTTAGAGGACAAACGGGCCAGATGAGCAGGTTTTTTTTTAGGACAGTCTGCTCTGAATTAACCTGCTCAGTGCTGGGTTTCATGTTCGGCACACAGGTTTCCCTGTACAGCTACAGTATTTAGACAGGGAAGGCACCATGTTACAGTTATCTTCATACATTACCCTTTATAACAATATTCATGTACATATACAGTACAGAAGTACAGAAGTATAATGCGTGGTGCTAAGGACTGTATACAGCTATAGTGATAATATTATGAATATGATGAATCCTATATGAAGTCTGGGATATATTCTTGATTGTAGGGGGGTACTGGGTGTGGTATCCTAGTTTGTAAACCACCATAGATGGCACTCAAATTGTCCAGGAACCCAAAGGCTAAAGATCACCCCAATAAACAGTACCATAATCCCTTTGTGGAATAATGATATAACCATGTAGCAAGCAGGAAAACTCACGAATCCGCTGCAGCGTCCATGTTGATCCCACCAGACCTCTAGGTCCTTGGAGATGGATGCAGATAGAAGAGAGAGGTGGCAGAGCACAACCGGAATCATCCAAACAAGAGAAATTAGGAAGAAAGTGCGTTATCCATAAAAAAATGTAATAGTCATGGAAGGAAAAAAGGCAAGGCATTACCTTACCAACATGTTTCATGCTACATAGAACACTTTATCAAGGCATACTGTACACATCCCATAATTATTAACATACTTAAAGAGTAAGAAATAATTGGCTTACCAATCCTGAACCTTATCTGGGATCCTCCCTTTAATCTGGGCGATGAGATTCTGGTGTGGGGTCACCAGAGCGCGCACACACGCCCCCACACGCAGCCCCCGCCTCCCACACACAATCCTGAGCCAGCAGAGAGAGGAAAAGACCCAAGCTGAAATGCACTTGTGCAGAGCCAGCAAAGGCTTCCTCACCATGGTGACTATGGAGCGTGTCCCAGGGGCGGGGGAGCGTGCCGGACACGCGCGCACCCGTCGGCGCTATCATCCACGTCATCTGTGCTCACGCACCACCAATGAGGAGAGGGGAAGGGTGGGGAAGTGACAGGAACCCTAAGTCCATCCCCATTGTCGCGCGCATAGCAGGACACACACAGGAGCCCCGGGTGAACGCGCTTGCGCAGTAGCAACCCGTGGGCTCCCCGTGGTCCCCGCAAGTGAGCGCGGCCCGAGGGAGGGGGAGGGAAAAGGCAGAAAGGAGAAAAGAAAGAGAAAGGGGGGGAGGGGGAAGAGAAAGAAATGGGAAAGAGAAAGGATTGAATAAAGAATGTGGGGGGGGGGGGCAATTCGATAATCACAGGACAGGAAAAAATGGGATTTATTGATCCTATATCTAAATCTAGATCAATATGTGTACTTACAAGATGAAACGAAATGTACCCTTAAGGATATATATATAAGGTCACAATGATAATATGAAATATCTAAGATCCATACGAATAGAGTTAATTCTCTAAGAAGGGACCCAAGTCACAATCTGAGTTCAACCCAATAGGAAAAGGAAAAGGCCCCCATACCTCCAGAGCTACAGCAGGAAAAATGATTTGACATTGGATGAGTGAGATCGCCCCACTCTATGAGTCGCACATATTCCATGATTCTTGTTTTTAAACCTCTTATTGTGCGACCCACATATTGTTTGCCACAGCGACAGGTCAACAGATAGACCACAAAGCGCGTATTACAATTAATGAACGCTCTGGCTCCATACTGTCGACCTGTATCTGTGGATGAGAATTTAGTGCCAATGTTCATGTATTTGCAAATTTTGCAATTTGAACATCTAAAATTTCCTACTGGAAGTGATGAGCTGGTTGTGTGAACCGACTGAAATAAGCTAAGCGATAGAAAATTTGAAATTGTCTTCGCTCGTCTAAATACGAATTTTTGGTCCTTCCTGATATATAGTTTTTAATGCTGGATCCACTGACAACACACTCCAATGTCGTTTGACAATATTTTTTATTTGTTCAGATTGTGTACCGTATTTAGTTATGAACATTGGGGTATGTTGTGGTGTCGGTTTAGCATGATGTCTAATCGTTTTTTTAGCATTGGATACATTACTATTTTTAAACAGAGATGATCTGTCCATAAGCGCGCTCACCAGGATGACATGGATGACAGCGCCAACGGGCGTGCGCGCATCCGGCACGCTCCCCCGCCCCTGGGACACGTTCCATAGTCACCATTGTGAGGAAGCCTTTGCTGGCTCTGCGCAAGCGCATTTTAGCTTGGGTCTTTTCCTCTCTCTGCTGGCTCGGGATTGCGGGTGGGAGGCGGGGGCTGCGGGTGGGGGCGCGTGTCCGCGCTCTGGTGACCCCACACCAGAATCTCATCGCCCAGATTATAGGGAGGATCCCAGATAAGGTTCAGGATTGGTAAGCCAATTATTTCTTACTTTTTAAATATGTTAATGATGATGGGATGTGTATGCCTTGATAAAGTGCTCTATGTAGCACAAAACATGTTGGTAGGGTAATGCCTTGCCTTTTTTCCTTCCATGACTATTAAATCTTTTTATGGATAACGCAATTTCTTCCTAATTTTTCTTGTTTGGATGATTCCGGTTGTGCTCTGCCACCTCTCTCTTCTCTCTACAGTACAGAAGTAGCCAACATTTTTAATAGCTCTGGCGAAATGCAGCAGAATACACACAATACAACTCTTGAGAATTGGTGGGTCTAGCAAGCCATTGCACCCTTTTGCGAGAATCAGATGGTTCAAAAACTTTGGCTACATCTGTACAAATCCAGTGTATTGTTAACTATTAATTGGTGATGTACAGTAGTAGCAACTAAAGAAATTCACACAGTATTTTTTTTTTGTCTTACCATTACTGCTAACTGGTAATGATTTATTTTGTATGTCCTGTAATCAAAAAATATATATTTTATCCTGTGCTGTTTTTTAAAACATGCTTTACATGTTTTGTAAAACATATGTTTTATACCATGCCTTTATTTAAGTTGTAGTTCTTTAAATATATATGATATACATGGCATTAATGCTAACAGTATTTTTCGGTCTCACAAGTTATCTTTCCCATTCAGGCCTTTATTTCCTTGTTTCTTGTCAGTGGTTATAAGTAAAATAAAGATGAACAAGTGGATGAATAATGGAAGGGAAAATTACTGTATGTACTGTATTTCTGTTTCAGCTTTGAAAATTACAAATACTTGTCCACATTATTATGACATGACTCAAGACGTATAGAGTAATAGTTCTTGAAACTCAATATTGCACTTTCTGACCTAGCTTATAAAGGGAAAGCATTTTTGAAATTGAATAGAATTGTATTAAAACATAACAATGAATTGCCAATTGTTGAAAATATTACAACCAATACAGTAAAAATACCAGCTGTTGAAACATCAAAATGAAACATTAAGCTTGACATTCGTTGTAGGAAAACATGCAATGTTAAGATTAGTGTTTGAGTTTATGATATGTACCAATGGTAGGGGGTGCGAGGAGGATATCAGTGCCCTAATAGTTGAGCAGAGAATGGGGGGGGGGGGGTTTATGGGCCTACGAGGCCTACTCACGCGGCCAATTGCAAAAGTTGGGGGCAATTTGCGTGGAAGGCTAACTTCCGTATTCAGAGCTCTAGTTCCCCCTCCACTGTCAGGCCTGGGACAGTGGTCACAGTGATTTCTCCCCTGTCTGAGGTTAATATTATAATAGTTTATGTGTATGGGGACTTGCATATAGGTGAGGCAGAAATAATGTGTTCTGTAAGATAAATGAGACTGAAAACAGCATTGGACTGGAGAGGGGACAGACCGGTAAATGAAGGGCCACTTAGGAGAAGTTTATAGAAGAGGGGATGGGACATTATTGAGGAGTAAAATGTTGCTGGTTTTTGGGTTACTTAGTTACATAGTAGATGAGTTTGAAAAAATATATACATCCATCAAGTTCAACCTATGCTAAATTTAGACAGATCTTACAGTACAATATAGTGATCTGGAGGAAGGCAAAAAAAAAAACCCCAGTGAAATATCACCTAATGATATCTCTTAAAGGCAGAAATATATTCCATCCTGACTCCTGTAATAGCAATCAGATTAATCCCTGGATCAACATCTTCCCCATGCTTACTTATTTCCAGTAGTTGCGTTTGCAACCTGCAAATAAACCCCTTTATTGTGCTATAATGTCTGGTGTAAGACTTTATTAGACTATTGTATCCAGCTCCATGCTTATTAATTTGGTATATCCCTGTAGAAACCTGTTCCATTAACCAACCGGCTCTTGACTCCATTTTGTGCCCCTCCATTCCTCTCTTAGGCCCGCTACAGACTGAGAACCTGATTAGAAAATACAACTCTACCCTATCCTCCTCTCGTGATCTACATGCCCCTCTTTCTCTCTCCTACTCTCGCCCTTCTAAACCCAGACCCTGGATAAACTGCCGCCCACACCGTCTCCACTCTTGCATTCGCTCCTACAGTATGTACTCCTCAGGTGGAAATATCATGCACTCACAGACTTCCTTCTCTATAAATGTATCCAATCCTGTTTCAATTCTGTCCTCTCCCAGGCTAAATAAACCTACTTTTCATCACTAACTAACACAAGTCTAACCAATGCAGAATCATCTCTGCCTTTGACTCAACTCAGACCACTGTCTGTTACCTGTGTTTCTTCCTCTATTTCACCTCAGGACTTTGCTGACTATTTCAAGACAAAGTTGGATTCTAGTCGGCAAGATCCCCTCTATATTTTTCTCACATTGTACACTTCTTCTTAACACTCCTGCCTTCCTGCTTTTCCACTGTTACAGAGGAGGATGTGTCGCTACTGATCTCCTCTTTTACCTCTATAACCTGCCCTCTTGACCCCATTTCCTATAACCTCTTGCTCCTACTCTAATCCCTACATTTCCACATATTTTCAACTCCTCCCTCTATTGCGATACCTTTCTCGCCTACTTCAAGCACACAACAGTTATACCCTACTCAAAAACACTACCCTACCCGTCTCTCTAATTATTGCCGTGTCTCCCTCATACCTTTTGCCTCTAAACTCCCTGAATGCCTTGTGTTCTCTTGCTTGCTCCATTTTCTCACCACATACTTTCTCCTAGATCCTCTACAATCTGGCTTCAGCACTGCTCACGCCACTGAAACAGCCTTCATAAAAATAACTAATGACCGCCATGCTGCAAAAGACAAAGGTCATTACACTTTGCTCATATTACTTGATCTCTCTGCAGCCTTTGATACTCTGGACCACCCTCTTCTACTTACCACATACTTTTGGTATTTTGAACAGAGCTCTATCCTGGATTTCCTCTTATCTCTGCCATTGTACTTTCAGTGTCTCATTTGCTAACACCTCCTCCTCTCTCGATATCACTGTTGGTGTACCCCACAGGCTCTGTCCTAGGACCTCTTCTCTTTTCTCTTCACACACTCTCTCTAGATGACCTTATCACACCTCTACGGTTCCAATATTACCTCTATGCTGATGACACATGTAGCTCTTTCTCCCTCTAGTTTGAAAGGTCTACTAGTGTTGGCGGTGTGACGATGGGGAGGATTTGGCCCGGGATTAAAGGGGTTACACCCCAATTGGCCACCCTCTAACCTCACCAGGGAGACAAGGGGTTAACTGGGCTGAGGCCCAGACATGTGATTTAACCCTTGTCATAACCTGAAAATGTATATTCCCTGTTCCCCCATGTTTTATTGTTAATCAGTGTCTGCATCACACACACACTAGGATCCATCCGGGAGCACAAGGGTTAATAGTGGTATAGTGATTATAGCCCTTTGTGTAACTTTCCCGCCTTTTCAGGCACCATTTTGCAGGTTCCCATAGGCCGCCATTAGGGCTCAATGCTTTCTAATGATGAATCTTGCTGTTTGAGTCCTGTTCCTGAGAAGACCAGCAGATGGCGTCCGAGAGGGAGAGCGGCGGTTTCCCATTGAAAGTCAATGGGCTCATTGACTCCAATGGAGAAATCCTCGAGAGAGCTTTCCAGGAACGAGTTGGCTGCCATCCAACCGCTTAACCGCAAAGCGGATACATTTTCAATAGGAAAGCTTTGATCACTTACAAGTCAAGTTCAACGACAAGTGGCGTGTGAATAAACAGTTCTAGGGGCCCTAGAAATAAAATTATTTTTGTCCCTAGTTCCTAGACATCCCCCACTCGACCACAACCGGTTCCCCATATCCTGGACCCCCGATAAGGGTCGAACCGAGAAGAGCGGGCCGCGCCATAGGTTCCAATGGCGGCGGCAGAAGCAGCTCAGGAAAACGGCTAAGTGTCAAAAGCTGAAATTTGGTAATCCATAGCTCCGGTTCCGGAGGGCCCAGATGATCGGGGTTTGGGGTATATGTAGCCACTGCTCCGGCATCGCTGCAGAACCATCCTTGACCCTCTTGGACCACCCGACCGAGTATAGACCCCCTTGAAAGTTCGGGATTTTTCCCATAGACTCCAATGGCGGCCAAACCCCATTGACCGGCTACGGCGGAAGAACCTCATTAACTTCAACGGCGGCATCGCCCCGTTGAAAGTCTATGGCGGGGATTCCCATAGCCGCCAATGGCGGTGGTTTGCCATTGAAAGTCTATGGCGGCGAAGCCCGTTGTTTTCAATGGGGATTTAGTGAAAAAACGTGATTTAATTTACAGCGGAGATTTATGTATTAAAATGTGAAACGGTTTTAAGTGTATTTGTGTATCTCCGGTTTCCCAGGTCGTAGCAGGTCGCAAATTGGACCATAGGGTGTCCCAGTTCCGGCATTGAGAACTGGGAAGTTTGGACCTGCCGGACCCAAAGGAACCGGATATTTTAATATGTTCATGTTTTATCTATCATACTGTGTTTCAAGGTATGGGTAAAACCCAGAGGAAATTCCTTTGCATACCAGGGTAGCATATGGCCATAAAGGCGACCCAATGTCTAGGACTTAAGTATGTTTCAAAGGATTTTGTCACCTCTACTGTTTGCATGAGGGTGGAGACTACTCAAACCAGAGCAGTCTTCAAGTGTTCCAGTTCACACCTCACCACAAAGGATTTCCTGCCAGGTATTCCATTTGGTAGACTGGCTGGCATTCCTGATATAGAGGAGGGGTTATAGAAATGAGACACCAGAGTGCTACTGCGCATGTACCAACTAGCAGGGGGGCATGGATCAAAATGTGTTCCCATGTTAGTGAGTGGCTGGAGGTAATTGAAAACCAATCACCTGTACTTAAGGTTAAGGATAGGGCCACACAAGGTATATAATCTGTGGTCAACCCTTGATCCTGTGTCCGTCTGTTCTATACCATCTTGATTGCGGAGAGAAACGCTATGCACTGTCTTCCTGCCAGAGGTCTTTCATGTCTTTGGTGTCTTGATGACTATGAAGAGTGCTGTATGAACTGCCAGTCCAGATATGACTGCTTCATCATTTCCATTTTAAGTAAGTGTCTATATTTTGCCTGTTATTTGTACATTTTGTGTGTTCACCTTTATCAAGGAATAAATTATATTTTATCATATCTAAGTCTCGTCCCAGTTCAGACCCAGTTATAAATATATATTATCTTTTATATATTTATGTGTGTAACTATACAGCCTGCCATAAAGTCACCGTGACAGGCGGTACCTGTCAGCTCACAGGGATCTGAGCCTCAGCTACTGGGAGCCTGAGGTAAAAAATATACTGAGTTGCAGCGCCTCCACCTGCACGGGATCCCAATTGTATGGGGTAACCCTGAGCAGGAACTATTAATAACAGTCCACAGATTATAATAATAACAATAATACATTTAATTGTGAGCAATAACCATAAACTACATAAATGCAATAGCAATACTAATGGTTACAGCTATATCTCGCTACCCAGGGCATTGTCCCACCACCGTGTATCCCCACACCGTGTCCACAGTACCAGAGTTGTCCGTTGGTCACTTCACCCAATAAATGTCCCCAAAACATGCCCACCCCTCTAGGTGTGATCAGCTCCTTACTCTACAGATGTTGGTGAACGGTACCTGCCGGGTGTGTCCACACCCGGGCGCGCAAACAATGAGAAACTATATCCTCAGCTGGATGGGATGCCTCCCTCTGGAGTGACCGCTGCAAGGCTGGTCGCTCCCTCTATTGCAGTCTGGTCCCAGACTGCAGTAGCAATAGTTCAAAGGAAACCGCTGTGGCCCTAAGCTGTCTAATCACTAAAAGGGCAGAATCCCTAACTGAAGGGGCCTTCTCTCAAGCAGCCACAATCTAGGTTTGAATTGGGGCCTAACTGGGGCCTAGGGGATCTCTGGCCTAGTGCAGAGGGTCACAGACCCCTGCACCTATACAACCTCCCCTAGCTGTGTCCCAGCTCCAACTGCCAGCAAGCCCTCAGAGCACCAACTGTAACAACTGACTCAGCAGGGAATCCTAACACTCCATTGGCCAGGCCTAGTCACCTGACTCCGCAGCCCTGTGGCCTTCTGGGGGCTGTAGTCCCTGCAAAACCCTTTTATCATTGGCACCGCGTGCGCTACCTGTAATTGCCGCCGCAATGCTCTTTGCCCATGCACGAACCTTGTAATGGCCGCTTTGACTCAGCAGTCACTGCGCATACCTAACATGGTGGCGCCCTGAGCACTCTCTTCTCCGGAGCTCCGGTGATGCTCTCACCTTGTGTGACGGCCTCCGCAGCAACCCCCCTTCTCCCAAGCTGCAGCGGAGGTAAAAGCCAAACCAGGGATCCAAGGCCACACAAACATTTTCGTTTCAACCTCTGAAATTTCACCTGCTATACAGACAAAGAGGGCTATGCACTAAGCTCCGAGATTTCGTGCTGGCCTGAAGAAAATTAGCACATCCGATAAAAAATGAAGCCGGCGGCGCGATTCACTAAGGCCCTGAGCCCATTTTCTATCGGACGTGCCCAAAACTGGCTTATTGTGCGTGCAATGTATTTCCCCCCTGTTAGCGCACTGAAACTTCCCGTACGCTAGCTGATAGAAAAAAAAGCCACATGTAACATTTGCATGGAGATATGCCATCTCCATGCAAGGCTGTTACAGGCGATCGTACACTAAATAAATACATTTTAAATATAGTGTACAGGAGCAGGGGGTCTCCTGAGCTGAACCGCATTGGACCCCCTACTTCAGGAGATACAGGCCCCGTTATGGGTTGCCGGTATCCCCTGCACTTTAAAGCTTCCACGTCACGTGACCGGGATATTTACATTCTGCAGGGGATACCGGCACCCCATAAAGGGGCCTGTATCTCCTGAAGTAGGGGGTACTCGGACCTGAAACCAATCAAATTCTTCTCTCACATTCACAATGTGGCTAAAACAGTTTTTAGCTCTATAACATTGAAAAGATATGCCATTTCTCTGTCCCTCTACTGCAAAAACTCTAATGCGGGCCCTCATTCTCTCCCGTCTCGACTATTCTAACCTCCTACTGTCTGGATTTCTGCTGCTAAAATAATTTTACGCTCTCCTAAATCTGTCTATGCATCTTTCCTGCTGAAATCCCTCTCCTGGCTTCCTATCAAATCCTGTATTACTTACCAAATTCTTCTCCTCTCTTTTAAGGCTACCGTATACCCTCTCCCACCTAAAACCTTTCTCACTCACTGTCCCACACCTCTGGAATGTCCTTTCCCTCAATATATAACTTGCATCCTTTCTCTCCACCTTTAAGACATATCTAAAAACGCACCTCTTTAACAAAGAATATGGGTATGGGAAGCTGGCTGATGCTATACATCTCAGATGCACTGACCTTGACCCCTTGCAGAGATGCACTTATCATAAAACCCCCTACTGTCTCTGTAATTTCTCACTAATTGACACTTAGATTGTAAGATCTTCAAGGCAGAGATTCTGTTTCCTATTGTTACTGTCATACCTGAAGCGCTTATTGAAACAATGTGTTATATTATTGTCATGTGTATTAATGCTGTGAAGCACATGTACATACATGTCATTATATCATTAAAGACATACATACATACCTTTGATTTCTAAAAAGATGTCCAAACTTTTTTTGAACATATCTATTGTATCTGCCTTCAAAGTCTCCATGGGTAATGAATTCAACATTTGAACTGCTCTTACTTTGTTGCTGGTGAAAAAAATCTCCTTTCCTCCAAACGTAAGGTCTGACCCTGTGTCCTTTGTACTGCCCTTTGTCCCCAAATACATACATACATACATACATACATACATCCATACATACGTACATACATACATACATATATATATGTATATATATACAGTGCTTGACAAATCACCCAAAAATCTACTCGCCGAACCAAAAAATCTACTCGCCACCTAGTCCCGCCCCGAACCCCGCCTCTAGTCCCGCCCCCAGCCACGCATTTTAAAAAAAGCCATAAATTAAATAAATTGAATAAATTCCTAGTAAGAACATTCGTTTTTGATATTAGTTTATTTATTGTATTACATTATACTACAATTAGTCCTTGGTGTGTGTGTGTGTGTGTGTGTGTGTGTGTGTGTGTGTGTGTGTGTGTGTGTGTGTGTGTGTGTGTGTGTGTGTGTGTGTGTGTGTGTGTGTGTGTGTGTGTGTGTGTGTGTGTGTGTGTGTGTGTGTGTGTGTGTAAATGTCGAATCTAGAAAAAAAAAGCCAGATGTGAATGACTAGTTTCCTGCACCCTTTAACTAGTGTCTGGATGCCCCCGCTTCACAATATTTAAAGCAGCAATCCCGTCTGGGATCTTACCTGATCCGCTGACCCTCAAAGTCCAGGTACCCTCATTCCCGCAATGTTATACATTGGAGGGGAGGTGTTCGTTACCTGTCTTCTGGGTTAGGGGGGGTTCGATGTCTTCCGTGTGAGAGAGAGTGGGAGAGAGAGAGTGTGGGAGAGAGTGAGAGTGAGTGAGAGAGAGAGTGGGAGAGTGGGAGAGTGGAAGAGTGGGAGAGAGAGAGAGTGGGAGAGACAGAGAGAGAGTGGGAGAGACAGAGACAGAGAGAGAGTGGGAGAGACAGAGACAGAGAGAGAGTGGGAGAGACAGAGACAGAGAGAGAGTGGGAGAGACAGAGACAGAGAGAGAGTGGGAGAGACAGAGACAGAGTGGGAGAGACAGAGAGAGAGTGGGAGAGACAGAGAGAGAGTGGGAGAGACAGAGAGAGAGTGGGAGAGACAGAAAGAGAGTGGGAGAGACAGAGAGAGAGAGTGGGAGAGACAGAGAGAGAGAGACAGAGAGAGAGAGTGGGAGAGAGAGAGTGGGAGAGAGAGAGTGGGAGAGAGAGAGTGGGAGAGAGAGAGTGGGAGAGAGAGAGTGGGAGAGAGAGACAGAGAGATAGACAGAGAGAGAGACAGAGAGAGAGACAGAGAGAGAGACAGAGAGAGAGAGATATAGACAGATAAAGAGACGTCAAGGCGCCGTGACGTTGACGCTGCTCCGCGCTGATTGGATGTTTTCAGCCGACAGTGCTCTGAAAAACAGCTTGGCTGTCGGCTGAAAACTCCAGCGCCTCAGCACGCCTGCGGACGCTCGCGTGAGCCCCCTCTCAAGGCATCCTCATTGAGTATGCAGGGGCTCAGCGCGGAGCGTCCGCACGGCTCAGCGCGGCCTGTCCTTCTATGGACTCGGCCAGAGAGACAGATAGAGAGAGACAGATAGAGAGAGACAGATAGAGACAGATAGAGAGAGACAGATAGAGAGAGACAGACAGAGAGAGACAGACAGAGAGAGACAGACAGAGAGAGACAGACAGAGAGAGACAGATAGAGAGAGACAGAGAGTGACACACAGAAAAAGAGGGACACACAGAAAAAAAGAGACACAAACAGAAAAAGAGAGACACACACAGAAAAAGAGAGACACACAGAAAAGGAGAGACACACACAGAAAAAGAGAGACACACACAGAAAAAGAGAGACACACAGAAAAAGAGAGACACACACAGAAAAATAGAGACACACACAGAAAAAGAGAGACACACACAGAAAAAGAGAGACACACAAAAATGAGAGACAAAAAAAGAGAGACACAGAACACACACAGAGAGAATGAGAGACAAAGACAGAGAGAGGGCGAGGGCGACACAGGGAGAGGGCGACAGGGAGAAGGCGAGGGCGACACAGGGAGAGGGTGACACTCACAGACACACACTCACTCTCACTCACTCAGACACTCACAGACACGCAGAGACACACTCACGCAGACACTCACGCAGAGACACACTCACGCAGAAGACTCACAGACACACACTCAGAGACACTCACTCACACACACACACAGACACACACACACAGACACACACAGACACACACACACACACACAGGCACACAGACAGGCACAAACACAGACACACAGACAGGCACACACACAGACACACAGACAGGCACACACACAGGCACACTGACAGACACACAGGCACACTGACAGACACACAGGCACACTCACAGACACACAGGCACACTCACAGGCACACTGACAGACACACAGGCACACAGGCACACTCACAGACACACAGGCACACTCACAGGCACACTGACAGACACACAGGCACACTGACAGACACACAGGCACACTGACAGACACACAGGCACACTGACAGACACACAGGCACACTCACAGACACACAGGCACACTCACAGACACACAGGCACACTGACAGACACACAGGCACACTGACAGACACACAGACACACAGGCAAACTCACAGACACACAGGCACACTCACAGACACACAGGCACACTGACAGACACACCGGCACACTCACAGACACACAGGCACACTCACAGACACACAGGCACACTTACAGACACACAGGCACACTCACAGACACACAGGCACACTGACAGACACACACACACACAGGCACATTGACAGACACACAGGCACACTCACAGACACACAGGCACACTCACAGACACACAGGCACACTCACAGACAGACACACAGGCACACTGACAGACACACAGGCACACTGACAGACACACAGACAGACACACAGACACACAGGCACACTCACAGGCACACTCACAGACACAAAGGCACACTCACAGACACACAGGCACACTCACAGACACACAGGCACACTAACAGACACACAGGCACACTCACAGACACACAGGCACACTCACAGACACACAGGCACACTCACAGACACACAGGCACACTCACAGACACACAGGCACACTGACAGACACACAGGCACACTCACAGACACACAGGCACACTCACAGACACACAGGCACACTCACAGACACACAGGCACACTGACAGACACACACACACACACACACACACACACAGGCACACTGACAGACACACAGGCACACTCACAGACACACAGGCACACTCACAGACACACAGGCACACTCACAGACACACAGGCACACTCACAGACACACAGGCACACTCACAGACACACACACACACAGGCACATTGACAGACACACAGGCACACAGGCACACTCACAGACACACAGGCACACTCACAGACAGACACACAGGCACACTGACAGACACACAGGCACACTGACAGACACACAGACAGACACACAGACACACAGGCACACTCACAGGCACACTCACAGACACACAGGCACACTCACAGACACACAGGCACACTCACAGACACACAGGCACACTCACAGACACACAGGCACACTCACAGACACACAGGCACACTCACAGACACACAGGCACACTCACAGACACACAGGCACACTCACAGACACACAGGCACACTGACAGACACACACACACACAGGCACACTGACAGACACACAGGCACACTCACAGACACACAGGCACACTCACAGACACACAGGCACACTCACAGACACACAGGCACACTGACAGACACACACACACACACACACACACACAGGCACATTGACAGACACACAGGCACACTCACAGACACACAGGCACACTCACAGACACACAGGCACACTCACAGACAGACACACAGGCACACTGACAGACACACAGGCACACTGACAGACACACAGACACACAGGCACACTCACAGGCACACTCACAGACACACAGGCACACTCACAGACACACAAGCACACTCACAGACACACAGGCACACTCACAGACACACAGGCACACTCACACACTCACAGACACTCAGTCTGTCACTCACACACTCACCGGGTCACACGTGGCAGCAGTGGGGTCTCCGCACGGCAGTGGGCCCTCTCCAAGACATGGGACACACAGCGCAGCGTGGGCCATAGCAGCAGCAGCAGGTCCTCCCCCCCCCCCGAAGCGGCCGACGCCGCAGCACGCTCCCCGGACACCCCCGGGCAGCAAGCGAGGATCGGGGGCAGGTGATTAGGGGGAGATCATGGGCAGGAGGCGGACTGGCGCAGGAGGCACGCACGGGGGAAGCTGGGTTGGCACTTCCCCCTCCGTCCCACGTGGGGAGCAGAGGGTGCGGGGGGGCTGGATTGCGCGCTTGTTTTGGGCTTCCCCCTCCGTCCCACGTGGGGAGCGGAGGGTGCGGGGGGCTGGATCGCGTGCGGTGCTTGTTTTGGGCTTCCCCCTCCGTCCCACGTGGGGAGCGGAGGGGGGGGGGCTGGGTTGCGCGCGGGGCTTGGTTTGGGCTTCCCGCTCCATCCCACGTGGGGAGTGGGGGGGGAGGGATGCGGGGGATTCTGGGTTGCTGGGGGGAACAGGCAGCGCAAATGGCAGGACACTCTGCTTGCCCTGTGCACGCGCGCCGGGACCACAGGATTTGCCGCCATTTTTTTTAACTTTTTTTTAACCCAATCAGGGAGGGGGATTATTTATTTATTTATTTAAAAAAAAAAAAAAAAATTGGCACGAGCAGGGGAATTCATTGAGCTGCAGCACGGGTCGCCAGCTGCCTAAATCCACTCGCAACGGGCGACTGGTTATCATTATTTGTCGGGCACTGTATATATATATATATATGTAGCCCTTTTTGTGACTGCATGCACTAAGGAACTACGGTGTTGCATGTACCTGTGGCTTCAGGAGCTCTGAGCCTCCGCTATTTGGGAGCCTGGGGTCATATCTTTACTTATCACGGTGCAGCGCCTCCACTTGCCCAGGATCCCCATGATAGAGAATATACCCTAAGCAAGAACATAACAACCATATTGTGCAACAGCAACCTTTTATGTATTATGCATACTGAACGGAATAAATGCAGAATATATATCTTAACGCTACACACACACAGTGGCTCGGCCACACCTTATCAGGGTTAATGTTCTGTACACAGGTGGCTCTGCCACTCTCCCTAGGAGTATGTCCTATAACCAGTATTTGTATTGTACCATATGGTTTCACACTGATGCCCCAATTAGTTAGTGGGAGGCGGGATCAGCGCCTGTTGACCGGTGTAGGTGCACTTGTAGACAATGATACCTTCCGGTCACTGCGATGACCGCCACACTCCACACAGGGTCCTTAGCATTGTTCCAGCCTTTCGCCGACACTCCGTTATGCTGCGCCGTCTGTATCCAATCCAAGATGGCGACCGCAGCTCCGCAGCTCCAACCGCACTAAAGGGAAACGTCCCTAACAGCTATGGCCGTCCCTACAAAACGGCACCCTACGATGACAGGGGAATGCTCCTCGGGCCTGGGGAATGTCTCTCACCTAAGCGGGAAGGTCACTGACCCTCCGCTCACGCACACGAGGTTCCGCCAACCTCCTCCTTCACCTCCCTCTCGTGTCTCACCCACCGCCCACACGCATCCTGTTCCTCTATCCAGAGTCTCACACCCGATTGGTCCTCAGCCTCAGCTGACTCTCTCACAGTTCAGAGTTCAGAGTCTCTACAGATTGGTTGCCCTTCGCGCGCTTCTCTCGCGCATGCGCAGCCTAACTTGTACACAGTGACCTTGCTGGCAAAAGGACAATATGGCGCTTCCTTTGCAAATGACAGCGCGGAACCTTTATATATATGCACATACTTACATTCTCCCCTCTCCAGAATCCAACGTCCCCGCTGGTCTACCTAAACCACATATATATAACTATTTACACGACCCTCTCTTTCCTAGATTAGGTTACACATTTCATTAAACAATACCATCACAGCTTGCATCCTATGCCGAGCCCACTGCTGAGCCTCATAATGGGGTGCCCCAAATTGATCATATGCCATCCGCATGGGAGGCTGACTGGTTCTTTGACTTCGCCGAGGTTGATTCTCCTCTGCTTCCTCTGCAGAGTATCCAGTCTCAACTGGTATTTCCATCTCTACCCTTGAGGGGTTTTCAGCATTAGTACAGTCTCTCTGGGGTGTGAAACAGGGACTTTGTGGATCAAGTGACTGACTCGCTGGAGTCAAATGGTCAATGTTCGGGCCAAGAGGCTCTTTACCCGTGGCTCCTTCGGGAGATGCCCCCACGGCCGGAAGGCCCCTTTGAGAGGTTCCTTCCATTGGATCCTCAGAGGTGGCAATTTTTACAGTCTCTGGGCCATCCTCTGTGTGTTCAACTTCTCCATCTATGGGCGTGGCTGGAACTTCCAATTCGTCAGTCCCTACTTGAGGTATGGGAAGTAGATGATTCCTATGCCACACTTTTACGTGGCCTTCGGAATCCTTGATCCGGTACACAGGAAGGCCAGGCATCTGTGACTCCACCTCATACACACCTTCCCGCCACCGGTCCGCCAATTTATGCTTCCCAGGAACACCTAAGTTGCGTAAGAGGACCGCATCTCTGGGGTGAATTTCCTTGTGACGTACTTTGTGATCGTAGCGCCTTTTATTTCCCGCATTCAATTGCGCTGTCGTCCGTTCAGCCAATTTATAGGCCAGCTGTAAACTGTCCCTTAGCCGCTGTACATATCGAAAATGCGTTCTATTGGATACCCCATCGGTAGATATCTGCAGGCGCACATCCACCGGTAACCGGGCTTCTCTTCCGAACATCAAAAAATACGGGGTATACCCGGTGGACTCATGTCGGGTACAATTATACGCATGTACCAAGGCCTCGACGTGTTTACTCCACTCCGTCTTTTGCGGGCTCGTCAAAGTTCCTAACGTATCTAACAAAGTGCGATTGAACCGTTCAGGCAAAGCATCCCCTTCGGGGTGGTACGGGATAGTACGCGACTTGGCAATGTTCAGTAGTGTGAGTAACTCCCGTATCAGCGTACTCTCAAAATCCCTGCCCTGATCAGAGTGAAGACGATTGGGTAACCCATAGTGAATGAAATATTTTTCCCACAGTACTCGGGCCACCGTTACGGCCTTCTGGTCTTTCGTAGGGAACGCTTGGGCATACCTAGTGTAGTGGTCAGTGATCACGAGAACATTACTAACGCCCCGACTGTCGGGCTCGATACAGAGAAAATCCATACACACCAAGTCCATGGGGCCCCAGCTTTTCAAGTGTGCCATGGGGGCCGCCCTGGTGGGCAGTGTCTTTCTTTGCAAACAGCGATTACACCTCCGACAATGTCGCTCCACGGACTCCCTCATTCTAGGCCAATAGAACCTATCCTGTAGTAGCCCAAATGTCTTGTCAATGCCCAGGTGGCCATGGTCATCGTGAAGGGCCCGGAGGACTAGGGTTCTCAAGCGTTCCGGCAAAAACAGCTGGCGCCGATCGGGATGGTTATGATAGGGTATCACCCGATATAACAAACAATTGTCCATTTCGAACTTCCCAAACTCATTTGACAGGAGTTTCACCAAGTCTTTGGGGGCTCGCTTCAGTATAGAAGGGTTATCTTGTTGTACCGCTTGACGAGCTAGCTCCACTATGGGGTCTTGAGTTTGATAATGCACTAGATCCCTCCACGAGATGATATTATCTTCAGTGATGTTCATCTCTTCTCGACCTTGGTAGGCCCGAGGAATAGCCCGCGAATGACATCCCAACGAGTCAACAACCCGTAATTCCGAGAATGCTACTTGGTCGTCGACTACCGCAGCCACGGAGCAGAGGGCACGAATCCCGGGACCCGGTATCTCTTCCCAGACTTCCTCATCAGGGGTGGATCGAAGGCCAGGTCGACGAGACAGGGCGTCGGCACCTATGTTGGTGGGCCCGGGTTTGTATTTAAGGTTGAACCTGTAGTTGGCTAGAGCAGCTAACCAACGGTGTCCCGTGGCGTCTAATTTGGCAGATGTATTTATATATGTCATGGGATTGTTGTCCGTACGTACTTCGAACTGTACCCCATACAGGTAGTCATGCAGTTTGTCCACCACAGCCCATTTTAGCGCCAAGAATTCCAGTTTATGGACCGGGTAGTTCTGTTCGCTAGGGGTCAAGCTTCGGCTCGCATAGGCCACCGGACAAAGCCCGGTCTCATACTTCTGATGCAAGACCGCTCCTAAGCCGCTAAGGCTAGCATCGACATGTAGGACATATTCTCGTTCTGGGTCCGCATAGGCCAAGACGGGAGCCTGAGTGAGGCTGGCCTTTAAGTTCATGAAGGCCTGTTCACATTCCGGGGTCCATGTCTCTCCAAAGGGCGTCTGTGCCGTGATTCCCTTCCTCTCGGTTTCTCCCGGATATACCTTTAGAAGATCGTTCAATCGCTTGGCCTTGCTAGAATAGCCCTCAACGAACCGGCGATAATAGCCACAAAATCCCAGGAAGGACCGCAACTCTTGGACATTATGAGGTCTAGGCCAATTCACCACCGCCTCTATCTTCCCTGGATCGGTGGATACTCCATTAGCCGATACAATATGACCCACATACGTCACGGAGGATCGACAGAACTTGCATTTGTCCAGAGACAGTTTTAGACCCTCCCCCTGAAGTCTATCCAGCACCTTCATCAGCCTCTCGGAGTGCTCCTCTAGAGTCCGCCCGAACACGATAATGTCGTCCAGGTACACCAAGCATTCTCGCGGGTTCAGGTCTCCGAGGGTTTTTTCCATTAATCTCTGGAACGTGGCCGGGGCCCCGCAGATCCCTTGTGGCATGCGGGTAAATTGGTAAAACCCTAATGGACAGATGAAGGCCGTTTTTTCTTGGTCTTCCTGGCCCATGGGTACTTGGTAGTATCCGGACCTGAGATCGAGCACACTGAACCATTTACTTCCCGTCAGAGCGTTCAGGAGATCCTCGATTCGGGGCAGTGTATACTGATCGGGGATAGTACGGGTATTCAGGGTTCTGTAATCCACACAGAGACGGACCGTCCCGTTCTTCTTGCGGACTACCACGATGGGCTTCGAGATTCCTGCACGATGCCAGCCGTTTCCATCTCGGCGAGTAATCTCCTCACTTCTTCAACATCCCTGGGGGCAAGCCGGCGGGAGCGCTCCCGGAAGGGGGTAGCGTCGCTCATTCGGATGGTATGGTGGGCACTGCGACTGCACCCCACATCCATATCACTAGTGGAGAACACACTCCTTCGGTCGTGTAGCTCATTCTGCAGTCTCTTCCTCCATTCATCCGGGAGTGGCGAGTCGCCGAAGTCAAATTCCAACACTGAATCAGAGGTAGTAGGGGAGCACCTAGATTGTCTCGTCGAGACCTTCTCCTCAGGAGTCACGGGGTATATTCTTCCCAGTGTCTGCCGCCGGTCAATAGTCATGGGATACGGGGATATATTCTGCACGTACACCCAGGTGCGACTCGGAATCTTCCCGGGCCATTTCTTTACGGAGGCCAGTACTTTGTAGCCCAACCGTTGTTCGTCTTGGGCCACACTTTCCACGGTGAAGAGTTGATCCTCCGACCGTCGTCGGGGGTAGTGGCAAGCAGCGACCATCATTCGTCCTTCCCCCGGGGGAATTTGAGTCAGCCCCCATTCTTGGCTGTAAAGGACGCCATACTCCTCTTCAGTCGCAATTTTTCCGCAGACCTCTTGGAGGGTGGGGCAGGCCGCTAGGGCCAGCAGCGGGGCTTCTCCCGCTTCCTGCAAAAACTGGCGGAATACCGCGCGCACAATGTCAGCGTTGGTCCCCAAGATGATTGGGGCGCTGGGGTGGTCCTGAGGTTCGGGGCACACTAAGGCCTCCACTTCCATGGGGTGATGTTTACCCGTGTTCAGCTGGAGAATATCTAACTGCACCTTTACTACTCCGTCTATGGGGTAATCCTCATGACTCAACCCCCGTAGTCGCAAGGCATCCGCAGATAGCAACGGCAATTGGAGTAGGTGTTGGTCGTAGAAGGGCCGGTATACGATGGTCACTTGGGATCCCATATCCAACAATGCGGCGGCGTAGATGCCCTCGATAACTACCCGAATAATGGAGGCGGGGCCAATTCGGTGGCTCTGAGAGGGCGGTAATGCCTTTTCATTCTCCAGAGTTTGGCACGGCATTGACTGCGCCGGTCGGGACGACGTCCTCCGCAAGGTGGGGCAGCGGGCCCGTAAATGTCCCATCTTCCCGCATGCGTAGCACTGCATTTGGTTGAGGTAATCCTCGCCTCTCCTGGTTGGTGAACTTCGCCCGGTCGGGGGACGAGATCTGGGTGTCACTGGGGGGGGTGACATCCTCGGGGTCGGGATCCCCAGGTTCGGGCACGTCGGGCTTGGGTTCCACTTTCTTGACTTCCTTACTCCCGGGCTGTGGCTTCTTCCCGGTGGCTAGGTCACACCCTAACAACACCGTCTCGTGCGCTTGGACCCGATCCATTAGGTCGTGAAACGACAAGGCTTGTCCGGGCGTTAGGCAGCTACTGACCCGCACCGACACGGGGTGTAGGGGTAGGAGCCCCCTCAATAGCTGAGTGGTGCGTAGTCCGTTGGCTTCTATCCTCGGCAACACGCCCTTCCTCACCAGATTCCAGAGGTCCAGGTGTAGTCGCCTGAGAAAATCGGACACCATTTCCCCTTCCTTCTGGGCTAACGCATGGAATTTGGCCATCAAAGCATACGTGTCCACCGGGGCTCCATACGCCTTTGTCAGGCAGTAGATGAGATCTGCCGCATCAGCTTCCGGATTGTCATCTCGGTAGTAGTGCACCATGTGGGACGCGGGGGGCCGTAAGCACTCAACGATGCGTTGTCTGCGGACCGCGTCCGTGCAGGTCCATTCAGGCAGTACCTGTTCGGTATGATCCAACCAGTCCTCTATCCCTACTTCCCCTTGGGGCGTGGGTTTCTCACCGGAGAAGGCCTTTAACTTCCTGTACTGGAGCGACTGGGTGGTGTTGTGAAGAGCGGCGGCTATGGCGGGAATAGAGGTGTCTCCCGGTAAGCTGTCCCCGACTGCGGGGTAAGTGTCCAATCTTGATAAGCTAAGTCGATTGAGGCCAGACCGCAGGCCGGACGGGGTGGATGAGGAGCCTAGGCTCAGGGCTGCCGGGCAGCGAGGGTGCAGGCCACGGTCAGGGGAGTGGTCGGGGCCTCCGGTCGCGGCACCTACGGCGGTTGTATACTCTCTCTGTGGGGTGGAGGTGGCCAGGGGCGCAGGGGTGTCCGCCTGGACTATGGGGCAGCGCACCCCCGGGGCCTCGGGCAGCAGCAGTATACGGGGCAAGGCCTCGGGGCATATATCTTGTTCAGTGGCATACAAGACCCGGCGCCAGGCCTGGTCGCGGTCCTAGAAATGGTCTTGTACTTGGGCATTGTCCAGGAGCGGAAGCTTTCGGACCTGCTCGGTCACTGTGCCTAACGAGATCGTGGCGGGGACATGGCCCAGCGCGAAAGCACGGTTCAAGGGAATCCCGCGCCGCTGGGCCCACTTGCGCACCTCGAACGCCGAGGGCACCGACATGATGTGGGTTGGTTGCACAATAGAGACAAAAAATGTGGGGGCACCCCAGGTCTAAGATCTCAGCAGCGCCTCCAAATGTAGCCCTTTTTGTGACTGCATGCACTAAGGAACTACGGTGTTGCATGTACCTGTGGCTTCAGGAGCTCTGAGCCTCCGCTATTTGGGAGCCTGGGGTCATACCCTTACTTATCACGGTGCAGCGCCTCCACTTGCCCAGGATCCCCATGATAGAGAATATACCCTAAGCAAGAACATAACGACCATATTGTGCAACAGCAACCTTTTATGTATTATGCATACTGAACGGAATAAATGCAGAATATATATCTTAACGCTACACACACACAGTGGCTCGGCCACACCTTATCAGGGTTAATGTTCTGTACACAGGTGGCTCTGCCACTCTCCCTAGGAGTATGTCCTATAACCAGTATTTGTATTGTACCATATGGTTTCACACTGATGCCCCAATTAGTTAGTGGGAGGCGGGATCAGCGCCTGTTGACCGGTGTAGGTGCACTTGTAGACAATGATACCTTCCGGTCACTGCGATGACCGCCACACTCCACACAGGGTCCTTAGCGTTGTTCCAGCCTTTCGCCGACACTCCGTTATGCTGCGCCGTCTGTATCCAATCCAAGATGGCGACCGCAGCTCCGCAGCTCCAACCGCACTAAAGGGAAACGTCCCTAACAGCTATGGCCGTCCCTACAAAACGGCACCCTACGATGACAGGGGAATGCTCCTCAGGCCTGGGGAATGTCTCTCACCTAAGCGGGAAGGTCACTGACCCTCCGCTCACGCACAAGAGGTTCCGCCAACCTCCTCCTTCACCTCCCTCTCGTGTCTCACCCACGCCCACACGCATCCTGTTCCTCTATCCAGAGTCTCACACCCGATTGGTCCTCAGCCTCAGCTGACTCTCTCACAGTTCAGAGTTCAGAGACTCTACAGATTGGTTGCCCTTCGCGCGCTTCTCTCGCGCATGCGCAGCCTAACTTGTACACAGTGACCTTGCTGGCAAAAGGACAATATGGCGCTTCCTTTGCAAATGACAGCGCGGAACCTTTATATATATGCACATCCTTACATATATATATACAGTGTTCGGCAAACCTATACATTTGCTCGCCCCGGGCGAGTGGATTTAACCCCCGGGCGAGTAAATATTGGCCCAAGCAGCACACGTTTGGTACTAGGTGGCGAGTAGATTTTTTTGTGTGGCGAGTAGATTTTTGGTGATTTGTCAACCACTGTGTATATATATATATATATATATATATATATATATATATATATATATATATATATGTATATGTATATGTATATGTATATGTATATGTATATGTATATGTATATGTATATATATATATATATATGTATGTATGTATATATATATATATATATATATATATATATATAAATATATATATATATATATATATATATATATATATATATTGATATATATATATCAAATGGAAATATTACTGTATGCTCATTTGCATGTCTTACACACACATACAGTTGTGTGAAAAATAAAGTACAACCTCTGAATTCTATGGTTTTACATATCAGGATATAATAACAATCATCTGTTCCTTAGCAGGTCTTAAAATTAGGTAAATACAACCTCAGATGAACAACAACACACGACATATTACACTGTCATGATTTATTTAACAAAAATAAAGCCAAAATGGAGAAGCCATGTGTAAAAAACTAAGTACACCCTTACTGCTTCCATAGGAATAAAGATGCTAAGTAGCAGACAGGTGCTGCTAATCAAATGCCCTTGATTAATTGATCATCAGCAAGGGTGACCACCTCTATAAAAGCCAACGTTTTAGCAGTTTGCTGGTCTGGAGCATTCAGGTGTGTGTAACACAATGCCAAGGAGGAAAGACATCAGCAATGATCTAAGAGAAGCAATTGTTGCTGCCCATCAATCTGGGAAGGGTTATAAGGCCATTTCTAAACAATTTATAGTTCATCATTCTACAGTGAGAAAGATTATTCAAAAGTGGAAAACATTCAAGACAGTTACCAATCTTCCTAGGAGTGGACGTCCCAGCAAATTCACCCCAAGGTTAGACCGTGCAATGCTCACAGAAATTACAAAAAAACAAAAGTTACATCTCAGACTCTACAGGCCTCAGTTAGCAAGTTAAATGTTAAAGTACATGACAGTACAATTAGAAAAAGACTGAATACGTATGGTTTCTTTGGAAAGGTTGCCAAGAGAAAGCCTCTTCTCTTTAAAAAGAACATTGCAGCACGGCTTAGGTTTGAAAAGTTGTATCTGAATGTAACCCTTTTTGTGAACCGGCCGACCCACCCAATCTCACATTGGCCCCTCGTGGTCTAACCGGTCCCTTTCCCTGCAACACACCTGCTCTAAGGGATTACTGGTAACGGCATAACACCTGTGGCTCCAGGAGATCTGAGCCTCCGCTAGCTGGGAGCCTGGGGAAACCCTTACCATTACCTGGTGCAGCGCCTCCACTTACCCAGGATCCCCCGTTATGAAAGATAGCCCTGGGTAAGAAATACAATAACACACGTATACGATAAACCAATAACTAACACTTTACTTAACACACACATATAACTCATTACATAACATCACATAACAGTAACATAACCAGATGCTCTATCCGCATCACCTCAGCCCAATGTCTGGTGTTCCCCACCCAGTGTCCTGTGATCCCCCACACCCAATGTCCCGCACTCCTACCGAAGGTCGTGGGTGACTGCGCAGTCACTAAATTAAGCTAGGGCCCAGTTGGTGCACTTATAATACTTCAGAGATACCTTCCGAGCACTCCGATGCTCGGGACCGCAACTCTCTTCTAAAAGGGTCAGACGTCCGTCTGATCCTTTCCAGGTACTTCTGCCGGTGGACCCCAACGAGGGTCCCACCGCTCCACGGGAACTGCAACCGGATCACGGCAACACCAACCGCATGGGAACAGCAACCGCCGCTATCCCTTCCTATCACTAACTACTCCTAGAGTGACAGCAACCCTAACCTAGGGCCTGTCCCTGATGAACCGCAACCTGGGATGGCTTGGGGAAAACTCCTAGGGCCTGTGGAACAATAACCTGCCCCCTCCCCTAGCTACCCAGTCCTATCTGTATCTGGCTAATCCTAACAGCCTAACTCACCTGCAGCCGACACACAGCTCACACTGTCAGCCTGCAGGGATTCACACACGCTTCACACACACTGCACGCACTGTGCCCAGCACATGCAGCGACAACACACACAGACAGCTGCAATCACACACAGCCACCTGGATCCCGCAGCAAATCCACTGCACTCACGCTGTGCCTATTTGCCAGTGCCCACAGCCCTCTTCGCTGTGGCACTGCCAAACTGCACCTTCCACACCTAAGGGTCACCTCCCTAGCTATGGCCGTCCCTCTTCAGTTACCCCCTGCCCTTACCGGGAATTGGGGCCGGCCTGGGGATCTAGGGAGAACCCTTACCTGATGCAGGAGCCACGCGCTCCCTGCACCCTTCCTACTCCTTCCTTCTCCTCTGCCTGACTGACGCATGCAAAGCCCGAGAAATGTATCTATATTCCCGGGCTGAGCTTCCTCCAGCCCTATTGGCCACACTCAGGCACCTGATGCCTGTCTCCCTAAGCCTCCTGGGAATTGTAGTTCCCAGGGTGCTGTCTAAACACTGGGGCCGCGTGCGCGCTTCTCCCGCGCATGCGCGAACACCTAATGGCCGCCTCACCCCTTTCCTACACTTCCCTAGTCTCGCGCGATCTCTCCCTAGCTCTGGGGTCCTCTCGCGCGCTTCCGCCCTACTGCGCATGCGCGAACTAACGCGCAATGGCGGCGCCCTCTCTTCAAGCCGCCGAGCTGGTGGCAACGCGATCGCGGCCCTAGCAACGGCCCGATCGCGTCCCCGGCAACCGGCCTGCGCCGCAATGCATCGCGCTACTCCCTGCACTGGCCCCCACCCTTGCGTTCTCCCGGCGGGTCCGTCAGAGACAACAGCGGCACCCGCGATCCCCCGACACACGCAGAGCAGGGCCAGGGAGCGAAAATATACCTCGGGGCTACATTCTCCCCCTCGCAGAATCCCAACGCCCTCGCTTGGGTAGCAACCATACAGTGGGTTATATAATGGAAAATGCATTGTAACCTGTACATCAAACACAAGCAATTCCCCAATTGTACCCAACATACCCGCATGGATACCCGAGGCCAGCTGAGTCTCAGAGTGGAGTGCCCCTAACAGACTGGGTGAGGGTATCCACCTTGACTCCTGTGAGTCTTTTGGAGCTCAAGACCTGTCCCTTGCACCAACCCACCTTCTCCCTCTCGCAGAAAAAAATGTACGGGGTCCTGGGTGTTGACCCTTGCCGGATACTCCGGTCTCGTCTCACGGGAGACAGGGAGGCTCAGTCTCTTTCCTCGGTCCACCACATGGCGAACATAGCGCTCCATCGCGCACCTGGGAGAGGCCACAACTACCAGAGCGGTCTCAACAGAGTCTTTGTCCGCTCCAACCATCCCTTTAATGGTGACACCTTCTGTGGACTGTACAACTTCTTCGGGTAGGCCCGGGTCTTGAGAAGGCCAAGCTTGGAGACTCCTCGTGCAGGAGTATGTGTCGCTCCGGTCCGCTACACCGGATACCTTGGTGAGGTCGAGTTCGTTCCACGATCTACAGAGATCTTCTGGGGGAGACACCTCCACCAGGACGCGATGACGGGGTGAGCCCATCGCCCGGGTGACCCTACCTCTGGAGTCACCAGGCTCCACGATCACCGGGGAGCTCACACCCGACACCCCTGGGGCAGTCAACTTACCCCTGTCGTTGTCGGCAGGTACTGATCCCAAGCCTGGGACCGCTGGTACCTCGGTGGTATGCCGGACTGGCCGTTGCAGGGCACACGGGCCCACATCATGGTCTGCATCAGTTGAGGTGGTTGCCTCGGTGACCTCACTGGGGTGGTCCGCCGGCAGGCGCATCACGACGCTCGGTTGGTCGCTGGACTCATCACACAAGGGCGGGGGTATAAACACCTTACCCTGGCCTTCCGGGATCTGTGGTTCTGGTCTCGGTGGTTCTTGCTCGGGAACCGGGTCTGGAACCGACATCTGGGGTTCCAACATCTGGAGCTCCGCCTTCAGCGGCTCTGGCTCAGCGTCTAGAAAGTCCATTTGGGCACACGGCCCCTCCACCACCTCCATCGCTGAAGTGGAAAAATTAGTAACGGCTTCACCCACCTCGGTAGCACCATCAGGCGCCTCTTTCTCCGCAGGTTCCGCCATCAGAGGTTCCTGCTCCTCCATTTGCACGTCCCCTTTGAGAGGGTCTGCAACAGTGGTCTGGACACACGGGTCCCCGGAGGCCTCTGGAATTAAGACAAACTGAGGACAAGCATCATTTACGGTAGGAGGGAGGTCCGGCTCCTCCTCTTCTTTCTCGGCTGGTTCCGCCGCCTGGGGCAGGATAGGCTTTAGGAACCAGGCCCCGCAACACTCACATTGGGGCTCCCACGCCAGTGCCTCCCTCCGGGAACAGCCACATTTGAGGCCAAAACACTGGGTAAACGCTTCTCCGTCCACCTCAGTTGGCCTGAAACCTAGTTGTAACTGAGACGGTTCGACTCCAGCTTTAAGGGCTTCACTCAGGCAGGGGCACATTAGCATCGTGATCTCCATTCCTGGCAAATTCCAGGGCTCATACACATCAGGGTGTAACCCCTGGCAGTCTCTCTCATCCTCGGGGATGGAACACTCCATTTCTGCAACAGAGTCCTCTGCCACTGGCGGTTTGGGTTGCAGGAACTGCGCCGCGCAGTCAGGGCACTTAGGCCCTTGGGTCAGCTCACCAACGGCACACTCACATTCATTCAGACGGCCGTGCAGGCATTCTTCCCCGTCTACCACGGTCAGCGTGAGGGCAACTGGTGACTCAGATGGTCCGTCCAGCCAGCCACCCATCGCTTTCCATTCTTTTAACGCACACGGGCACACCACCATTGGCAAGACTAAATGGGGGGCCCGTACGATTCTATACAGCCAAGGGTGGTTTTCTCGGCATCCCTTGCTTTCCTTAGGGGGAACAGAAATTTCTGATTTCTGCTCAAGACACTCCCTCCCCCTGGTGGACTCTAGAGGAGGGGCAGCACAGTCTTTTGGGGAATGTTGCAAACTCGGTACAGAGTCACTCACAGTGTGGGGGCGGGGCTCGGGTTTTCCCGCCAGTCCTGGATAACTGTTGGCAACATTTTCCCGCGCGGCTGGGAACTTAGCACGTGGCTTTCTCCGCCTTGAGGGCTTCCCCATGGCGAAACAAAAATAGGACACAGATTAGAAAAAAAACATACAGGGCACCCCAGGTCTGATATCTCAGCAGCGCCTCCAAATGTAACCCTTTTTGTGAACCGGCCGACCCACCCAATCTCACATTGGCCCCTCGTGGTCTAACCGGTCCCTTTCCCTGCAACACACCTGCTCTAAGGGATTACTGGTAACGGCATAACACCTGTGGCTCCAGGAGATCTGAGCCTCCGCTAGCTGGGAGCCTGGGGAAACCCTTACCATTACCTGGTGCAGCGCCTCCACTTACCCAGGATCCCCCGTTATGAAAGATAGCCCTGGGTAAGAAATACAATAACACACGTATACGATAAACCAATAACTAACACTTTACTTAACACACACATATAACTCATTACATAACATCACATAACATAACCAGATGCTCTATCCGCATCACCTCAGCCCAATGTCTGGTGTTCCCCACCCAGTGTCCTGTGATCCCCCACACCCAATGTCCCGCACTCCTACGGAAGGTCGTGGGTGACTGCGCAGTCACTAAATTAAGCTAGGGCCCAGTTGGTGCACTTATAATACTTCAGAGATACCTTCCGAGCACTCCGATGCTCGGGACCGCAACTCTCTTCTAAAAGGGTCAGACGTCCGTCTGATCCTTTCCAGGTACTTCTGCCGGTGGACCCCAACGAGGGTCCCACCGCTCCACGGGAACTGCAACCGGATCACGGCAACACCAACCGCATGGGAACAGCAACCGCCGCTATCCCTTCCTATCACTAACTACTCCTAGAGTGAAAGCAACCCTAACCTAGGGCCTGTCCCTGATGAACCGCAACCTGGGATGGCTTGGGGAAAACTCCTAGGGCCTGTGGAACAATAACCTGGCCCCTCCCCTAGCTACCCAGTCCTATCTGTATCTGGCTAATCCTAACAGCCTAACTCACCTGCAGCCGACACACAGCTCACACTGTCAGCCTGCAGGGATTCACACACGCTTCACACACACTGCACGCACTGTGCCCAGCACATGCAGCGACAACACACACAGACAGCTGCAATCACACACAGCCACCTGGATCCCGCAGCAAATCCACTGCACTCACGCTGTGCCTATTTGCCAGTGCCCACAGCCCTCTTCGCTGTGGCACTGCCAAACTGCACCTTCCACACCTAAGGGTCACCTCCCTAGCTATGGCCGTCCCTCTTCAGTTACCCCCTGCCCTTACCGGGAATTGGGGCCTGCCTGGGGATCTAGGGAGAACCCTTACCTGATGCAGGAGCCACGCGCTCCCTGCACCCTTCCTACTCCTTCCTTCTCCTCTGCCTGACTGACGCATGCAAAGCCCGGGAAATGTATCTATATTCCCGGGCTGAGCTTCCTCCAGCCCTATTGGCCACACTCAGGCACCTGATGCCTGTCTCCCTAAGCCTCTTGGGAATTGTAGTTCCCAGGGGGCTGTCTAAACACTGGGGCCGCGTGCGCGCTTCTCCTGCGCATGCGCGAACGCCTAATGGCCGCCTCACCCCTTTCCTACACTTCCCTAGTCTCGCGCGATCTCTCCCTAGCTCTGGGGTCCTCTCGCGCGCTTCCGCCCTACTGCGCATGCGCGAACTAACGCGCAATGGCGGCGCCCTCTCTTCAAGCCGCCGAGCCGGTGGCAACGCGATCGCGGCCCTAGCAACGGCCCGATCGCGTCCCCGGCAACCGGCCTGCGCCGCAATGCATCGCGCTACTCCCTGCACTGGCCCCCACCCTTGCGTTCTCCCGGCGGGTCCGTCAGAGACAACAGCGGCACCCGCGATCCCCCGGCACACGCAGAGCAGGGCCAGGGAGCGAAAATATACCTCGGGGCTACATGAACAAACCACAAGACTTCTGGAACAATGTCCTTTGGACAGACGAGACCAAAGTGGAGATGTTTGGCCATAATGTACAGCGCCACGTTTGGCAAAAAACAAATACAGCATATCAGCACAAACACCTCATACCAAGCACGGTTACTGGAGGGGTGATGATTTGGGCTTTTTTTGCAGCCACAAGACGTGGGAACCTTGCAGTCATTGAGTCGACCATGAACTCCTCAGTATACCAAAGTATTCTAGAGTCAAATGTGAGGCCATCTGTCCGACAGCTAAAGCTTGGCCGAAATTGGGTCATGCAACAGGACAATGATCCCAAGCACACCAGCAAATCTACAACAGAATGGCTGAAAAAGAAAAGAATCAAGGTGTTGCACTGGCCCAGTCAAAGCCCAGACCTCAACCCGATTGAAATGGTGTGGCAGGACCTGAAGAGAGCTGTGCATAAACAAATGCCCACAAACCTCAATGAACTGAAGCAACGTTGTAAAGAAGAGTGGGCCAAAATTTCTTCACAACGATATGGGATTTGTTATTATGTAAAACCATAGAATTCAAAGAGGGTGTACTTTCTTTTTCACACCACTGTATGTGTATATATATATATATATATATATATATATATATATATATATATATATGTATATATATATATATATATATATATATATATATATATATATATATATATATGTATGTATGTGTGTATAAGACATGCAAATGAGCACACAGTAATATTTCCACTTTTTTTTACTCACCATAACTTAACTAAGTGTGGTGAAACCTATCCCAATGTTTATTTTGCAAAGCCAGTATAAGGAACCTCATACTGATGAAACCCATTAAGGTCAAAACAGCTGTCTGTAGGAAGATTTACTGGCTGTGCATCTTAACCCAGGCTGTGCTCAAAAGATGTGCAATGCAGCAAGCATACGCTTATATGGGATCATGCAATATGGTTTTGAAGCAAAAGGTGGCACTGTGTGCTCATTTGCATGTCATTCCCAGAATCCCTTGCTGTCGTGGAAGCACTGTATGCTAGGTGATGATAATGGCAAAAGGCAGGGTTGCAGACCTGTCTAAGACACCTATTTTCTAATGTAAACAAATCTAATTTAGCTAGCCTCTCTTCATGAATCATATTATGCATCCCATTTATAAATTTTATGGCTCTTCCCTGCACTTTTTGTTTCATTATATCTTTTCTAAGGAGTGCTGCTCAAAATTGTATTAATCCCTGGATCAACATCCTTCCCATGTATACTTATTTGGTATATCCCTGTATACCTTTCCCATCTAAAAAGATGTCCAACCTTTTTTTTTGAACAAATCTATTGTATCTGCCATCACAGTCTCCATGGGTAATGAATTCCACATTTTAACTGCCCTTACTGTAAAGAACCCTTTCCTTTGTTGCTGGTGAAATTTGCTTTCCTCCAACCTTAAGGGATGGCCCTGAGTCCTTAGTACTGCCCGTGGGATGAATAGTTCTTTTGAAAGCTCCTTGTATTGTCCCCGAATATATTTGTATATAGTTATCATATCCCCTCTTAGACGCCTCTTTTCTAATGTAAATAAATCTAATTTAGCTAGCCTCTCCTCATAAGTTAGATTGTCCATCCCCTTTATTAATTTGGTGGCTCTTCTCTGCACTCTCTCTAGTTCCATAATGTATTTTCTTAGGATTGGTGCCCAAAATTGTACTCCATATTCAAGGTGTGGTTTTTCTAATGCTTTGTAAAGGGGCATAATTATGTTTACTTCCCTTCCATCCATTGCCCGTTTAATGCAAGATAAGATCTTGTTTGCCTTTGCAAATATATATTTATTTGTATTCACGTTATAATATCACTTGTGAGTCACAGTGTATTGATTATTCACTGGGAAGCTATAAGGGAGTGTCAGAGCGCCATCCATTGTTTGGTTGTATTACAATGAGTCTCTGCCCTGTAGAGCTTACAATCGCATCTTTTTTTTAATTATTATTATTATTTTTATTATTATTTTTTGGCCAAAGCATATCAGCAGGTTGTATTGTTTGTAGATAGCCTAAACTAGGGTTATTGTATGACATTGACTTAAAAAAAAAAACGAAAAAACATATGTCAAAATAGGTGTGGTACAAGAAAACTTAGGGAGGCAGAATACAGGGAGTAAAACAGGGAGTAAAACAGGAGGGGAGAAATAAAAAAAGAAAAGAAAAATATATATTTTAAAATTAGTAATAATTTAAATGTAGGCTAGAAAGATATAGAGCATTAATTAAGTAGTAGCATTGTTCTAGCATATCAAGTTAACAAGCCAAATATGTCTAAAAGGCAAGTGACCAGAGGATAATTAAAACATGTGTGACCCGGTCTCCCTCTGGGCTCCCTCTCAGCCCCCCTTACTTCCCTGCTCACCTCAGCTGCAGTGGGGGACTTGTGGTGTATGTGCGGGTGTCACCGGAGCAAGCGGCGGAATCGCTGGTCAGGCCGGGAAGGTGGGCAGTGTGCAGGGAGCGCTCCAGTGCTCCGGGGGCTCCATGGTGGGATGATGGGAGGGCGTCGTAATTTTGGATGCGCACAAATGCGCAAAATCAGCCCCCAGGCACGGCGGCCATTATAGCACATGGGGATACAAGTAGCGGCGGCCATTACTAACTAAGCCCCACAGAGGAGCTATAGTTCCCAGCAGCCAATAGGACTAGTAGAATCCCCTGCTCAGCTAATTATACATTTGGTGCTTCTGAGAGCATGGCAGTCGGAGCTGGGACAGCAGAAGGGTAGGGTGTGCGTGTGCAGGGTGCCAGTGGCCCATGCACTAGGCCAAAGACCCCCTTAGGCCCCAGCTAGGCCCCGACTCCCCTCAGCTTGTGGTTGCTGCAGGGACAGGCCCATAGATAAGGACAGTTCCCGGTAGTGCCAGTGTGAGGGACACAGACAGGACGCAGGTGTGTTCTGGCATCAACTGGTCTGGAACCAGATCACCACCTACAGCTAAGAGATATTCTTCATGGTGGCACTGTCCCCACGGGATACCACCCAACATGGAGGTGGAGGCTACGCTACCATCGCTGGAATCAGTGAATCCGTTAACTCTTCTGGCCATACACAGGTGCAGGAGACCCTGGGCAGGTACTCCAAGTGCACCAACTGTACACACATTAGTGGAGCAGCGCTGTGCCACACTTTGGGTGGGTTGATTCTGTGGACACCAGGGTGGTTGGGTGACCAGGGGCACATCAGTACTTTGGGGTAAACCCCACCGGGTGTCACGCCTGTATGCCCACAGTACTGAGGTGGGAACAGTATGATACCACACACCCACAGCAGTGGGAGCAAGCCCAGAGTGTGGTATAGCGTTGCTGTGCCTGTAGGAAGAGTTGCTAGTGTATACTTGCAATGCTTGGTGAATGTCCGTGAGAATAGTCGTGTCCGTTTGCCAATGTTCAGGGATCCAGAGGGTAGAGTCGTCAGAGGGCAAGACAGGTCTTAGGAAGCCAGAGGTCAGCGGAGTTGTATGTGTAGCAGGGTTCAAAGGGATACCAGAGAGCAGAGTAGTCCAGGGTAAGCAGGGGTCAATGCCAGGGAAATCCAAAGTAACACAGGAGCAGGTAATCACAGGAGCACAGAGGGAGCACAGGAGCACAGCATAGGTCAGGTACACACAGGGAAACAGGAACTATGCAGAGCGAGGAAGAGGTGGACAGACAGGGATTATAAAGGAAGGTGCACCAATGACAGAGAGGGGAGGAGTAGAGAGAGAAGTGGGTCTATTTTGATCTGGTTTGAACTGATTGGCCAGCGAAGCCGGCCAATTCAGTTGAATAGCAATTCTACTTGTTTCCAAGTAGAACAAAGAAAAACCAGTCAAACAAGTATTAAATTAAACCAGCAAGTGCACTGTAAATAAAAATAAAGTGCACTAAAATTTTAGGATCAATTCAACAGAATACAAAGTAGGGGACACCGAGCATAGCACCCCGCCTGACGCCCACTGGGATGCAAACTCCGAAACCATCCCAGTGGACTTGGCGTACGTGAGCTTTGCCCGAATACGGGAGTGCACCAGCGCCCAGAACACTGCCACGATGTTCGTTGGGACCCCCCTCTCCAAACACTGCCTCCTGGTCTTGTAAATGGCTACCTTAGCCACTGCCAGGAGCAGGTTGACTAGGAGATCCCTAGGCTTATTATCTCGGGACACTGGGCACCCAAAAATAAAAAGATAAGAGGAAAAATGCAGCCAGAACTGCAGGAGAAGGCTCCTCAAGGTGGATAAAAGAGGCTGCATTCTGGCGCAGTTCAAATTAATGTGATACACGGACTCCTGCTCGCCACAGAAGGGACAGGTGGCGGGAGAGTCCGTGAAATGTGCCAAATACTCTCCTGTGCTCAGTGCACCATGGAGGACCCTCCAACTCAAATCCCCGGCGGGACGGGGAACCAAACCCGAATAGAGTTCCTTCCACCGGGGTCTCTCGCCCTCGTTCGCAGGAAATACCCGCCTTCAGATAGTATCGGGGCGGGTGACAAGGGCGAGGTAGTGCACTATATGGAGCACTAGAGAATACAGGACTTTCCTCGGCATGCCGCGGAAACATGCCGGGGACATATCCCCCAACCTGCTGAGGTTGGGGGAGAGAGGAGCCCGAGGGGGTTGCTGTTGCTTTGGTTCCACGCACATATCCGGAGAGCTTAAGTTGATAGGTTGACAAGGCTCTCCAGTCAGCAATACCCCCTCAAAGAAGGCGCGTGAGTCGGGGTGGATGGCATCTTTAATCTCCCGGATCAATCGATGAGGGACGCGGCAGTACGCAGACCCATACGGGGCGCGATCACCTCTGCCCTAACCCAGTCTCGCCGCTCAAAGTCCAGGAGATCCCCGACTCTGGTCACCTGCGCCAGGATTAGCCGGTGGCAAATAGAGGGTGAATCCAACATCCAAGCCCCCACTGCCGGATTATACAGCAGGGGCTTGGCGAATTCCTTCCTGGTCACGGAGACCAGTTTCCAGGCCTTAAGTAAGTCCCGGTAGTATGCCGGCAGCACTGAGAGGTCTCTACCTAAACCCTCGGGCCTGATGATAAACAGTTGCCGGTCATAACTCATATTGCGCAGCTGGCGAAAGAAACTGGTTGCCAGCTGACACCACTGTGGAGACGGATCTGCGAATAGGTATCTCTGCAGGTATTGGAGGCGGAAAGTGTGTAACTGGGAGCGGACACACACCACTCCCTGTCCACCCTCCTCCAAAGGAAGGCACGCAACTCACGCAGAGACCCAATGCTTCCCCATCCAGAAAAAATCCATCAACCTCCTCTGGATCTTTTTGATAAATTCGTGGGTCGGACCCATGGTTATCAGCCGGTGCCATAGCTGACTGGCCACCAGCTGGTTGATCACCACGTTCTTCCCCTGAGGAAGAGCATTCTCGACAGATACACACAAGACCCCAGACGAGCAATGACTCGTTCCTCAAGATCACTGAAGTTTTCTGGGGCCGGGTTCTCCGCAGCAGACAGGTAGACTCCTAGATATTTGAGAGTATCGGTCCCCCACGAGACATTACGAAATGTGGGGGGCAAAGAGTCCACCTGTAAGGGACCCACCAAAATGCCGGAGCACTTGGACCAGTGTATCCAAGCAGAAGAGGCCGCGGTGTAGACCTCTTGGCACGCTTGCGCCCGCTCTAGATCATCTAGGTCCTGGGCCATGAGGAGCACGTCATCGGCATAAGCCGACAGGACTACCCGCATGTCAGGGTCCCTCAGCACCAGCCCGGTGAGCCTCCTCCTCAGTAGGCAGAGGAAGGGCTCAATGGCCAGCGCGTACTGTTGCCCAGACAGGGGGCACCCTTGACGTACTCCCCGACCAAACACAAAAGGTGCCGTCAGGGACCAATTGATCTTCACCAGACACTCTACAGTGGCGTACAGCATCTGGAGAAAGCCCACAAATTGTGGGCCAAAGCCAAACGCCCGCAGGGTCTGCATGAGGTAACGGTGATCCACCCTGTCAAACACCTTCTCCTGATCTAGGGACAGGAGGGCGAGTGACAGACCAGTTCTCTGCGCGTGATGTAGCAGGTCCCGGACCAGAAAAATGTTGTCATGAATACTCCGGCCCGGGACAGTATAGGACTGGTCGGGGTGAAACACCTCTGCCAGCACTGACTTGAGCCTCAGCGAGAGTGCTTTGGCTATGATCTTTTAGTCCGTGCTTAGCAGTGAGACCGGTCGCCAGTTAGAAATCTGGCGGAGATCCCCCTTCTTCGGCAGCAAAGACAGTATTGCCCGCCTACAAGAAAGGGGCATCTCACCGGTCTCCAGGGCTTCGGCCAGGACCTCGGTGAAATCAGGTCCCAGCATCTCCCAGAAAAACAGGAAGAACTCCACAGTCAGCCCGTCTAGCCCCGGCATTTTTCCACGGGACATGAGACAGAGGGCTTCAAAGAGCTCGGCCAGAGTCAACAGTAACTCAAGCCGCTCCCTTCCATCCTCGCCGACCGCGGGAAGCCCCTTCCATAAGACCCTGCATGCGTCTGGCTGGATGGACTCCGGAGAGAAAAGGTCTATGTAGAATCTTCGGGTTCTGTCCCGGATGCTCTCCGGGTCAGTCAGAGGGGTACCGTCTTCTGCTAGCAAGCAGGTGATATGTTTACGGTTTCCCCTCTTTTTCTCCAGCGCGCAGAAGAGGCGTGACCCGTGACCCATCTCCCGAAGGAAGTGGATGCAGGATCGCACATACGCCCCCTGAGCTCTCCGATCTTCCAAGTCCCGGAGAGCGCACTTCCTCTCCACGTACGCTCACTGCAGGTATTGGTCTCCTGCCACAGACAGCCGCTTCTCTAGATCGAGCACCTCTTCCCTAAGGGCCTCGATCTCAGCATCGCACCGCGTGCTGGCACCTTTGGTGTACTCCTGACAAACGAGGCGCAGATGAACCTTACCCATGTCCCACTACTGCTCTAACGTGGCAAAGTCTGATCTGCAACCTCTCCAGGCAATCCAAAAGTCTCGGACCGACATCGCAAACCCCATGTCCTCCAACAACGTATTGTTGAAGTGCCAATAGGCGGCCGAGGGTGCTGATGGTAGCAGCGCCACCGTCACAGACGCACAATTGTGGTCCGAAAACGGCACCAGCCTAATGGTACTGGACTGGGCTCGCGACAGGCTGTGGCTGGAAATGTACAGCCTGTCGATCCGGGACCAGGACATCCGTTCACCCCTAAACACCCTAACATGGATGAACTCAGTGGATGCCTCGGGATGTTGTTCTCGCCAGACGTCTACCAAGGAGTAGCGGGTGATGACCTCCGCAAGGCTGACGCAGAACACGGGTGTGGCTCCGGGCCATTCCGGTCTTTCAGAGCCTCGAGGGTGCAGTTGAAATCACCCCCGAGCACCACGTGTTCATCCGCGTCGACTGTCTCCAAGTATTCAGACATTCTGACGAAGAACTGCCTTCTCAGGGGTCCGGTGGCAGGAGCATACACGTTCAAGAAATTAAACGTGTAGTCCTCGTGCCGGACCCTGAGATGCAACAGGCAACCTGGAACAACAGTTTTGGCAAGCAGCAGCTCTGGTTGAAAGGACTCAGAGAACAGGGTCACCACCCCACTAGATGATGAAGTGAGGTGGCTGAAGAAGACACTGCCTCGCCACTCCAAATGCCAGCTGGCTTCAGCCTCTGGAGTGGTATTGGTTTCCTGCAGGAAACTCACAGAATACTCTCCCTTCTGTAAAAAGGAGAGTACCTGGAACCTGCGAAACCCGTCCTTAAAGCCGTTAACATAAGCGTACCAATGCTCAAAGCCATTGGTAGTCAAGAGTTTTTCTTCCCACAGACGCTCAGGGTACTATACCCCGAGAAGCCTTTACGTGATCTCGCATCAGTTTGTTAAACTTCAGGACACGAACATGTTCGTTTGTCCCGGAGATTTTGGCCTTGTGGTTGGCCCTGATGTATACTAAAAGAGAGTGGAGAATGAACGAAGCATCCTTCCACCTCTTGAGGGCCAACTTCACCTTCTTGTTTCCGTGCTTGTGAAGGGTATCTTCCAGGAACTCATCTAGCTCCTGGGCAGGGATAATGGGGCTCAAGGAGTCCACCGACTCCACGGTGCCAGAGGACTCCTCACTGAGCCCCAACTCCCCGGGCTCCTCTTGGCTGAAGAACTCAAGACCCCCGCCCTTCTCTGCGGGGGTCTTTCTCAGCCTTAGAGTGGATCCCCTCTTCGGTGTTTCCCCGAGGGGTCCACTAAACCCTCCACATCCATCCCTGAGGCAGGATGTTCAGGGGAAGCTGGTGGCGGCATGGCGTAGGCAGTAGTCTCCTGAGAGTCCTCGGGGACCACAGAGGCACCCAGTGCTCTCCTAATCTCCTCCATCGCTGTGTGGATAAAAGGGAAGCCACAGGTGTTCGCACCAACCGTGGGAGGGCACTCACCAACCACAGGAAGGCACTCACCAACCACGGAAGGGCACTCCCCAACCACGGGAGGGCGCTCACCAACCGCGGGAGGGTGCTCACCAACCGCGGGAGGGCACTCACCAACCGTGGGAGGGCACTCACCAACCGTTGGAGGGCACTCCTCAGCAAGCACCCCAAGGAGAGAGTCCAGCCTGTCAGTCATCTCTGACAAAGACCAAGACTCCCCACAAAGAGGGCTCACATCAGACACCCTCCAGGTATAACCCAAAGCGCTCGCTAAAGCATCCCCACCTTCATCTGCCTCCCCCGCTCCATCCTCCAAATCCTCAACCATGGGGGTCAGCCCCAGCCCATCCCCTCCCTCCGGTGACACAAACTCTGACTCAGCCTCAGGTGCGTCACTCGAAGGCGGTACAGCCTGAGGGGGATACTAGCCGACCTCCGAGTCCCCGAATACAACTGCGTCCGGCGCGGCAGATTCACCGAAACACAGGTCCCCGGGGGATGTTCTCCAAATCTGGGAGGGGTGTTGGAAGGCTCTCCAATGTCCATTTCTAGGGGCAAAGCCTCATGTTGTTGAGCGCTTTTATCTTCCGCCCCAGGGACGCCGGGTACCTTCTCCTGCATTCCCTCCAGATCTTCGAGGGTGGGGGGTTGTAAAATTATGAGATCTGGCTCACACTGGCTAATCCAAACCAGTGGGCCGGATGGAGTCACCTTGTGCGGAATTGATGTTGTATTCCGCTTCGGAGACTTCTGAGGGTGAACGTAATACGGTTCACCCTCCTTGCCTTCCTCAATCACCCTCTTGTTATTAGTTTTTGATTTCCTCTTCCTGGGGATTGATTCCCCAAAAAAAGATATCGCTACCTCCCCAGCAGGAGCTTCCCACCGCTTCCCCGCACCCTGTACGATGCTTACATTGGGGGTAGGGTGCTTTTGGGGGGAGACAGCGACAACCGAGGGTGACTTCTTCAGGGTTCTTTTTTCTTCTTTTTTTTGGGGAGAAGTGCAGACGTCACCGCCCGAGATGGTGCAGCGACATCTCCTGCGGTCTCAGGGGGGACCTGGGCCCCCAAGGGCCCCGCTCCGGTGGGCACAGCGGTACAGGGTGTCTCCTCTCAGGGGAGGACAGCAACAATAGAAGTTGGCCACTCCAGGGCGACCCCCTCCCTCCGCTCCCCAGGGAGAGGTGCAGATGTCACTGTACGAGATGGGGCAGCGACATCTCCTGCGATCCTAGGGGGGACCTCGGCCCCCAAGGGCCCCTTTGTGGTGGGCGCAGATGTCACTGTTCGAGATGGGACAGCGACATCTCCTGCAGTCCCAGAGGGGACCTGGGCCCTCGAGGGGTTTTCCTTCTCCCTCTGTTCTTTGGGGAGAGGTACAGATGTCACTGTTTGGGATGAGACAGCGACATCTCTTGCGGTCCCAGGGGGGACCTGAGTCCTCGAGGGCCCCGCTGTGGTGGGCACAGCGGTACCGGGTGTCTTGGCAGAGGGAGGGGCAGGTGCAGGAGGTGGGATGGGTCCTCTGTTCCCTTTGGGGCAACTCCTACGAGTGTGCCCTAGCTCCTTGCACAAATAGCACCTAACTCCCTCCGTGCCATAGTACACCGTATATTTGATGCCCTCGTAGGGCACCCCAAAAGAACCCCCACAGATTCTGTGTTCCCCGGCAGCAGCACTTGTACCTGCCACCTAAATGAGAGCACATGACTCAGCGCTCTCTATCCCTGCAGCCCAGCGGAATTTTTGTTATGGGAGACTTAATATCTCTCAGGGCTTGCAGGTGTGGGTGCATGAGGCTGTATGGGATGAAGGGGGGCACATTGGACAGAATGATTTTTGTGCCCAACCCCTCCATGGGCTCTATGGGGATGTAGGTCCCCCCTACATTGATGCTATTCTGCACCAGGGTGTGGGTGGCAGCCAGCGTACGGAGGAATAAAATGCCCCTCTGTAACAGGGGACTTATCCCTGTTCAGTAATGTGCCTTTAATCTAGCAGTGTGGTAGTTAATTACTAAACACCACCTGCCTGATTGCTTACACAAGCCTGCCTTTGAGACAGGAAGTGACTCTCCTTAGCTCTGACTGAGAGCTGAACTTTGGAGCTGACCGGTCTTGAGCTCTGCACAGCAGAGCTGATTTCAAGACACAGGGAAAACTACTACACCTGAAGCTGAACCAGGAAGTGAGAAGATTTTCCCTCCAAGAAACAGATAAGACTTTTATTCATAAGAGACTGCTTATATCTGCTTATTTCATGCTATATGTTTTTGGGCTGCGAGAAATGCTTGACTAAGGGAGATGTGAATTATTGCATAGTGTTTCACTAGAAATACTCCCAAGTGAATAGAAGCTTTGTTCCCCCCCTGTGTTTGGATAATTTCCTGATGAAAAAGGTACAGGCACAATAAAGCCTATTATAATTTCACATTATAAAGCCTCCTAATTGTGTACCTCTGTGAACGTCCGTCTACATTTGGTGTCCGAGGTGGGACAACGGTGTCCTTGTAGTTAAAAAGGACCGGAGATTTTTATGTGAAATTTTTTTTAATGCTTTTTGCCTACAGTCTGAGAAAAAAAAAAAAAAAAAACCTCATGCAGCAGAGATCAGAGTTAAAGGGACACACCACTGAAACTTACACTGCATTGAAACTTACAAAACCACAGATGGACTCTTTGCCCCAATCCCAAGAGGAGAGAGACTGCTGAAACAGCTAATCCTTATTTGCCTATCACAAAGTGTAATATGGTCATTGAAATAGGGGTTTTGCCTTCCAGCCATAATCAGGGTTCAAGAAGTGAGACAGCCCTTAAAAGGGATAGGTGTTTGTTGTTTTCAAAAGTTTCGCTGAAGCAGTGAATACAGATGGTGACCCACGAGTGGTACTGATTTTGCAAATAAAGGTTGCCACACCGCATAGGGCTCCCGGCTGTGAATGGAGTATATGCAGAAAAGTTTGAAAATTGATACAAGACTGTGCTGAAGCAGGGGAATTTTTAGCAAACAAATGCTGAGAGTAAAATTGCCCTATAAAGTAAAAGTTTTTTCAAAGCCAATTGCTGAGTGTTGAGTCCACTGCAAAGAATGTTTCTTTTTTCTGCAAGTAAAAAAGAATGCCTATTATCTTGGGAGCAAAACAGACACCCAAAGTGTGAAGTGCGAATGCAATAATACCCAAAGATGAGACTGAAAATTACTGAACTCAGGCAGAAAACCAAATTCTGTCACCTAGCAAGTAAATGGTGTATAGCAAATAGACTTTTTTACCTAGCAACTGCACATCTTGTATACCTGATAAAAGAAAATGCATGCACAGTACTGCTGATATTGAAAAAAAAAATTACCCAAGAAAGAAAAGCCTACAGAGATGCCTGTGAGAGCTACGACCTCTACAAGCAAAATATGCCCATCTGTAGGACTACCACAATTGGGGGTTCTAGCAAATATAGTGGCAACAGCTGCAATAGCGCCTCCTGAGGTCAGGAAGAAAATTACACCTGATAGCCTAAAAATGGAGGACAAGATGCAGCGTTCCTGTAATGAACGCTACCCCACGGAAGAGTGGCCCTTCCAGTCCAATAGAGAGGAGGACATCTCTTGCGGGGAACCCGAACCGAGTCACACCCACAAAACACCCCAGGAATGGTGGGGGTGCCTGAACTCGGCACGAACAGAAAAGACCGCTCCCTTTGATGACGAATATGGTCGGCAGGAGACAGAGCGGGAGCAGTGGATCACCGAATATTTCTGTCAGCTAAAGCAGCTGCAAGAAAAGTCTGGCGTATATAATGAAGCTGCTGGGGTTTCAAATGAAGATGGAGACCCCAGTGTCCCTGAGGGGACGGTGTCATCCAGATCAAGGGGGTGCAGGGTAGAAAAAGAGAAGCAGTTCTTCGCTTGCCGTGGAGGGAACAGACACGTCCGCAGATCCTGTGGAGGAAAAGGGGGACCGAGTTGCCCTGCAGTTTAGAGAAAATGGAGAATTCGTCCTGCGGGTAACCGAATATCCAGAGGGCCCAAGGCAGAGGTCGTGTACCCCAGGGAGGTGTCTGTCCGGTGCCAACAGTGAGGAACCCTCGGCCAACCATCCCAGGGAAGTGGAGTCTGAGCCAGTGAGTGACGATCCCTTGACCAGCCCTGAAGATGCTCTGCAGGCTGCCAGGCATGACTGTGATCTACTCTGTGAAGAATTGGAAAGGGAGAGAAAAAATAATGCTGAGCTACAGAAGACTGTGCTCGCAATTTACTCTGCGGCCAGGACCGAATTGGGGGATCTCGGGACTGAGCTAGATGCTGCAGGGGCTACTATTTTCGCCATGGAGGAGGAGCAGAGCCAGTCTGATAGAATGGTGGCTACGCTGGTGCGGAGGTATGAGGAGGCACTGAAGCAGATGACAGTCTTCCAGCAGGAGGTTCACACTCTTCGCGTGGAGCTGAATGCCTCACAGCTGGAGGTCAGCGGTGTCCGGATAGAGGTGGACGTGTCTCAGAGAGAGGTTCGGACACTCCGCAGAGCACTGGATGCCTCACGTCATGGGACCAGCAGCTGCCGCACAGACCTGGAGGTTTCCAGAGGGGAGCTGCGCATTCTCACTGAGGAGCTGGACATTGCTAAAGAAACTATTGGTAATCTTGAAACAGATATCAAAGTCTCTCAGAGGGAGCTTCAGGCCCCCAACCTAGAGAAGGAAGTCTCACGCCAGGAGATTGTCATTCTCGGGGCAGATGTGCGTAAATGGACAGAGGACTGCAAAGAGGCCCTGAAGAATACAGAGACTGAAAGAGGAGAAGAGTCAGGATTAAAAAGAGAAAACTTAAAACTGAAAGAAGAAAATTTTCAGTTAACAGAAGAAGTCAAAGAAAAGTTTGACGCAGAGCACCGACTGCAGAACCAACTGCAAGGTCTGCGTACACACCTCCAGTATGCTGAGGAGAAGCAGCAAACGCTGCAGGAGGAGAAACTGCAGGCTGCTGAAGAGGTACAGGCGCTGCAGGAACGTCTGAATTCCCAGTGCGTCCCCACAGAGCAGTATGAGGAGCTAAGGGCCGCGCTGCATGTCTTCAGAGCATCATTGGAAGCGGAGCTTCGATACCAGGTGACTCTGTATGAGAGGGAGCGTGAGAAGGCTCAGAAACTGGAGCAAGAGCTGGAGAGACAGAGAGACTGTTCAATTCCCTTGAGTCAGTACACCAAGGAGAAAACAGACGCAGCGGCAACCTTGACGACAAAAATTACAGAGCTCCAGAATATGAAGGAGACTCTGATACAGATTCCTTCAATACGGAAAAAGGTATTGGCTCTGCCCAAGCACCAGTATCCCACAGTAACTAATGCCCATAAGGACAAGGGTACAGTGAGAGTTGGGGACTCCACGCAACTTCAAAACAAAATTACGAAGTTTGAGCCACCAAAGAAAGCACTAGCCAAACCTACAGCTGCCCAACAGGCAACAAACAGAGGTAGGAGTGCAGAATCAAAGCCAGAAGAATCCTTAGCTGAAGAAGCTGAACTGGCAACTCCGTGGTGTGGAGAAGCTGAAGAAAGACCACTTCAAGAGCAGAAAACTCTAAGGGCTAGTCCTAACTGCTCTACAACTGTTGCCATACACTTTGTCTACAAAAAGAGGAGTGTCTGACGCAACAGAAATCTCAGAACCGCGCACGCGATAAAAAGACTTTACGTGGAAGAGGTCCTCCTCGAGCGACTGAGGAGTGCTGATCTCGGGCATCTTCGGGAGGAGACAAGAGTGACCTGGAGAAAGGGCTCCAATCCCAGTGGGACGGAGGGTTCTCTTCCTCCATCCACTCTCATTCAAGTCACAGAGAGATCTCGAATGAGAGTGGAAGGATGGGCTTTGGCCATGGTAAGCCCGAGCTTCCCACAAACAGGGGAGGTATGTAACAGGGGACTTATCCCTGTTCAGTAATGTACCTTTAATCCAGCAGTGTGGTAGTTAATTACTAAACACCACCTGCCTGATTGCTTACAAAAGCCTGCCTTTGAGACAGGAAGTGACTCTCCTTAGCTCTGACTGAGAGCTGAACTCAGACCCAGGGAGGCGGTGAGCTGCTCGGGACATCTCCTACTCACAATTTGTGACAAATGCTTTTATTCTATTAGCACATTGTAAGTGCGCATTTTTTTACCCATTCATTTTTTATAAAGTTTACATATTGATCGCACTATGTAGTTTTCTCTCTCTTTACACATGCGGTATATGCTGACGGAGTATCGATAGAGGGTCCGGTGCCTAATTACCTTCAAGGGTGGCAACCCTATTTGCCAACTGCTTATATATACCCTTTAGTCCTGTGAGTAGAACAGCTACATGAGCCAAGACACTGCCACATTTATCCACTGATTGTATTACGTCTGCACTTATATCTGTGTATCTTGTTTTGTTTTCTCAACCCAATATATGCTCCCCCTGGATGTTCTGAGATACTTCTAAACTTTGGAACCCGTGAAACAGGTCCCACCAGTGAGGTTTGAGCTGGGGGTTTTTGGTCATCACATTTATTTAATTTCATCATTTTTAATATTAATATTATTTATTCACTCTCTATTTAGCTGTTCGCGCCTTTTTGTTCACCTGTTCACAAAATTACTGGTAGTTAATTACTAAACACCACCTGCCTGATTAGATTGCTTACAAAAGCCTGCCTTTGAGACAGGAAGTGACTCTCCTTAGCTCTGACTGAGAGCTGACCTTTGGAGCTGACTGGTCTTGAGCTCTGCACAGCAGAGCTGATTTCAAGACACAGGGAAAACTACTACACCTGAAGCTGAACCAGGAAGTGAAAAGATTTTCCCTCCAAGAAACAGATACGACTTTTATTCTTAAGAGACTGCTTATATCTGCTTGTTTTCATGCTATATGTTTTGGGGCTGCGAGACATGCTTAACTAATGGAGATGTGAACTAATTGCATAGGATTTCACTAGAAATACTCCCAAGTGAATGGAAGCTTTGTCCCCCCCCCCCCCCCCTGTGTTTGGATAATTTCCTGATGAAAAAGGAACAGGCACAATAAAGTCTATTATAATTTCACATTATAAACCATCCTAATTTTGTACCTCTGTGAACGTCCGTCTACACCCTCCCATACATCTTGCTAGCCGCCACCACAGCAGAGGGACCCACAACGTCTGCACAGCCCTCACATAGATCTCCATGTTAAGACCAGGTGACATTGGGCACCTCACCCCAAGCTACCTGCTCACACAGGGCATGGCCCCAGCATTGTTGTTGCTGGGGTCAATGCCTGCAGCTGCCACCTGTTCTCATGTTGTAGCTGGGACTGCAGGGGTTACACTGACAACAGGAGCCGGGGGAGGTGTGACCAGGGCACTGGATGTACCAAGCCTAGGGCTGTGACTATGGATGTTGCTCCTAGGGGCCCCAGTTTTTGGGGTCCGATGTCTGGGTGTGGCCCCCGTTGCCGCACTAGTTCTATTCCCCACCAGGCATGATATTATAAGCCTCTAAGTAAGGGGAGGAAGTAGTGCTTAAGGAGAGAGGTGCAGAGAGGAACTGTCCCTTTAAGAACCAATTAACTATCTCTCTGCAAAGGGAGGGAATGAAAACAGCTTTTAAAAACCTGCTGTAATCTTCCCTTATTATTTAACTCTCTCTCTTACAAGAAACCACACCACAATATTGAAGGTCTTAAAAATAAGACACAGAGCTCCCAAATGCAAATGAAAAAGAAACAAATCAGGCTTAAATTAAAGAAAATAGAAATAAAATAAACAGCCAGGGCTGGGAGAGGTGAGAGAGGTTTGAGACTGCAGTTTCCAGCCAGCCAAACTGCAGCTTATGCTGGGTAAAAACACTGCAGCCTCTGGGTGAAAACCAAAAACGGTTTTAAAACCTGAAAATACACCCAAAACCCTCTACAAAACTCACAGTATACTCACAGTATACTCCCCCACAGTTCCCCACAAAATTATAACAAATAAAGAAAGAATACAACCTGATTCCACAGCAAATGCCTGGGAACTCTGCACGCACGCTTCTGAGTGAGAGAAGTGAGAGAAGCAAGAGATAGGTCAGGGGGAGAAGAGGAGGAGACAGAAGGGGCAGTCAGGGGAATGGCCTGTACAGCTTGGGAGGCGGAGACAGGGGGAACCTGATAAGAAGAGTCTGTGCGCGCGCCCCTTGTAAACTGGGGATGCGCGCGCACAGGTTGCAACACAGGCACGGCCCGCACAGAGCAAGGGCAGACCGCAGGAGGGGGATGGAGCCAAGAGGAGGGGAACGCGCGAGAGGCTGGTGCCCGCGCGATGGCCAGCAAAGGCAGAGAGGAGAATGCATGCGCGTCCCCCGTGGGCTGAGGGAGTGCACGCACCGGACGCGTCACCAGGCGCGCGGAACGGCGCGCCATGGGCATCACGCGAGGAGGAGGCAACGGGACGGATGGCACCACAGGGAAAGGTAAAGGAGCTACCGTGGGGGAGAGGGAGCGCGTGGGTATGCGAGACCTGCGGGGAACGCGCTGCGGCAAGGGGAGAGAGGTACAAGGTGAAGGAGAGGAGTGGAAAGGAGTAGAAAGGGTAACAGGAGATGGGAGAGAGGGACAAGGAGGAGAAGGAATCTCCTGAGTCGTCACACTGGGGTGTAGACATGGTGTTGGGGGGCACGGTGAAGGGGTACGGCTCTACGAGGCCTGGGTAGTTCTGTATCAAACTCATTATTCACGTGTGTTCAATAAACCTGTTATATCATACCTGTGTGTATTACTTATATTGTCCTGCACGGGGTTTCCCATACTGTTAGGATCACGCCAGGTGGAGGCATACCCCAGGCTCCCAGCAGCAGAGTTTCAGACCTCCTGTGAGCCACAGGTAAAGCACCACACATACCGTAGCTGCCATATCTCCCGGGTGTGGGGGAAACTACACTACATCTATACTATATCTACAAGGAAGCACAAAGTACACTAAGGAGACCTTGCTCTATTACAGAATACCCACCAAGAGCTTTGAGGAGCCATGGTATGACTGACATGGCTCTCAAACCTTCCTATATTTATGATCTGAATGCCTGTATGTTTATCTATATATGTCAAAAGGAATTAATAACTTTATATCTCAGATATTAAAGTATTAAGTAATAACCGGGTGCTAGAGCACTAACACGTTTCTGTATAATCTAGGTAAACAAATCATGTATTTAGGTCAAATCACCACCAGATAAAGGTCCACCCTTAACTCTTAACATCTAGAACAGTGTTTCCCAATTGGGGTTCCGTGGCACCCTGGGGATCCGTGAGAGGATCAAAAGTGTGCAGCATGATTTCCCTGATCTCCAGAGAAGGGAGAGAGCAGGGTAGTTTCCTCTATCTTGATTGGCTGCTGTTGGGTACAGCAGCCAATCAGGAGGAGGTGTCAGGAGCCTGCATGTGTGGCCAAGCTGAATAGAAATAAACATAATGAGCAGTAGAGGTGAGGATGTGTGTCTCTGTCCTGTGTGTAAATTTCTTTGTTTGTGTGTGTTTGTCTTTGATTTTTCTGTGACTGTCTTGATGTGTGTGTTTTCTGTGACTGTCCTGTTTTGTGTGTATGTTTTCTGTGACTTTCTACCCCCCTCTGACTCCTGATTCCTGTGACTCTCTGCCCTCTCTGACTTCCATGTCCCCTCTGGCTTCCCTGGCATGCTGGCTCCCCTGCCCCCTCTGACTGCCCTGCCCCCTCTGACTCATCTGACTCTGAGCGCTGTGGGTAGGGGTGCCCCGAGAGAAAAAGGTTGAAAACCACAGATCTAGGGAAACAAACTAGCTCAACAGTAGAGAGAGGTGGGCTGCTTTAAATTATTTATCTAAAGAAGGGTGGGTTGGGGATCCTTTCTTTAGATATTTAAAATAATCTGTGAGAGGGTCTTTCCACAGTTTAAAAAGGCAGCACACATAGAGCCTGTCTGTAGCTGATGAGTCCATCAGGGAGCTGGTTAATTGTAGCTAGAGTAAATTAGCCAGTCTCCACTTGGCTCATCAAGCAGCTTTAAATCTGTGCTGCACAAACTGCATAGAGCTCTAGAGCACCGGGGACTGTGTTGCTAGAAGAGATTCCCAGGACCAGGTCTCTTGAGCACAGAGGGATTTTGTTGCCACATGAGATTCCCAGGGAACCAGACCCTCTATTCTAGGGCACAGTGGACCCTGGAACATGCCAGAAGGTGCCCCCGCTCACCCCCCCAAACTCACACACAACTGACAACAACCAAGACACAGAGATTGACATAAAGAGCACCTTGCTTAAAGGTACCTCTTTGGACTTTGGGGTCAGAGGTTGGAAAAAGAGGCCTATCCTCCCAGTCCTGTAGATAGGGACTGGGAAGTGAGTTAGTCCTTACAAAGGGATAGGCTGTTTGTTTATTTGTGTGACTCCTTAAAGATTTATTGTTTGAAGCTACAGGCTGACTTAAAGCCATGGTTTATTTCCCCCAAATATGTCTCTCCCTGTTTGTACCTCTGCCCTTGTCTCCTACAGCATCACATCTCTCTCAAATGTTGAGTTAGCTTGTTTCCAATTTCAAGTCTCTGTTTCTTTCTGTATATCCTTTTTAACGGATATTAGACTGATAGTTGTACCCCTAATATCTCTTGAGCATTGGCTGAGTATTGTTTAGTTCGAAATCTGTTCTAACTCATTTCCTATTTCTTTATGGACATCATGTCCCAGCAGCAGCAATTTGGTTAGGCCCAATCTAAAAGGCAGAATAAGATGGAAGAGCGGTATCGGCAGTAGCTCAATATAAGCATGATCAGCCCATGTTATGCAGCACATAGAAGGCTAGACAACATTCGGGATCAAATACAAATATTAAACCTTTACGAGATTAAGTGGAATGAGATTGGTAATAAAATGTGTAATCACATCCCTGAGAATGGGCCTGTCTCCATACATCTACCAGTGATTCATTTGAGACACATTTTCAATGCATTTTGAAGCCAGACAAATGACTAAGAATGAAAGGATTTAGGGGTTTAGGTCTATCTAGAAGATACAGTAGGTATAAATTGTACATTGAACCACACCCTGTAACAACACAACCACTTTTCAGCTAAACCAGCAAGGAGACAATATTGAGAAGTCCTCATACCCTTATCACCTCTCCTCAAATGTACTCTCGGTATGCTAGTCATGTGGGTGATTATTAACATGTGTGAGTTTTCATTTACTGTAGTAGTTAATTGACACTGGAATTAATGAAAGTCAATCATTCTCATAAAAAACAGAATAGGGAAAGGTCCACGTTGAGTGACAGTATATGCAAGTCAAAAATCCATTTTTTTCTCAAGTTGCTAACGAGATGTGTTATATCACCTCCTCTGAAGTGACATTTAGACCAACTAGAGAGTGGACAACAGGTGTACGCATTCAAGAAAAGTTTAGTAATAGGGATATGGCTCTCTTTACATCCAAAGCTCTCTGTATTGTTGATTTATCTTCTGTAATGCATTCATGGAGGCTGCGGTCAGTTTTTCCAATATAGAAGAGGGTACATTGACAGCTTATTATGTAGATGATTGATGTAGAGGCACATTTAAGGTAGCGTTTAATTTGGTATCTTTTTCTAGTGTGGGTGAAAGAATAGCATGTAGTTCATCCATGGCAATTGTAGTATCCTTTCTTTAAAGGAATCGAGAGGCCCAGGGGGAGAAACTGTATTTGTCTGCTGGATGTATTAAAAGTTTTTTTAGGTTGCTATTGCGGCATAGTGCAATGATCGGTTTCTTTTTACCTGTGTTGCCCAGAGTTTTGTTTAGATGAAATAATATGCCAGTGTTTGTTTATTGAATGTCGTAGATCTTTTATAACAACTGATACATTGCTGAAAAGCGTAATCTGATAAAGTTGTTCCCAGGTGTTTGTTTATTAAGGATGGTATGCACCCACGCGACTCTTCTTTGTCTTTGACTCTCTACTCAGACCTCCCTCAGCTGCCTCTTCTCTTTCTGCCATCTCACCTCAGGACTGGCTATTTTAAAGAAAAGGAGGAATCGATACGTCACGACATCCCCTCTGTTTCCTCCTCCCATCCTACATTGCTTCTAACTCTCCTCTTGCCTTCCTTGAATCTTTTTCCGCTATCTCGGTGGAGGATGTGTCACTTCTGATCTCCTCTTCTCCCTCTACCACCTGCCCTCTTGACCCCATTCCCTTCCATCTCCTTAAACTTCTTGCTCCTACTATAATCCTACTATAATCCCTATGCTCACACATTTTTAACTCCTGCCTCTACTCTGGTACTTTTCCTTCCTCCTTCAAACATGCAATAGTTACACCATTACTCAAAACCAGCAAGCTTGACCCTACCTGTCTTTCCAACTATCGACCTGTCTCCCTCCTGCCTTTTGCCTCTAAACCCCTTGAAAGTCTTGTTTTCTCTCGTTTCCTCCATTTTCTCAACACCTATTCTCTCCTAGACCCGCTACGATCTGACTTCTGCACTGCTCACTCGACTTAAACAGCCCTCACTAAAATAATTAATGACCTCCATGCTGCAAAAGACAGAGGTCACTACACTCTGCTATTATTACTCGATCTCTCTGCAGCATTTGACACCGTGGACCACCCTCTTCTCCTTCACATTCCCATACTATTGGTATTCATAACAAAGCTCTATCCTATATCTCCTCCTACCTCTCCCATTGTACTTTCAGTGTCTCTTTAGCTAACAACCCCTCCTCCAGCGAACTCTCTGTGGGGGTACCCCAGGGCTCTGTCCTGGGACTTCTTCTCTTTTCTCTGTACACACTTTCTCTGGGTGACCTAAATCACATCTCTTGGGTTTAACTATGCTGACTACACACAAATTTACTTTTCAACCCCTGACCTTACACTTGCTGTACAGACCAAAGTTTCTGAATGCCTCTGCGATATCATCCTGGATGGCCCTCCGCCGACTTAAACTTAACATGGCAAGAACAGAGCTCCTCATGCTTCCTCCCAAATCTGGCCCTACTACCTCCTTCCATATTACTGTAGGAAGTACTATCATTCACCCAGTAGCACAAGCACGTTGCATAGGGGTCACACTCGACTCCTCTCTCACATTCAAAATGTATCTAAAACCTGTCACTTTTTCCTCCGCAATATTACAAAGATACACCCTTTCCTCTGTTACTCGACTGCTAAAACTCTGACTCAGGCCCTCATTCTCTCCCATCTCGATTACTGTAACCACCTGCTGTCCAGCCTTCCTGCCTCTCACCTGTCTCCCCTACAATCTATCCTTAACTCTGCTACCAGAATCACTCTACTCTTTCCTAAATCTGTCTCAGTGTCTCCCCTGCTGAAATCATTCTCCTGGCTTCCCATCAAATTACGTATCTTGCACTCAATTCTCCTCACTTTTAAAGCTTTACCGTCTTATGCCCCTCGTTACATCTCAGCCCTAATTTCTCACTATGCACCATCCTGACTCTTGCATTCTGCTCAAGGATGCATTCTCTCTATCCCCTTTGTATCTAAAGCCCTCTCCCGCCTTAAACCTTTCTCACTGACTGCCCCACACCTCTGGAATGCCCTTCCCCTCAAAACCCGACTAGCACCCTCTCTATCCACCTTTAAGACCCACCTTAAGACACACTTGCTTAAAGAAGCATGTGAGTAGCATCATGGCTAATACTATACACATGATACATAAAGCATCGCCCCCTGCAGATGCACTTACCAGAATACCCTCCTACTGTCTCTGTATGTTCTTCCTAGCAATTAGATTGTAAGTTCTTCCACAATGTTACATTTATGTCTGAAGCACTTATTCCCATGATCTGTTATTTGCATTATTTGTTATTTATATGATTGTCATGTATATTACTACTGTGAAGCTCTACTGCACCGACACACTTTATTCGAGCAAATACCCAGTATGTACCTGGCAGATACCTGGAATGCGCCGCTCCTCACCTCTGACAAGCCCCGTTGCGTTTGCCTTCCCAGCCTGGGTTCATGCCTGGCTGACGGGCGGCTGATCTGTTAAATGATAATGATTAGGATTTAATAGGCTGCAATGCTTCGCGTGTCTACCAGATGGCATAAATTCATGAATTGTAATGCAGTATATATATATATACTGTGCAGTATTGCAGCCAGCGGGAATAAAATGCTTCAATCCCTGCTTGGAAAATAACCCAATATACTCGGGCAGAAAACAGTCACAAACCTCAATACACCCGGGTATACCCGAATTCGTGGGACTAGCCGAGCTCGAATAAAGTGTGTCGCCAGTGTATGTACATTAATGGCGCTATATAAATAAAGATATACATACGTACATACATACATACATATCTTGAAGGTATGCTTTAATCATACTTTTCTCAACCTCTCTATTAGAGTAGCCTATCTGTAAATCACGAGGCTATTATTTTCTTTTCATCAGATCTATCTACTACAAGCAGCTGTGACAAATAAACAAAACCATCCATAACATTCTTTTTAAAAAAAATATAAACAGTATATAAAAATGATTTTACATCTCTTTGATCATTGCTCTTTTTACATTTATGTAAATTCTTTTACATAGATCTCTTTGATCTCATTACTCTTTTTACACATATATACATGATTTTAAATACTGTAGATCTCTTTGATCGTTACTTTTTAAAATTATATATAAACGTAAACTACAACATAACACATAATAACATTACATATTCTAACATACCAAACAAATGGGGGGAGGGCGGGATCCTCATGGCTACAAGCACAAAAGGACTTGTGACCAGCACCCAAACTTAACCTGAAGAAACCAAGAAAAGTGAAACGCGTAGAGTGACCCTGACAGACAATTCACACCGCCGACCGGAACCCCTGGATCCTGCTGACATCATATCCGGAACTGCTGAGACGGAGCCGTGAGACGCACGCCAGACAGAGGGTTGATTACAGGGGAAGCAGAAAGTTTATCTAACTGCAGCCGAGATCGATTGTGTGATCTAATTGCGTGTAATCATTCGACATCATGTGAGTGTATTGTATTATACTTACCATTTTATATAAAATACTACAGTCTGCACTATGCCCGGTTCTTTGTTTAATCACTAAAGGTTACCAGCGCGTATACCATTGCTGATGCTGATTAACATCTCCATCGCAGCTGGCGATTCATCACTTAAAGAAACCATTACGTACATCTATCTACCCTCACATTTGTGAGTATTCTATCTATAGACCTAAAGAAGAAATCCACGGTTTTTGTATTTAACAATACTGCACTATCAGACATTTATTTTCTGTTTTCACATGTTTGCGCTTCCCAACAACCACAATTTTATCAGGAATGGAGCAATTTCAGATCATGAAGAAAACTACAGTTCAAAGCATCGCAAATTCCCTTTAGCCGATTATCAAACATTAAGGAATCTCTCTATGCTTCTTTCAGTAACTGCCCTTGTGAGAATTTGTGATATGAAGGGCACATTTCCCCCAAGTAAGTGCTTGCTTATATCTCAAGATATTCTAGTAAAAATGCACTTTTCTTGGTAACCTTTGGTGATTTTTTTCGTTCTGTTAGAGTTAACACAATATTTATAGACATGTTTAACATGACTGGACCAGATTGCCTCTCTGCCTCCTGTGATGTAAGTCCTTTGTAGCTACAGGCTGTGAGAGGCAATCCTGTGACTTTTGACCCTCATTCTGACTCCCTGAGTGACAATGTGGTGGTGACATAGGAATCTGTGTGCAGCCTATCATGGTGCAGATCATGTGCCCGTCCCTTCTGAGCCTCAGGGAGGAAGTGCAAATTTGTAGTTCGTCTGCGTCCACCCCTCTTAGGGAGTGGAAGTGTGTGCCATCTTTTCCCGGCTGGGAGAGATATAGGCCAGTCAGTCCCTCATGGGCTGGCTGGACAAAGAAGATCTAAGGCCTCACTATTAGAAGAGAGCCAGCACCATCCACAGGCTTGGAATCTTCTGTAAACCCTGCATCCTCTGTGAGAACATCTGCAATGACTGCAACAATAAAGCCCCCTTTGTTTTATATACCCTGCCTGAGTTCTCAGTCTATTGGGCAGGGGGGAAGAAGTCTGTTCCAGTGGGAGACTGTCTCTGATATCCTGGAGCCAATGGAGATGGAGGCGCTGTCACCAGTAAAAAGAACATCAAGATCATCAAAAGCCTGTTCTGTTCCCCCCATTACATTGCGGACACTCAGCTCTCCTGGACCCTCACAGGTATGCCAGCACCACAACAGCAGTAGCCATAGCAGTATCTTCCAGGGGGGTGGGGGTGGGGAGGGGAGGGTATATGTGCTACAAATGGAGGCACTGCTGAGATGCTGAGGACAGGGCAGGCTTTCAGGACTTTGCAGCAATGCAGTGCAGCAACAATTAAAAGGGACTTTATAGCAGCAGAAATATGGTGGCAGAAGCAGAGATCGGGCCCCTGATGCTACCCCAGCGACCCCAGGCACCCATTCATGTTATGTAAAAGGGGCATCCTGTTGAAAGACTAGGGCCAGGGCCCTTCCAATGTACCGTGGAGGACCCTTGGGTACCTATTCATGTAACTAGCACGACGTACTGTGCTGTGGGAGGCGCACCAGAATCAGTGTGTAACAGGGTGAAGTCAGCCACTAACAGTTATGCCTGGGAGACATATGTCTGAGTGCTTCATCCAGCAATCAGAGGGTTAACCCAGGAGGAAGGGTTGAGTAATCAGAAGGGAGCCAACACACCTGACAACCAGGATGACATATAAGGAAGTCATTGCTGGTAATCAGGTGGCTCTCTCAGAAACTGTCCTGACAACTGCTATGCAGACGGATTCACAACTACAGCTCTAAAGTCACAGTAAGAACTGTTCACATTATTTTTCTGAATGTTTGATATATACTTAAGGTTTGGTTATGGGTTAGCCAGCCAGCCTGATAGGCTTGCAGTGTTAGTAAGCTCTCCCAATGTGGAGCAGGATTTATTTTGCTGCTATATTTTGTGTTGCCTTAAAGGGACGGTGTGCCCAAATGTTACGTTCTTCTGTGGAGAAATAAAACCACAACATTTACTTTAAACCTGAAACTCCACATGTGGACTATTGACTGACCTCACCTACAGGCCATCCTGCCACACAGTATCAATCAAGGAAAAAAGGAGTCCTCCGGCGCTTGGTTATTCTCGTGGTTCCCAAGATATGTAGGGAAAAAATAAAACAACAAACCACAGAAGAGGGGTGGTTAGAATGAAATAAATGTGCAGCTTAATGTTGATTGGGAGGAGTCTGCAACCTGCTGTTTTGGTTCATTCGAAGACCCAAGACAGAGTGAAGAGCCTATACAATGCGCTGCATACTATTTCAGCTACTGCTCTGAAGAAAATGGATGACCTGGAGATTACCAGCTACCAGCAGGTTACCTTATTGTCCGGGTGGGTGGACAGACTCCCCAGCGGTGCATCTGCCCGCATTGCCATTTACCCGGAGGCACAGTCTGCCTTGATGCGCGGTGCCAACACTGTGGCACCTTCTATCTTCTACCTGCCAGCCCTGTGTCAGGGTAGCTAATTGTACCCACTTCTAGGGCTTCCACACCAACCGGTGCAGCCCTAATATGTTTCCCTGTTGCAGACGACGTGGGCCCATGTGCCCTGACCATCGTGCCCGGATGCTCAATTGATCTGGTGTTAATTATATCTACCACCGCTGGACCTGTTGCGGACTCATGCGCTCTGTTGCTGTTGGTCCCAGGACTGGGATTCCAGGTTGCTGCAGAACCGAAGGGTGAGTGGACAACCCCAGGGGTGTCAGGTGCAGGTCCACAGGAGCAGGCCAGCTCCATAAGACTGGATCGCCCGGGCGAATGAGTCGCCCCGGCATCGTGTCCTGGCAGAGGTGTCCCCACCAGTTGCGGCGAAAGATGACATTAGCCAGGCGGAACCTGTGGAGAAGAGCTCACCCTTTACCTACTGTTCACAGGTTCTGGAATATCGGAAGTTCTCCAGGGTTACAGATGTTTGTGGCACAGCCAAAGACCAGCCTGCGGACTGGTGAGGTTCCGGCACCTTATTATTATTTTCTGCAGGCATCAGATTCGGCCACCGGAACGCAGAGCTAGATTGGGCCTTGCTCAGGGAGCCGCGGAGTGAAAGACTTCCGGCATCACCGGATGTGACGTTCTCTGTGCCGCTGGGTTTGGACTTTCCGGAAGCTCTCATGAAACTGATGCCGTCTGATGATGTTGACAAGATTGCATCACCTGCACCTGATCCTGACAGCTGTGAGTGCTGGACTGATCCCTGTTGATTTCCCCTGCTTTGTGGCCCAGTGCCAAGGAAGAGGTCACTGTATCCCTGATGCTGCCCCAACACCATTTCCGTGGGGATGGGGTAAACCCATCCATCCTGAACTGTCCATGGACTTGGTAGGGCCCCAGTCACCAGCCCCAGTTTCCTGCCAAGGTTGCCCCTGTTCAGGCAATTGTCAGGCTTCAACCACTGACCGTCAGTCGACATGTCCCTTCCCAGGCCCCTCTTCAGGACAGTGCTGTGACCACCCCATTATATCCACTGATGCTGTAGCCATTTGCCCTATTTCTGCAGAGCCTGGCTTTGTGTTGTCCCATTCCCCCATGGTAATGTGATCCCAAGTATTATAAGTAGTTCCCCATACGCTTTATGTTTGAAAGAGTTAATCTATCATTGTTTTAGTCAGTGGGTGATTTGGGTTTCTGTGGACTGTAACTGTATATGGTTATGTGTACCATCTATACTGTACAATCTGTCATTATTTTGCAGGTTCCAGAGTGATGGATGGTGCCACAATTTTTTTCCAATGGAAATTTCACCCAGGGGAGAGTGTAACATGGCTGGATCAAATTGCCTCTCTGCCTCGTGTCATGTAAGTCCTTTGTAGCTACAGGCTGTGACAGGCATTCCTGTGGGCTTTTGATCCCCCTCATGCTGACTCCCTGAGTGACAAAAGTGGTGGTGACATAGTAATCTGTGTGCAGCCTATCATGGTGCAGATCCTGTGTCCGCCCCTTCTGAGCCTCAGGGAGGACGTTCAAATTTGTAGTTAGTCTACGTCCACCCCCTCAAGGGAGTGGAAGTGTTTGCAATCTCCTCTTGGCTGGGAGGGATATAGGCATGTTAGTCCCTCATGGGCTGGCCAAAGAAGATCTAAGGCCTCCCAATTAGAAGAGAGCCAGCACCATCCAGAGACCTCAGATCCTCTGTAAACCCTGCATCTGCTGTGAGAACATCTGCAGTGACTGCAACAATAAAGTCCCTTTTGTTTTATATACCCTGTCTGAGTTCTCAGTCTATTGGGCAGGAGGGAAGTGTTCCAGTGCGAGACTGTCTCTGATATCCTGGAGCCACTGGAGATGGAGGCGCTGTCATCAGTAAAAATAACATCAAGGTCATCAAAAGCCTGTTCTGTTCCCCCCATTACATCGCAGATACTCAGCTCTCCTGGACCCTCACAGGTATGCCAGCACCACAACAGCAGTAGCCATAGAAGTATCTTCCAGAGTGGGGCGGGGGTACATGTGCTACACATAGGTGGACACAAATATTAAAACATTGAAGCTAGCTACAATTTATAGAAGCCAAAGTTTTGTTGAGCGGAGATTGGGTGGGTAGGGCAGCATGTCTGTATGGGTCTCACCTAACCTCCACTCCCCCACCCTGCCTTCTTACCTTTGGCTCCTAAACATTTTTCCCCGGTTGGCAGCTTTATTAATCAGAGTGTGTGTCAGTGTGCATCTGTGACACTCTCACACTGGCAAACACTCACTCCCTCACACTAACAGTCACATGGTCACACACTTGCTCTTTTGCACTGAAACAAACACTCACTCACACTGACACTCGGTCACTGCAATAGAGGTGACAGCGTGTCAGATCCGGCTTTGGTGTCAAATGGTAACTTACAGGTCAGTCAAGTCTGCAGCTCAACAAAGACACCAGGGAAAAGTTCATCCCTGTTTAAAGCAGCATTTCATTCAAAATCCTATATGTATTTTACTGCATTTTTTCTACTCTTTATGCCCTTTGATTTTTTTTTGTAATGTATTAACTATCCATGAGTTGCTATAGGAAGCAACACTGTCATGGGAGACCAAGACTTATGCACATATTAATACCGGGATTCTGGACTGAGCACATAAGATGAGTAGAATAAATTGTAATTTATTTCTGTTCAGACAAACACACAAATCCTGCACAATTACACTTAATAAAACACTTACTGGGTACAGGGAACGAAATCAAATGTCCTTGGAACAAAACAAAGTCTCTGGGCACCCCGGCACGCATGCAAGTGTGTGCGCAAATTGATCCGTGTAACAGTTCCTGGCTAGGGGCACAAGTTGCCACCCCTATATCTCCGCCAAAAGGAAAAAGTTTATTCAGTCCTTACAGGATTCGTTCGGGAATCCTTAGCTCAAACGAATTCTGGAAGAGGGTGCAAATCTTCATTACGATGTAGGTTAACCCTCACATTCCGGAACCGCTGACGCTGGACCTTGGTGTTTCTTGGTTGAATCTTAGATGGATCAGGTGAATCTCCCGAGGACTGGGCTGCAGGCATTTTTATAGGGTTAAGGGTCCTATACCTAACATATCCACCCAATCCTCTCGAGGGAATAATTATCCTCACCTATCCCCGACTTGCCAGTACCTTGCAAAGAGGGCAGAAGTGGCTTCCCGAATTGCATAGATCATGTGCTAACCTCACACCTGAGCTACTTAGCATACTGGGTCCAACCCTTTACCTGGCGACTGTAAGTCTGGGGTTTGGCTACCAAGTGTGAAGTGCCCATACTTCACACTGGAACCTGATACTTACAATATCCCGGCCATCCTAACACCTAGGATCTCTGAGACTTTTCAACTCCGGACTTCTCTTAGACACGGGCACCAACTCTGCAGAGTGCCTTTTGAAGTACAGAGATAAAAAGATCCCTCAGCTCATTCTTCCATAACATATCGGCATGTTAATGGACTCATCGCCGGTCTGGCAGGTTCCTGCATGTACATTTTAAAACACCAATACAATACAGTTTATGTATAAAAGTATGTTCTGCTTATGCAACAATTATAAACCTTATATGTATGTTTATGGTTTCTTTTTACCTAGCTGCACTGCAAAAATTAAAGTGCTAGCTCTTTCCTACCGCAAGTTATCCACTTAATTGAACGGGCTCTTTGATGTGGGTTGAGGTATGACCTATAATTGGTCTGGGTTACAAGCCGGCATACAATGTATCCATGCTGGCTTTAATTCGTAACCGCAGACACGTGCCAACAATTCCATCTTGGCTAACGAGACCGGTGAATACATTTTGACAGAAGGCACTTCTGCTGTTAGCTAGACCGCACACCACTTATCCAATTAACTTTGCGGTTTAGAGGTCTACGGTTTAGGAAGTGATACCTATACTTCAAACCGGCCACCCATTCATAGGCACGCTACTTCACTCAGCGCTTGGTTCAACGCTAGAAGCTCCCCCTTGTGTCACAAATACAATTAGCACAGTTTCATTCATTCAATGTAACTGCAGCTAGTTTCTAAGCTGCAAAACATGGACAAAAAAGATAGTGTAGGGGAGAACATGATATGATGGGAACAATACAGTTTAACCTCTTCAGTCCCAACAGGGATTAGGGTTAACAGCTGGGCATAATACCTTTATTGGCCTGATTAACCCCCTCCCGCCACTTACACTTTTGAAAAAGGCAGCCATATTGCAGGCCCTAGGAAGCAAGGTTTTTACATGGTGGTTTTTTGGTGAAATTGTATTCACCCAGAATAATTCATGTTTAGGCTAAAATAAGGGATTTTTAAAAATTCCCTCATTGATTGCAAAAACACTAAGGGGCCTATGCTATAAGCGTTCATAAAACAAACCAAAAAAATTCGGGCCATTTAATATGTCTGTTTTATGAGCGTTGCTATCACGGTATTCAGAAAGCCTCGATTAACTGTGATAGCAAAACTCCCAAACGGGTGAGTAGCCGGTGACGTGAAGTTCATCTCACTGAAAAGGCCTTAACCGGCAATTTCTTTCAACTGCAGAGAGGGAGCTGCTCAGAGAGCTGCCTCTCCCTGTGCAAATCTCGCCTGTAGATGTTTTTTTAATAAAAACGTTAATACTATTGTAGATGAGCAGGGGGTCTCCGGAGCAGAACTGCATTGATTTCAGGTCCGGGGATTACCTTGCTTTCCAAGATACAGGCCCCGTTATGGGGTGTCGGTATTTCTTATGCATTTTATGCCAATGGTCACGTGACGCGGGGCATTAAAATGCATAGGAGATACCGGCACCCCATAACAATGTCTGTATCTTGGGAAGCAGGGGATCTCCGTACCTCAATTCAACGCGGTTCTGCTCCGGAGATATCCTGCTCATCTACACTAGTATTACATTTTATATTAAAACAGCTGCTACCCACAATAAACTTTAAAAACACAACAACATTTATTACCCCCCTTCTCTACCCCCTCATGATTGATACAAGAGGCCGCGGGTGTCTGGGGGCCCTCGGGTGGTCCCCGTGGCTGGTCCTGGTGGGTGTCCAGGAGTCTTCAGGTGGTCCTCGAGGGTGTCCGGGAGTCCTCAGGTGGTACTCGTGGGTGACCGGTAGTCCTCAGCTGGTCCCCTTTGTGAACCTTTCCTTTTGACATTTATATATATATTTATATATGATATGGTGGGTTTTGGAGTTTGAGCTTACTGGGAATGTGTGTGTTCATTTAATTTCTAACTGGCAACAGTTGTTTGGAGGTAGGTGGCCCTTCCTCCCAGAGCTCATCCCTCTCCACCTTTTTAACTTGGGAGGCTCTCTCATCTTGCTGTATGGACAAGACCCACTAAGGTTGTTTCCCCTCATACAGAGGTAAAAGAAAAGGTTCACAGGGCTAAAGGGTTTAACTAAATAACCAATAAAATGTTATTATTGAAGTATTTGTACGTTATACCAAATATGTTTTGTCAATTGGATGTAGCATTGGGCACCCGTCTTTTGTTGTATAGATTGTGAATTGCCTGAATTCTCTCACTACATGCGAGTATAAACATTGAAGTTATTTCAGCCAATTTTTGTACCATCTGCATTGGCATACTACACTATTTATGTTTTTCTATTTTTACATAACTCATTGGATGTCCACCGCTCCTTTATCCTTTTGGAATCATTGTAGTAAACCATGTGACAGCTTCCTTTTTTTTAAAGGATGGGATGTTCCTCACTTTAAGATGATGTCACATCCACGCAGGAGGGTAGCACGAGGGGTTAACCTTAGTGGTTGTAACCGCTTAGGTTGTGAAGGGGTTAACTTCTACTGCCACCTTCCCACAAGGCCTAAACTCCCACCCTGGGGCAACTACAAGCTTCACCCACCCCCTGTACTAACAACTATATAGAGTCTGCTATTTCACAATTTCAATATACCCTTCTTTTTGCCATTATTTCTTAGCATATAATGCTTCCACTGTTGCCAAGGATTCTGAAAAATGACATGCAAATGAGCACACAGTGTCACTTTTGCTTCTAATCCATTTTAATATGGAGCAATTCTTCAACCAATGCTGTATTGAAAAGCTGTGTATAATGGCTGGCATAAGGGCTCCATGTTAAAATGTTTTAATATACTGTATGGTATAAGTCCTGATAAATGCTAAAGTTAAAATCTGCTATAACTAAGCCACTCTTCAAAATAAGAAATTTTTGGTAGCATTATATTTGCATTATATTATACATATTTGCATTATATTATAATTACATTTTACAAGTGTATCTACTGCACCGACACACTTTATTCGAGCAAATACCCAGTATGTACCTGGCAGATACCTGGAATGCGCCACTCCTCACCTCTGACAAGCCCCGTTGCATTTGCCTTCCCAGCCTGGGTTCATGCCATCCATCACACACACACACACACACACACACACACACACACACACACACACACACACACACACACACACACACACACACACACACACACACACACACACACACACACACACACACATACACACACACACACACACAGACACTCGCTCAACCCTGGAGACGCTGACGAGACCCTCATCCCCCCCCCAACAACACCCTCTCTCAGCACTCCGCATGCACTTACCCCACATCGCTGCCGCCAGACTGCACAAACAGAACGCTACCCCCTCCCCTGCCACCACTCCGCGGGACCTCACAAAGAGCCCGCTTTCCCCCACCCGGCAACACTACGCCCGCACGCACTTACCCCACATCGCCAACGCCAGACCTCATGCTAACAGCCCCCCACCCCCCTCATCACTCCGGTCACTGCCGCCGCGGGACATAACAAAAAGGCCGCTCACACACCCAACCCCCTCTCACCGCTCCGGTCGCTGCCGCCGCGGAACATAAACATGCCGCTCACACACCCAACACCCTCTCACCACTCCTGCCCCCACGCTATCAGCTTAATGCACAAATCACAACATGCTCAACTTAGAACAGCTCCTCCCCCCCATACCACCCCCCTCTTCCCCCCCACACCACCTCTTCCCCCCCACACCACCACCCTTCTTCCCCCCCACACCACCCCACCTCCTCCCCACCCACACCATCCCCCCTCTTCTCCCCACACCACCCCCCTCTTACCCCCACACACACCCCTTCTCCCCCTCTTTCCCCCTCCCTTCTCCCCCCTCTTCTCCCTCCTCCCCTCCCTCCCCTGTTCTCCCCCCTCCCCCCATCCCCTCTTATCCCCCCTCCCCCCTCCTTCTCTCCTCCCCTCCCCCCACCTCCTCCCCTCCTACACACCTGACGCAAACCACCAACCTATAACCCATGCACACTCAGCCACTTACTGGATATCACCTACTTTTACAGAAGGCATGCCGCATTACACAACTCCACCACCGCTACCTAACCCCCCCGCCATCCCCCCTTAGGAGTCATGACACCGGATCATGCTTGGATCGCCCCCTGACCAGACCACCTACATCTGTAAGTCAAACCCATTTCACCGCATCGCCAACATACTTTCATGATTTTGTACATTGTACTGCTGTTTGCTTTCAAACAATTTTTGGACAACAACTACTGTACATAATATAATTTCACACATTTACATCCCGGGCAGCGCCGGGTATATCAGCTAGTATAATTATAATATCAATTCCAATTATGCTAGAGGTTTGTGATATATACTCTCTTGAAAAATTGGACTTAAAACTGTTCAGCAGCTGTATATCTATGCAAGAATTGACCTTTACAAGTATGTACTTTACTTTTTTCATGTGAAACATTGCCTGTTTTATTAACATTGTCAGCATCATTAGTTTTTTTTTTTTTAGAAGAAATACAATTAATTTATATTTAACAGCTCATGATAAGAAACACTGTGTTAGAATTTTGAAATTGTACTGTGCACATACTGTACGCTCACAATTTCAATATGTAAAATGCTTTATTTAGGGTGGTATATACAGATTATACAATAAATAGTACTGTAGGCTCAGAAGGCTGATACTCATTATGTGATACTCAGCTATCAAAGGATCATAAAAATGAATAAAAAAATATTACTTGCCTGTACTGTACATATATTTCAGTCAAACCTTCCTTGATATATATTGCTCCAAAATGATGTATAACAACATAACAAATAGCTGAACAATAAATAAATTAAATCTCATGGCTTCAATATGTTTTGTTGTATTTCCCAGTTCATCTATTTTGATTCACTTTTGTATTGAACTTGTTCAGATTCAAATTGGTGATGTGTATACTGTAGATTCAAATCATACATTCTAACAGTATAATTAATGCTGTATTCTCATATAAGGAAGGTTAAAACATGATTTGTCACCAATGCGACTACAAATCCACATGACTGTGGAGTTAAAACCTCCAGCTAGCTAGCTGACTCACTTTCTCGCAGGGCACTCAAAATGAGAAATATCGCCCCAAAAACCATCACACTACGGCTCAATTACACTGACCCCACCACAAATAATTTAAGGTCTTACCCTTAGGCGTCCCTGGTCTCATGTTTACTAGAAAAAATATGTAATTAACAAAAAAAAACAATATTCAGTAGCAAAATGTCACCGAAAATGCAGTTGATACCTTCACAAAGATGGTAAATTCAATTAGAGCCCAAAGACAGAACTACATTTTAGATTTAAGGGTAAAAGGGGACGATAGACAGCACTCTGATAGTGTTAAATATATGCAATTGCAGGGTGCACGGAACAAAAGGGGACCCTTATTCCCCTGTATAGTACTAACAAATCTACGTAAGTACCAGCACTCACTGTCTAATAGCTAAATGATGAAAACAGTTGTAATGCAGAATAAACATTTAATAATAAAATGAACCAGGAATAAATCAAATGTGTTTGCAGAAACCAGTATCATAAATGGGCATGTCACAAAGTGAGGGGTGGGGGGGGGGGGGGAAAGGGGAAAAAACATGAAACACAAGGAATATACACAAAAAACGGAGAACGGAAAGTATGCTAGGGGGGCGACGTTTCGAGGGACTACATATATGTTTGCTATCTATTTTCAGGGGTGTCTGATTTGACCAGGTATAGGGGAAGGGAGGCTTAGGGAAGTACCTCTCGGCCCTTTTGGACCAGGGGGAATGGGCCAGATGAAGAGGTAGTCCCTCGAAACGTCGCCCCCCTAGCATACTTTCCGTTCTCCGTTTTTTGTGTATATTCCTTGTGTTTCATGTTTTTTCCCCTTTTCCTTTCCCCCCCCCCCCCCACCCCTCACTTTGTGACATGCCCATTTATGATACTGGTTTCTTCAAACACATTTGATTTATTTATGGTTCATTTTATTATTAAATGTTTATTCTGCATTACAACTGTTTTCATCATTTAGCTATTAGACAGTGAGTGCTGGTACTTACGTAGATTTGTTAGTACATTTTAGATTTATTATACTGATGCAGTGGCCGTTTTTCGAACAAATCATGGAGCCGTTTTCGTGTGCGCTCCTGTACTCCACGCGGCATTAACTCAGCCAATCGCCCCAGGCACACGTGTTTATCACGGTTGCTTTGTTTGAATTTCAGGGATTGTGTGCAATTAAATGCAATGAAATGAATGAATTGTAATGTGTACAGTACTGTGCTACTGTGTCAATTTCAGGTGTTTAAAAACCAGAACACTAAAATGACATTTTCTGCACTCGCGTCTTAAGGTGGTACGGTTGAAAGTAATCCCGGGCCATGAAATGGCTATCTGCAGGAAAAGTGGTACATTGCTTGCTTATAGAAAAGGAATGTTGCAAAGATATGCAGTCAGTTTTATAAAATGAAATGTTAAAAGCAGAAAAAGTCTAATACAGTATATTAGCTCATTAGCCTCCTCAAGAGATTGAAATACTGTATGAGAAATCACGGTTATTTATTATAACACCCCTTTGTTGACTTAGTTTTGATACCCAAATGCATTACTTTTATGCTCCAAATTTTGCTCCTATCACAAGGACATGACAACCTTTTGTGCATGTCTCTTAATGGACCGGCCTTAGGAAGGAAAACAAGGAGACCGCCTTTGGCCCCTCCCCTTCGGGGGCCCCATGCTCCCTCCTCCTGTTGGCGCCACTATCCAACTTTCACTCAACGGGAGGGAGGAGCTGGGGGAGGGAGTGCAGGGCCCCTCTCTTCCATCTCCTCCCCCCCCCCCTCCAGTCAGGCAGAAGTTGGATCCCGGCACTGACAGGAGGGAGCGTGGGGCCCCCAGATCAGCAGGACTGCTTCTCACCAATAGGTTGGTAAGTGTTTTTTGTTTCTTTGAGAGGGGGTGGGTTTTATCTTTTCTGGAGTGAGCCATCTCCTGTAGCGTAGCGTGGCGTGTTGACATCAAATGACACGCAGGACATCATATGATGGCGCGTTACTGTGATGTCATGAAGCCGCGATCCTGCCAGAGGAGGGCTGCTCATCAAGTTAAGTCCTGTTATTTTTTTTTTTTAGGGGGGACCCCGCCATGGGCCTCACAAAGCTGGCCTACCTTGACCAGCAGCCCTTCTTTTTAAAATCTTATTTCCCACTCAATGTTTTGTGACGTTTATGCCTTGGAGAAAGAAGGATTTTAAACTAAAATTAATCTGAGAGTATAAATTACCCGATAACTCTCTGCTTGTAACCTCTAGATAGACTAATAGGTTAGTGATATGCACTCCAACACTTGTATCCAATCTTGATTAAATTATATAAGTCCTTTAAGAAGATGCAAAGGGTAGGTAACTGGGGCTAGTGATATATATATTAATAACCATAGCACTTTGTGACTATATACACCAGTAGTAGGATATCTCTGTCCCCGAAGGTTAAAGGCTGAGATTGAAGAAAATCAGACCTAAAGCCTCATTGGGAGAGTCCTCAGGTAGACATAAGGTAATATTGTACTCATATAATGTTGCCCCAGTCCTGTGTATCTTGATAGGCGTGCAACCAGGAGAATGAAGGGAAATCCAAAGGAAAATCACTCCAACGCACAGCCAAAAATAGAGTGGGTCCCAGGCAAGGATACTGATAAAATGTAATCTTTATTGGTCCATGTTTAAAAAACGGAGGTAAGTACCCTCCTACGCGTTTCGTACCTGGTGGTACTTTATCAAGGAGTGATATGTTCACCCTATACCAGCCTTTAAATACTCTTTAGGCTATCCCTATTCGCACCAAAAGATAATTGCACTCTGATGGACATGCACCCAAGCGCAGTGACGTCAGACGCACTGATGCGCATGCGCACACTTGCGTGGTGACGTCACGCGTCCTGACGTGCATCTGCACTGCCCCTCTGTCCCCGTCATGTCAACCAGCCCGCATCCTCCCTGTAGACCCGAAAATGACAGGCCCACCCCCGGTCAGCCCGACCGTTGTCTCCTCCCACACTACTAAGCAGTAAAGCGGAAGACAGACCTATCAGTCGGGGCTTGCCCCGGGAGCCCGCCCCCAGCCCTATTATGTGTAGGCAAAACCTCTGTCACATGGTCCAGCCAATCAGAATAGGGATGGAGTTCCCACGCTCTGATTGGCTACCGTACCATGTGTCACCGGCCATCTTTGTTTTGATGACGTCATCTTAAAGGCAATTGAAACTCAGCCATTCTGATTGGCTGGTGTCATTGCCTTTAAATGATGTCATCATTTTATTTTTTTCCAAATCACATATTTTTCAAGGCCCAATCAGGGCCGTGGGAAACATTTGACCAAAATGTGATGCGATAGGCCTATAAAAGCCTATGTCACCTCATTTTGAAGCCATATGCCGAGGAGGGAACATCTCCCCTGATAAGAAGAAAATAAGGGCGTGGCAGAAGAAGATGGAAGAAAACGTAGAAGACCCAGAAGAAGAAAAGAAGACCCCAAGACTGATGGAAAGGATTACAAATAGAAGAAAGAAGACACCGTTGTGGATTGTAAGGGTTTATTATTTTATGGTTACCTGTGGATTGGTTCCAGTGCTTCCGGGTCACCTGGATTTCGGTGAGTGGGCATCTAATGGTAAGTAAACAAAAGAAAAGTTTATTATTTTTACTTTTACAGGTTTTTGTGATTTTTTTTCATATCTTTTATTTTTTCATTCCCATTTAATGCCCCTGAATGTATCTATGTACCTATGGATATACATACATTCACGGACACTGAATGGGTGTATTCTATGTGATTTTTGGATGTAAATGCATTGTATTTTATGCTCTATTATTGCCCCTGTATGTTATGTATTTCTATCTATATGGATAGAAATACAGAGATAATAATTGATTGTTTTGCTAATGTTTATTTTCTTTTCATGTATGTCTAATGTATTTAGCACCTCTATTTATACATTGGTGTGAATAATGTAATTTTTTATTTAGTTACAGGTTATTTTTAATGGCTTATTTCTGGTAGTTAGATTGGAATGATGGTGGTTACTTTCAATTAGAATTCTTTTGGCAATGGGTTGGCTTTAGGAATTGAATAGGGAATTGTATAATTGATTTGTATTGTATTGTAATTGGTTTAGGAAATTGATTAATTGATTGATGGTAAATGTATTTATGTTGCTTAGTTTCTATTTGATTTTCATGATGGCATTGGTGGTTAGGGGACATTGTTCATTTGTTCATAGTGTATTTTATTTTTACATATATTTTGCATAGTGTTACATGATGCACAGATTAATTGCATCATGTACAAACACTCAATGCAATTGTGTGACATTTCATATACATTTGTGTAGCTGCTGGTTTATTGGTTTATTTTTACAAGTGCTGCTGGATTAATTGTAACATGCAATGTGGTGATTTTAAGATTAAGAATTCATGTTTTTATTTATGCATGTTTTATGTATTTCATAATGGCCAAATAATCTATTATCCATATCTGGATAATAGTTATTTTGCATATTATTGTACTGTATGTGTTGGGGGGGGGGAGGGATTGATGTATTTAATGTATAGGTCAGTTTTATTTTTTTTACATATAGGGTTGGTCTGCGGAGACCTCTGGAGACCATCTGAGGTCTCCTCGGGATTTCCATGGATAGCAGGCTGGAGGTGTCCACGGGGGATACCTGTGGGGAAGAACCGGTGGCCTCACCCATGGGCCAACAGACCCCCGTGGGAACCACCCGAGGCCCCTCAGACACCTGTGCTTCTGACCCGGTGCCCCCCAGACAGCCGCGCGCCTACACGTGGGAACCCCATTGTGGCCCACGGTGACCCGCGGAGACCACCTGGTGGGCCATGGCGCCTGGCGGGGACTACCCGCAGGCCTCCAGATCCTGTTTGAAACATGGTGCTGGGCTACTATAGGTCTGTGAGGTGACCCGTCAGGCCCACCGGGACGCTATAAGGATGGCGGCGACATTGGCTCCGATGCACCATACCGGGGCCTGTAACTCGGGAAGCAGGGGGTCTCTGAGGCAGAAATCAATGCGGTTCAGCCCAGGGGACCCCTGCTCCCGCACACTATTATTAAAATGTACATGAATGCAGCTTCATTTCCATTGCAGATAGCCGCTACGGTAAGGAATTATTGTTTATTGTTATGTGTGTCTCCACATTGGTTTCAGCCTCGGGGACACCTACTTCTAGAGATACAGGCCCCTTTATGGGGTGCCGGTATCCCCTGCAGAATATAAATATCCCGGTCATGTGACGCGGGAGCTTGAAAGTGCAGGGGATACCGGCACACAATAGCGGGGCCTGTATCTCCTGAAGTAGGGGGCCCCCAGACCTGAAACCAATGCGGTTCAGCTCCGGAGACCCCCTGCTCATGTACACTATTATTAAAATGTATTTATTTAGTGTACGATCACCTGTAACAGCCTTGCATGGAGATGGCAAATCTCCATGCAAATGTTACATGCGGCTTTTTTGCCTATCAGCTAGCGTACGGGAAGTTTAAGTGCGCTAACAGAGGGAAAAAACCTTGCATGCACGATAAGCCAGTTTTGAGCACGTCCGATAGAAAATGGGTCTGAGGGCCTTAGTGAATCGCGCCGCCGGCTTCATTTTTTATCGGACGTGCTAATTTTTTTCAGGCCAGCGCGAAAGCTCGGAGCTTAGTGCATAGCCCCATAGGGTGCACCCCCCTGATGAAGATCCCCCTGTGGGATCGAAACGTTGGAGATATGTGCTATATGTTTAATACATAATACTGCTTCAAACTGTCTGAGTGCTTTCGCCTCTTTGCCGCTTCATGGTAATGTATGTATGTATGTATGTATGTATGTATGTATGTATGTATGTATGTATGTATATATATATATAGCCCTCTTTCCCTCTAATGTGAAGGGTCTACTAGTGCTGGCGGTATCTGTCGGCTCACAGGGATCTGAGCCTGGGATAACGAATATACTGAGTGGCAGCGCCTTCACCTGCACGGGATCCCAATTGGATGGGATAACCCTGAGCAGAAACTATTAATAACAGTCCACAGGTTATAAGAATAACAATAATTACATTTATTGTGAGCAATAACCATAAACCACATACAGGCAATAGCAATACTAATGGTTACAGCTACACCTCGCTGCGCAGGGCGTTGTCCCACCACCGTGTATCCCCACACCGTGTCCACAGTACCAGAGGTGTTCCTTGGTCATTTCACCCAGTAAGTGTCCCAAAAAGATGCCCACCCCTCTAGGCGTGATCAGCTCCTTATTAAACCGGTGTTGGTTCACGTTTGGTGAATGGTACCTGCCGGGTGTGTCCACACCCGGGCACGCTAACAACGAGAAGCAGGGGATCCGCCGATCCAACAATATCCTCTGCTGGATGGGATGTCTCCCTCTGGAGTGACTTCCACAATGATGCTCGCTCACTCTCTGGCAGTCTGGTCCCAGACTGCTGTAGCAATAGTTCAAATGAAACCACTGTGGCCCTAGGCTGGCTAACCACTAAAGGGGCAGGATCCCTAACTGAAGGGCCTTCCCTACAGCAGCCACAAGCTTAGGATGAATTGGGGCCAATCTGGGGCCTAGGGGATCTCTGGCCTAGTGCAGAGGATCACAGACCCCTGCACCTATACAACCTCCCCCCCAGTATATCTACTGGTGGCCGAGCTTCTCGTCCGAACATCGGAAAGTAGAGAGTGAACACAATGGATTCATGACGAGTGCAGTTGTAGTCATGCACCAAGGATTCCACATGTTTACTCCACTCGCTCTTCTGAGAGCCCGTTAGAGTGCCAAGCATGTCGAGGAGAGTTCTGTTGAACCTCTCCGGCAGAGCATCTCCCTCCGGATGATAGGGAGTCATTTGGGACTTGGTGATATTTAGCATCTTAAGCATTTCCCTGGTGAGATTATAATGAAAAAAGTACATTTCCCATAATACTTTGGCTATGGTAACGGCCCTCTGATCTTTGGTTGGATAAGCTTGTGCATACCGAGTATAGTGGTCTGTAATCACTAATACATTGCCGATGCCTTAGGCATCAGGCTCAATACAAAGAAAGTCCATGCATACGAGATCCATGAGCCTGGAGCTTTTTAAGTGCGCCATTGGAGCAGCCTTGGTGGCTAGGGTCTTCCGTTGAATGCACGTGGAGCATCACCGGCAGTGCTGTTCCACTGACTCTCTCATGCGTGGCCAGAAGAACCGATCTCTTATCAACCCGAAAGTTTTATCCACTCCCAGATGACAATGATCATCATGCAATGCTCGAAGGTTCCGGGGTAGTACCAGTTGTGTCCTATCTGGGTGATTATAGTACAGCACCAACCTATAGAGTAGACAATTGTCGAGTTCAAATTTGTCCACTTCTCTCATTAAAACCAGAGACATAACATAAAACACAGACAAAGCTCAGTTTTTAGCACATCTAGTGAGACTCATACACGGTACAGTGCCTAAATATATATGGATAAATATCTAATAAGTAAATGGTCTTTTAGTTTGACATTTTTGGCCAAAATTGTTGTAAGCCCCTGAGCCAACGCCAAGGCAGACCACATATCAGGGGTCCCTAACGCTAATATAAATTCTTAATAACCTGTTTAATAACAGGAAGAATGATTTATAGTAAATCTGTCAATATTAGCTGCAAAGTTCTGTCTGACTGAAGCTTTTATTAACCTGTACATTACCAGGAAAAGCACTCTGTATTAGAGATGTCACAGCCAAACTGCAAGCAGGCAAGTTCCCCTGAGTGGACGATGCTATGGAGTGAGCCCATAACCATTTAAATGTGGGAGGGGGTGAGCTTAAATTAAGTAGGAGGTTGCCAACCTCCAATCAGCCATGACTAGCTGGACAAGAATTGCAAAACATACTGGACACCTAACAAGCTCCTATTAAACCCCCAAAAATACCCACAACATATATATAAGCATATGAGTGTCAGAGGAGTGCTACTGAGCATGGCAATATGTGGTCTGCCTTGGCGTTGGCTCAGGGGCTTACAACAATTTTGGCCAAAAATGTCAAACTAAAAGACCATTTACTTATTAGATATTTATCCATATATATTTAGGCACTGTACCGTGTATGAGTCTCACTAGATGTGCTAAAAACTGAGCTTTGTCTGTGTTTTATGTTATGTCTCTGGTTTTAATGCATATTGCCATGCTCAGTAGCACTCCTCTGACACTCATATGCTTATATATATGTTGTGGGTATTTTTGGGGGTTTAATAGGAGCTTGTTAGGTGTCCAGTATGTTTTGCACTTCTCTCATTAGAATGGCCACCGTTTCCTTGGGAGCACGTTTTAGTAATTCCGGCTTATCCTGTTGAATCGCTTGACGGATGATACCTGCCACAGGGTCCCATATTTGGTATTGTACCAGGTCCTTCCACGCGATGACCTTATCGGGAGTGACATTCATTCCCTCTGGATGGCGATAGGTGGCTGGAATAGCCTTAGATTGGCATCCCAAGGAATCCGCTACCCTTTGCTCCGGGAAAGCCACCCTATCTTCCATGGTAGCTGCCGTTGAGCACATAGCACTTAGCCCTGGTCCAGGGATTTCTTCCCAGATGTCATCGTCCAGGATGGTATTCAGTCCCGGCCGTCGGGAAATAGCATCGGCACCGATATTCAGGGGCCCGGGTTGGAACTTTAGTGTGAACTGGTCATTTGAGAGGGACGCCAGCCATGGGGGGCCCGTGGCGTCCAATTTGGCGGATGTCAGTATATACGTTAATGGATTGTTATTTGTCCGTACTTCGAAAGTCACACCATATAGGTAATCATGGAGTTTGTCCACTATAGCCCATTTGAGAGCTAGAAATTCCAATTTGTGTACTGGATAGTTCTGGTCACTAGGGGTCAAGCGGTGGCTGACGTAGGCCATTGGTCTCAGTCCAGCCGGATACTTCTGATGCAAGACGGCCCCCAATCCATTGAAGCTTGCATCTACATGCAGAATGTAAGGCCTCTCAGGGTCGGCATACGCAGGACGGGTGCCTTGGTTAGGTTCCTCTTTAACTCGATAAACGCCGCTTCACAGGCGGGTGTCCACTTGTTGCCAAAAGGTGCTTGAGTGGATGTGGCTTTCCGACTGGTGTCTTCTGCATATATCTTAAGAAGGTTGTTGAGGACCTTGGCTTTGCTGGAATACCCTTCCACAAACCGGCGATAATATCCACAGAACCCTAGGAAGGAGCGTAGTTCCATGACATTCTCTGGTCGGGGCCAGTTAACCACAGCTTCTATTTTGGCCGGGTCTGTGGTGATTCCATCCGTAGATATTATGTGGCCCACGTAGGTCACTAAAGTGACACAGAATCTACATTCATCCAAGGATATCTTCAATCCTTCTTGGCCCAGTCGACCCAGTACTTTTGGTAGCTGTTCCTCATGTTCTTCCAGGGTTTTACCGAACGCGATGAGGTCATCCAGGTATACTAGACATTCCCTAGGATTCATATCCCCAATTGTCTTTTCCATCAACTGTTGGAACATGGCCGGAGCACCACATATGCCTACCAATTCAGACGTGTGAATTGGTAGAATCCAGGGGGACACAAAGGCTGTTTTCTCCTGGTCCTCGGCGCTCATTGGCACTTGATAGTACCCTGTCCAGTATGCTAAACCACTGGTTCCCGGATAGCGCATTTAGGAGTTTTTCAATCCGGGGAAGAGTGTACTGGTCGGGCACCGTGCGATTATTCAATGTCCGATAATCCACACATAACCAGACCGACCCATTTTTCTTCCGCACCACCACAATCGGCAATAAATAAGGGCTACAGGATCCACTGACTATGCCTACTGACTCCATCTCTTGCAGGATGTCTCTCACATCTTCCACATCCAAAGGGGCTATGCGGCGGGATCGCTCCCGAAAAGGAGTAGTATCACTTAACCGGATGGTGTGTTGGGCGCTGCGACTGCAACCCACATCCATATCACTAGTTGAGAATACTTCTCGTCTCGCTTCCAGTTTGGCCTATAGTCATTCTCTCCACTCATCCATCAGGGTGGAGTCTACAAAGTCGAAGGCCAAGCCGGCTGCTGGTTCTTGTATTGCTGCCGTATTTGCTTGCAATCTTATCTGCTCGACGGGAGTGACAGGGTATATTCTCCCTAGACTTTGACAGTAATCGAAGGGCATGGGATACAGGGAGATATTCTGGACAAACACCTGGACTCTCCTTGGCATCTCGGCGGTCCATCTCTCACTTCAGCCATTAGCTTGTAGCCTCGTTGCTCGTCATCGTGTACTTTCTAGAGAGAAGAGATGGTCTGCTTCATTCCTTTCCGGATAGCAACAAGTGGCAGTCATAAATTACACTCCCCCCCGTAAAATCTCAGTTAACCCGCATTCAATGTTGTAGTGAATCTGTAACGCTCGGCCTGCCCACAAGCCAGACAAGACCCGGGACTGAGGTGGAAAGAAGAAATACCACACACCTACTGTAACAGTAAACGGGGGCATGGCCAGAGTGTGGAAGTAGCGTAGTTGGTCCAGGGAACAAAAATAGAAAGAGTACTGTACTTGCCAACTCCAGCGTAGAATGGTAAAATCCGTAAGCCAATGGTCAAGGTGTATGGTGAGCAGCATGGTAGAGTGTCCGTAAGCCTGGGTCGGGGAGCGTAGAGAGCAGCGTAGTAGAGGTCCGTAAACCGTGTCCAAGGGATGTATAAGACTGCCAGGTAGAGAGTCCAAAGCCAAATCCAAAGGGTTCCAGAGAGCAGCGTAGTCAAAGTCCAAAGCCAAGGGTCAAAATCCAGGGAGGTCAGCAGAGAATCCAGAAACAGGAACTGAAACACAAGAAAGCCAGGCAGAAGCAGACAGCACCAAGGTACAGTAGCTATGCAGAGCAATGTGGTAATGGCGAGGGGAGACTAAATAGTGGGCTGGGGCCTATCAGAGGAAAGGGAGGTGTGGAGGTGCGGCCCCAGGGAAGCCCCGATAGGGGAGAATAGTCTGGGGGCGGACCTGGTGGAGCCGGGGCAGGGAAATGCGCCGATGCGCGTGCGCCGCATCGGAGGAGGCGGGGTCAGGTTCCTGGCACCAAGAAAGGGAAGCCTGGGTCCGCGTGTGCCCGTAAGGGTGACGCGCGCGACCCGGAAGTCCAGGAGCAGCCACGGGGGAGACGCCGAGGACCGGGCACGCCGCCGGGGACCAGAGGCAGCGGGGAGAAAAGGTAAGGAGGTGCTGGTAGCGGGAGTCCACGCAATGCGGGTCCTTACAGTACTCCCCCCTTGAGGGTCGGACTCCGGACGATCCATCCACGGTCTGAGGGGAAATTTTTGGTGGAATCGTTTGAGCAGAGCTGGAGCGTGAAGATCAGCATGCGAGACCCAAGAACGATCCTGAAGTCCGTATCCTTTCCAGTGGACCAAAAACTGGAGTTTGCCCCTGGAGATGCGCGAGTCAATGATGGATTGAATTTCAAACTCCTGTTGTCCTGGTACAATGGCGGGAGGAGGCTGAAGTGAGGGATGAGCAAATCGTGTGCCTTAGATAAATGGTTTCAACAGTGAGACGTGGAAGACGGGTGAAATCTTCATGGACAAAGACAAGCGAAGCTGATAGGCCACAGAATTAACTTGTCTTAGAATAGAGAAAGGGCCAACAAATCTGGGAGACAGTTTAGGGGTTGGGGCCTTCAGTTTAATGTTTTAAGAAGAAAGCCAGACCTTGTCTCCAGTTACGAACTTGTGAGCCTCCCGACGGAGCCTATATGTTTGTCTCTTCTGTCTAAGGACAGATACCTGTAACGCTGTTTGGATCCTCCTCCATGAGCCCTGTAAGGTGGTTATCCTATCATCTGCTGCAGGAACTCCGGACCTGGATGAATGCATGGGTAAGCGGGTAGGATGAAATCCATAGTTTACAAAAAATGGTGATTCTTGAGTGGACTCATTCTTGAGATTGTTAATCGCAAATTCTGCCCAAGGAAGTAACTCAGCCCAATTATCCTGAGAATTGGAAGAAAAACAACGCAAATACTGTTCGAGGGACTGGTTCATGCATTCAGTCTGCCCATTCGTTTGGGGGTGATAGCCTGAGGAAAAAAGAAGGGTAATGCCCAGCCTCTGGGAGAATGCACGAAACAAATTGAGTACCACAATCCGAGACAATGGACCACGGAACGCCATGAATACGGAAAATTTATTTTACAAAAATATCAACCAAGGTACTAGAATTGGGTAGACCCTTGGGGGGAGCAAAATTAGCTTGCTTGGAGAATCTGTTAACAACCACTAGAATAGTAGTCATACCATTAGAAGGGGGAAGATCCATGAGGAAGTCCATAGCAATGTGACTCCAAGGACGATCCGGGACCGGAAGAGGTTGTAAAAGACCAGAAGGCTTTTGACGGACATATTTATTTTGGGCGCTGACTGGGCAAGAGGAGGTGAAAGCTCTAATGTCCTTTACAATATTGGGCCACCAAAAAGTTCGCTAAATCAGATCCATAGTCTTCTTAAAGCCGGGATGGCCGGCAGTTCAGGGAAGTGACTCCATTCAAGAATTTTAAGATGAAAACGTGGGGTTGCATAAAGACGACCATCGGGAACCTCTAGACCTTCGGGGACTTGTGCTTGAGACTCCAAAATCTTATCCATTATGTCAAAAGAGGTGGCAGAGATAAACAATTGGGGGGGCAGAATACTCTCCGGGATGTCCTGTGACCTTTCCTCAGTGACGAACTGACGGGACAATGCATCAGCTTTGATGTTCTTTGTCCCAGGAATATAAGAGATGATGAAGTTAAACCTTGAGAAGAACAACGCCCAACGAGCTTGGTGGGGCCCAAGAAGACGAGCACCTTCAATGTAAGAAAGATTTTTGTGATCCGTTAGGATCAGAATGGGTTCCTTGGTTCCTTCCAGAAGATGCCTCCATTCTTGTAATGCCATCTTGATGGCCAACAATTCCCTATTCCCCACGTCGTAATTTCTTTCTGCTGAAGAATTTTTTTTAGAAAAAACCCCACAGGGGTGGAGTTTATCTTCGGGGGTGGTCCTTTGAGAGAGAACCGCACTGGCTCCTACATCGGAAGCATCAACTTCCAAGGTAAAGGGGAGGGAGGGGATGGGATGTCGCAGAATGGGGGCCGAGACAAAGGCTTTTTTAAGAGACTCAAAGGCCTAGCTGGCCTCCAATGGCCAAGGGGAAGGATCGGACCCTTTTTTGGTAAGGGCCGTAATGGGTGCTACCAAAGTAGAAAAACCTGCAATAAATTTCCTATAATAATTTGCGAAGCCAAGGAAACGCTGAATCGCCTTCAAAGAGTTAGGTTGTGGCCATCCGAGTACAGAATTGAGCTTTTCCGGATCCATGGTGAACCCCTGGTGAGAGACAATGTTTCCCAGGAAGGTAGTTGAGGTTTGATGAAAGACACACTTCTCCATCTTGGCGTAGAGCTTGTTGGCCTGTAAACGAGAGAGCACCATCTTGGTATGGAGAATGTGTTCCTCGAGGGTCTTAGAAAAAATGAGGATATCATCCAAGTAGATAATCACGAAAGAATTCAAAAGATCACGAAAAACCTCAATCATAAAGTCTAGGAAGACTGCAGGGGCATTGCACAACCCAAACAGCATCACCAGGTACTCATAGGGACCACTGCGCGTGTTGAACGTGGTCTTCCATTCGTCACCACTGCGGATGCGAATCAGATTATATGCCCCCCATAAATCAAGTTTAGAAAAAATCGTCGAACCTTGCAGCCTGTCGAAGAGCTCGGAGATAAGAGGCAAAGGGTAGTGATTTTTGATGATAATTTTATTTAGGCCACGGAAATCAATGCACTGACGAAGCGTCCCATCTTTCTTTTTGACAAAGAAGAATCCTGCTCCAGCGGGAGAGAATGATTTCTGGATGAAGCCTCTTTGAAGGTTCTCTGTGATGTATTCGGTCATGGCTTCCGTCTCAGGCAAGGATAATGGATATGTCCTGGCCTTGGGAAAAGGGGCACCCGGAATTAAGTCAATCGGGCATTCGAAAGGGCGATGAGAGGGAAGTTCCTCGGGTTTGTTCTTACTGAAGACATCGAGGAACTCCGAATAAATGTCCGGTAGGGTGGCGTCCTGCGGGGGAATGGTTTCCAAGATGGCCAATACCGCAGCGGACGGAGGAGGCAACTCCACATGGGGTGATCTCCATTGGACGGGGAATTTGGCAGTCCAATCGATAATGGGATTGTGAAGTTGTAGCCATGGTAAACCCAGAATGAGTTGAACCGATGGGGAATTAATGACATCAAAAGAAATGAGTTCCAAATGTCCATCCTTCATAGAAAGTTCCATGGGAAGTGTCTCCAAGGAAATATAGGCTGGTTGAAGAGGTTTCCCATCGATAGCCTCCAAGCCGACCGGAAAGGCATTCTCCTGGAGTGGAATGTTGTACTGGATAGCAAAAGCATGATTCATGAAATTCCCTCCGGATCCAGAATCGAGGAAGGCCAGAGCGGGGATTTGATCGCTGGCGTACTTAAGGAGGACAGGAAGTAAGATACGCTGGGGGAGATCCTGTGCGGGAGACGGGAAAGAGGAGATGGTACCCAGTGAGATCCCCTCATACCTCACTGGGTGTTGGCATTTCCCGGCCTCAAAGGACAACGCGGCAGGATGTGCCCAGGAGATCCACAATAGAAGTCGTTCCGTAGAGGAAAGTTGATGGCTGCCCAGTTGCATGGGTTCAGGAACGTCCGATGCTGATAAAGCAAGAGCAGGAGACCTGGAAGCAGAAGGCATAGAAACAGAAGTACGAGGACGTTGACGTTCATCCCGCCTTTCCAGAATTTGTTGATCCACCCTGATGCACACAACGATTAAGGACTCCAATGAGGATGGCCTCTCACTAGCCGCCAATTCATCCTTTAGGGATTCCGAAAGTCCCTGCCAGAAAGCCACGGAAAGTGCCCCATCGTTCCAGTCAGTCTCAGCTGCGATTGTCCGGAATTCCAGAGCGTATCGTGCCACAGATCTCGGACCCTGCGAAATGTGGAACAAGGAGGAAGCAGCCATATCACTACGTCCAGGGGTATCAAAGACTAAACAAAATTCGCTCTTAAAGTTAGGGAAGCTGTAAGTGAGTTCAGGTTTTAGCTCCCAGATTGGTGAAGCCCGGGCGTCCCCTGTGAGAAGGGAAAAAAACATAAGCTACTTTAGTACGATCTGTGGGGAAGCGAAAAGGTGACAGTTCGAATTGTATCTCGCACTGATTTAAAAACCCACAGCATGCAAGCGGGTCACTAGCGTATTTAGCGTGGGGATATGCAACTCCGAAGAACCAGTTCCTTCACGGGAGACAGTGGGAGGGATAACGGAACTGGAGATTTTAACCGGGGAAATCTGAGAGGTTAAGGTAACAACCTGTTGGTTAAGAGTGGTAACCTGGTTTTCCAAAAAAGTAAAGTGTTTGGAGATAGTGGTTAGGGTCTATTCCACCTCAGGGGAGTCTGGGTCTGATGGGCTCTGCATAATGTAACACTCGGCCTGCCCATAAGCCAGACAAGACCCCGGGACTGATGTGGAAAAGAGAAATACCACACACCTAACAGTAAATGGGGGCACGGCCGGAGTGTGGAAGTAGCATAGTTGGTCCAGGGAACAAAAATAGAAAGAGTACCGTACTTGCCAACTCAAGCGTAGAATGGTAAAGTCCGTAAGCCAATGGTCAAGGTGTATGGAGAGCAGCGTGGTAGTGTCCGTAAGCCTGGGTCGTGGAGTGTAGAGAGCAACGTAGTAGAGGTCCGTAAGCCGTGTCCAAGGGATGTAGAAGACTGCAAGTTAGAGAGTCCAAAGCCAAATGCAAAGGGCTCCAGAGAGCAGCGTAGTCAAAGTCCAAAGCCAAGGGTCAAAATCCAGGGAGGTCAGCAGAGAATCCAGAGACAGAAAAATGGACTGAAACACAAGAAAGCCAGGCAGAAGCAGACAGCACCAAGGTACAGTAGCTATGCAGAGCAATGTGGTAATGGTGAGGGGAGACTAAATAGCGGGCTGGGGCCTATCAGAGGAAAGGGAGGAGCGGAGGTGCGGCCCCAGGGAAGCCCCGATAGGGGAGAATAGTCCTGGTGGATCAGGGGCAGGGAAATGCACCGATGCGCGCACGCCGCATCAGAGGAGACGGGGTCAGGTTCCCGGAGCCAAGAAAGGGAAGCCTGGGTCCGCGTGCGCCCGTAAGGGTGAAGCGCGCAACCCGAAAGTCCGGTAGCAGCCGCGGGGGAGACGCCGAGGACCGGGGCACGCCGCTGGGGACCAGAGGCAGCGGGGAGATAAGGTAAGGAGGCGCTGGTAGCGGGAGTCCCCGCAGCGCGGGTCCTTACAGAATACTGTGCTCCTCCTGGGCTGCTATCTTGCAACATTCTTCATATAGCACAGGGTAGCTTTCTAGAAACGGCAGGGGTAGTTCACCGGCCTCCCACAAGTACATACGAATTATGGCCCGTACTATGTCGGTGTTGGTCCCCAATATGATAGGGGCATTGGGGTGTTTTTGAGGTCCGGGCACACTAGTGCCTACACCTCCATGGGCTGATGCTTGCCTGTATTCAGTTGAGGAATATCCAGGTGAACCTTCAACATGCCGTCAGTGGGGTAATCCTCGTGGCTAAGTCCCCACAGCTCTATGGCATCTGCTGACTGCAGCGGCAGATGGTTGAGATGTTCATCGTAGAAGGGCCAATACACAATGGTTACTTGAGACCCAGTGTAAAGCAAATCCAATGAAACCTTCCATGATGACACGTACAAGGGCAGCCGGTCCCAAACGACATCAAGCATCCAGCAGCTGGACTGTCTCGGCGGGAACCGCAGGATCGTCGTCAGCAAGCGGGGAGGTGACTTCAGCAGCTTGAGTAGTGCACATCATGAACGTAGAAGGAAGCATCCAGGCTGGTGCCTTCTTCTTCTGCGGGCGCTAGACCGCGATCTGCAGTTCTCAGGTGTGGGAGGCGTGGCCAAAATAGGGCTTCTGGGCGGGGCCATGACAGGGACGGGGCCATAATAGAACCACAAGCGTAGGCTATATGCATAGTATTGCCCATATTACAGTGCAAACCAGAAGGGTGTGTGGGGTCAAATGCTTCTGCAGCATGTACACACGGGAGAGAGAGAGAGCCACAATGGAAAAAGACCCTTTCAAATATCCCCCTCTTCCCCCTATAATAAACCAGGTGGCAGAAGATGGCTGGATTAAGCATAGAATGACACAGCTCTATACACCTCATTTGGACAAAACGTTGCTCTAAAAACAGCAAATAAAACTCCCAGTCACACAGTCACACGTGATTGGCTTCCTGGCACACCATGTGACATGTCGCCGCATGGGAACACAATCCTGTTGTAGCCCCTGCTGGCTGACGCGTCACAGTATGCAGTGAGGCAGGAAGCGAGGAGGAGCTTGGGACAGCTAGGGAGCAGGTAAGGGGCTGGTGAGAGGGTCTCACTCGGTCGCACGTGCCGCCGGCTGCGGCGGGAACCTAGCCTAAGAAATCCATTTGTACAGATTAGTTCAGTAAAGTATGTTAGGTCTGTTACATGATGGAACTGCCCTTTTAATTCACTGCCTAAATTAAGGTGGACAGCATTTGAATATATTTGAATATATTTATTTGCATATTTCCCTGGTATTCTTTTCCCCAGCACATGAATTTATAGATTTAGTTTAATGGACAATACTGGACCCTCATCAGAAGAACAAAACAGTGCAGAATATATTATATCTTGGCTAGCTTGCATTTATTTATGTGATCTTTACCTTCAGTTATATCATCCCAAACCACTATATCATCATCAAAATCAAATATGGCATCCTTTATTAGTAATATTTTAATTTTGAGCTTCTAGAAGTAGTGGTGGGCCAAACAAGCCAACTACCTAAGTGCCATCTGTGCTGTGGCAGGCAGTGCTACAACTGTCCCTAATATCACAATCAGAATTGTTAATGGGCACATGGCAGTCACCCACCAATCATGTAACATCTATGTTGTACATAAAGAAAGACAGTCAGCGTCTGCAGCAGCAGGAACATGTTCCATAGACTTGAAACTTTATGTATGCATAGTTTTGAAGAAAGGCCCATACAACTACTTATGTGTTATTAAAATTACATAATGTGATAGAGTGGTTGCTAACTCCCAATCTTTCAGTTGGATATGTGGTGAGGGATAGCCGTTTCAACTTGGTGTATCAGAAAAACAAGCCAATATACAGCATGACACATATTCCTAGAGGCCTATTCTAGTAGCTTCGATAACTAACTCATCGAGGATTTTGAGCAGCTATAACAAAATCTTGCTGTGTAGCTATTCAAAGACAAGTGGATAAGGGAAACTCCCTTAATTGGGTGCTCCATATACCCACAGTGCTGCCATATATAGGCAATTGATAATGTCATTTAGAGCAGGGTTAACATCCTCTTTAGCAATAGCATCAGCAACTTGAGTATCCCAAATGAGAGAGAAACAATGAAAAAGCCAAAGTCCATTCAATGAAGGGAGGCAGCCTTCTAACCTATCCGGTGAGTTTTTAACTCCACCCGGTGGTCCCTCTGCGGGTGTGCCGGTATTAGCCTCTCATAACTTCAGAAGAAATGTAAGAATGTATACTCACACTTTGAGTTCGTTCTTTACTGCGTTTCTCTCTGCTCGGGTAAGCTGGATTATCCCCTGCTCCGTCACGTGCATCAGTTCCAATAGTAAGGCAATAGTGGGTAAGGAAGTAGAACGAGCACTGCTGCTGAAATAGGCTAGAGGCAAGGTGCTTAAAAAAAAAACTTTATTCCGGCATACAAGCCAAGGTTAAAAGCCACATGAGGAGGATCCTCTAACGCGTTTCGTCCCTTGAGGGACTTTATTCAGAAAGCCTCGATGAGTTGGTCAAATCGTACGGGGAAGGCATTTTATCGTGATGTCTGGCTCTTGGCCAAATAAATCATGCGGGAGCTGCCAAAAAACTCAAACTCGCATTTTTTTTTAAATCACGCTATTTTAGTAGGTCTGATGAGATTATCGGAGCTCTGGAATTGTGAGTTTATTGAAGATTCATCTCGCCAGCACAAGGGTGGCGAAAAAAGATCTGAGAGCAGGACTTAAAAAAAAAATGCATTTTTCCTGCGTCGGATTGAATCTGGGAGTCTTCGAGCTGATACACATTAATACCAGCTCCGGAAACCCCGGCATAAATCCAATAAAATCAAAATACATTAACAGGCAGCTTCATTACCTTAGCGGCTATCCCCAATGAAGGAGTTAACTACCAGTGCCCATTTATTGGGGGTAGTTGGGGTGGGTGGAGGTGGTATTTGGCCCATGGTGGTTATTTAGGCCTTGCGGTGGGTTGCTGGTGGAGTTAACCCCTTCATTACCTTAGCGGTTACTACCGCTGAGGTAATGAAGGGGTTAACCCTTCCAGCTACCCCACCCTGTAGGCATAAACACCAATCGCAGTGATGGGTGATGGGATTGTGTACTACGTGGTATATCTCACAATCCCATTGGTTCGTGTACCATGTGATGGCAGCCATTTTTTTTAAAGGATGTGACATTATCCCTTAAAGTGATGTCACATCCATTAAAAAAAATGGAGCATGTCACATGGTACTTCAACCATTAAGATTGTGGACAATCTGATTGGCTGTAGTACCATTTGATGGCATCCATTTTATTTATTTATTTTTTATTTTATAAAATGTTTTACCAGGAAGTAATACATTGAGAGCTGTACCATCTGACACTAAAATGTGACTTCACGGGCCTTATACAGTATAAGACCTGTTCTGTCTCATTTTACCTTAAAAAGCCGACGAGATAACATCCGCCCTATGGATTACTTTGGATTACAAGTAAAGAAAATTGAAGAAAGAAGATCCAAGATAGAAGATTGAAGAAAGAACACAAGTTACCTGAAGCTGAGGATCATTGCATCGTGGATGGAGAGCTTCCTGATACATTGGGAATCAGAGGGTGATGATATCTAAAGGTAAGAAAAACATTGAATGTATATATTCTTTGTTTATCAGATTTGTTTATTGTATTTTTACATTTTATTTATTTGGCGTTCTCATTGACTGTATTTTTATTGTACTGTTGCTGCCAACAGAGGATATGGACGCGTAGGACGGTGATGAGGGTGGCCTTCATCCTGGCAGGGGTAAGTAGAAGTTTTATTTATTTTATGCTGGCTGGATAATGTTTTATTTTGAATGGGCAAATGAGCTATTATCCATATCTGGATAATCCATACATTACTGTACTGTATGTGTTAATCCTTGATGGAGAAGGATTTAGGAGTGCTTGTAGACAGCAGGCTTAGCATTAGTGCCCAATGTCATGCAGTAGCTGCAAAGGCAAACAAGATCTTATCTTGCATCAAACGGGCAATGGATGGAAGGGAAGTAAACATAATTATGCCCCTTTACAAAGCATTAGTAAGACCACACCTTGAATATGGAGTACAATTTTGGGCACCAATCCTAAGAAAAGACATTATGGAACTAGAGAGAGTGCAGAGAAGAGCCACCAAATTAATAAAGGGGATGGACATTCTAACTTATGAGGAGAGGCTAGCTAAATTAGATTTATTTACATTAGAAAAGAGGCGTCTAAGAGGGGATATGATAACTATATATAAATATATTCAGGGACAATACAAGGAGCTTTCAAAAGAACTATTCATCCCACGGGCAGTACAAAGGACTCGGGCCATCCCTTAAGGTTGGAGGAAAGGAAATTTCACCAGCAACAAAGGAAAGGGTTCTTTACAGTAAGGGCAGTTAAAATGTGGAATTCATTACCCATGGAGACTGTGATGGCAGATACAATAGATTTGTTCAAAAAAAGGTTGGATGGGAAAGGTATACAAGGATATACCAAATAAGTATACATGGGAAGGATGTTGATCCAGGGATTAATCTGATTGCCAATTCTTGGAGTCAGGAAGGAATTAATTTTTCCCCTTAATGGGTTTTTTTGTTTGCCTTCCTCTGGATCAATTAGTATAGATATAGGATAAAGTATCTGTTGTCTAAATTTAGCATAGGTTGAACTTGATGGACGGAAGTCTTTTTTCAACCTCATCTACTATGTAACTATGTAACTATGTGTTGAGTGGGGTTGTTAGGGGTAGAGGAGGTGGGTAATAGGGTTGTTGTATTTTTTAAGGTTTCTTAGGGGTAGAGGGATTGGGTGAAGGGAGTAATTGCCCCAAGGGTGGGTGTTAGGCCTACCGGGGGGAGGGTAGCAGGAGTGGTTAACCCCTTAGTTACCATAGCGGTTCCCATCGCTTTGGTAGTGAAGGGGTTAACTCCTCCCACAACATTCCCGGCAGGCCTAATCACCCACCCTGGGGCAACTACCCCCTTAATCCACCCCCTCTGCCCCTAATAAATATGCTGTTCAGGTTTAACCCCTTCATTGCCTTAGAAGCTAGCCGCTAAGGTAATGAAGCTGTTTTTATTTTAAAAAATGTACTAGTCGGCGGGAGCATGGGGTCTCCTTAGCTGAACAGCATTGATTTCAGGTCCGGGGACACCCTGATTCACGATTTACAGGCATTGTTATTGGGTGCCGGTATCTCCATGCAATATTTAAATCTCTTGCGTCACGTGTCACGTGATCGGGACATTTAAATGCATAGGAGATACAGGCACCCCATACCGGTATCTCAGAAGTAGGGGGTCCCCAGACCTGATATAAACAAGGTTTTGCTCTGGAGACCCCCTGCTCAAACACATTAGTATTAACATTTTAATAAAAACAGTGCAATCGCCTGTGAGAGCTGTGCAGGGAGAAGCAGCTCTCTCTGTGCAGCTCAGATTGCGAGAAGATTGCAGGGGGGGGAGAACATGGAAAAAATCTGAGATGACTTTGCTGCTTCGCCGAACGGTTTTGGCATTTTCATGCCTCATGGTTTGAGATGGTTTCAGATGCTTTCTGAATACCGTGATAACACAAATGACAAATTGTTCGGCGGGAACATCCCACATTGTTCTAAATAGCAGCAAAGTCATCGAAGCTACTAGAATAGTCTATCACACATACTCAATTTAATTAATATTAATGTGTTTCCTAGATCACTGTAGGAATGAGCATAGCATTTATTTTATTGTTGACAGAAAAATATGTGCTTACTTTGGACAACCTTGCATATTTTTTACAAAGATACATCTGTTTATTATAACAAGTAACAGAACAACAGAAAAACAAAGGGTGTTATCCCTCCCTACAACTAAGAGCAGGTGCAATACATTCAAAATGTAATAGATCCAGGGTCAACCAGCATAAACCTGACCCCAGCTGACATGGTAGGGTCATAAATCATGTTCTCAATAGTTCAGTTAACATAATGTGTTATGACAAGGAGAATCTCCAGGGATGATCATGGTGGTCAATTGTGTCACCTCTAACTCCCGTGACTCTATTGCCCGACTCTAATTACTATTCTAACATCTACTCTGGAGATGTTATTTCCCCTGAGTGACACTGAGGCATGTGAAGCTGTTAATCAGTCAGTGATGACAAGATGAGTACTGATTTGAATGGTGAACTGAGTAATGATGAACAATGTGGCATTGTTGTGGGCACTGGTGTTTTTCCCGTACCTGGGAAAAGTATAGTGATGGGCATGGCCACGCAGAGTGCACTGGGACAGCTTAGAGTGCGTTTACCTCCCTACCAGTGTGCATCATAGGTGGGGTGAATTGTAAACCCCCCATTTTTATTATTTAATTTTAACATCCTTCATTTAGCTCACAGTTCATGATTTAGTGTATATAATATTCCCCTTACGGTGCACTTGATAATCCTTTGAATATAATTTTCTGATATTCTTTGTGTTTTGAACAGACAACCATGGGACATCTAGGTTGTCAAACTTTGCAATCAGTTGGCACTTCTTTTCAGTTGTTATTGTTAATAGGCACTTGGCATCACTTTACACAGATAGGACTCATAGTAGGATTACATCTGATTTGAGCAGACACGGTCAGAGAGAGACAGAGACAGATTAATATTTAAAAAATCTAATGTAATCCATCATGATGGTTGATTCTGATGTAAAACTGCAACATAATTACACGATTTTAGAGTCTATTGCAGTCATTCCCAACCAGGGTTCCGTGGAACCCTGGGGCTCCTTGAAGCAGTCTCAGGGGTTCCTCCTATGGATCACAGACCCCCCCCCCTCTCCCTGGGGGTGTTTTTTTTTGGTATGTATTTTGTAGGGTGGATTGAATAAGAGTGGGGTAATTGACGGAAGGTAGGGGCGAGAGTGAGAGAAGAGAGGGGGGCAGGAGGCAGTGAGTGAGGAAAAGAAGGAGTAAGAGTGAGACGCAAGGGATAAATACATGCGAGGTGGGAGGGGGGAGAGATAGTGAGATTGATGGGAGAGAAATACATGGGTAGAGGGTGGGAAATAGAGGTGGCTCGTGAGGTATGAAATGATGTGACTGACCCCTGTCGAACCTAATATGTGTCAGCCAGATATGGGTTCCCCGAGGTTTTTCGAAATATTTCAAGGGTTCCTCCAAACAAAAAAGGTTGGAAATCACTGGTCTATTGCCTAATTGTTTCAGACAGAGAGTGGGGTTCTATCAGGGGTTCAGGGCCACTTTTATTAGCAGCGACAGTATTTCCTCTGTGTCATTCACCTACAGTGATTTTGTCTGTACACTGACTGAGACTGAGTGAACTAATGATGAATAATCCTTCCATTCCTAGTGCCCAATGCCAAGACTACATAATCACAGTGAAAAGAACCCAAAATTGCTTCAAAGTACAAAGTAATCCTTAATCCATTCTTCCTAAACCTTTTCTTGAAATCTGATATCAAACTCCATCATACTATAATTTCAATAAACTACAAAAAAAGGATAATAATAATTAAAATATAAATAGATGTAATTTGGTAAAATGAATATAAATTGGAAATAAAGGACTATAATGCAGCCTTGAAATCTACAACTGTGATCACTCTAATCATTAACTGTAATAATTAACAAGTTGTCAAAATAATTATTAACTATTATATCATTGATGATTAATGAAAATATCAAATCATGTTGTTTCATTTAAAAAAGGCAGTAAGGCCTTTATTTCAAAATCATAATTATCCAACATGCATGACAAATTGTGGCGCTTTAAAATGTACAGTATATAGACGTTTTTAAAATAAACATAACTCTTGCAAGATACCAAAAAAGGAAAAAAAGATTAAAAAAAAAGAAATAAATAAACATAACTCTGACACTAAAGGATTACTGTTTATGGAGATTGATCTCATACCAATGAACAAATGAGGAGGAAATAGAACTAAAACCCTGTCACAAAAGGAGACATTCTGGATTTTTAACTTAAAAAGTTTGGCACGGAATGACTAAACATTGATATAGATCTGAACAGTTTTTTTTTACAGATCAATTAATTTTACTACAGGTTAGTTAATGTTTCTGTATGTAAAAACATCATGCCCTAAGTTTCATTTGTGTAAATTTCCCTATGATTACCAGTTCGTCCTTCTTTGTTTCTTGATAATTCATTATGGGGTTAATGTTACTTGCAAAAAGGTTGTCCAATAAGCTCAAGACTTCAATTCATTATATTTATAAAAACCCAATATACTAATTAATTGGGTGGTGCACTATGATGGAATAGATATAGAACAAATAATCCAGAAAGATAAATAAATTCCAACAGATATGTGTATAGCCCTGGTAGGTTTGGGCTATTATTCTGTCCTCCTTCTGTGCAATTATCCCTGGTAAGGGCAGGTTTGCCAGGAGTTAAGATGGGTTCTCCCCACTCACTGCAGATCAGTGAGGCAGAGAAAGCAGTGCAGTCAGGCCTGTGTCCAATAAGGGACAGGGGTGGGCTCTTGTTGTATCTGTCTTAATGATCTGCATTTCCTGTATTGAGTCAGTTGCTCCTACCCTGAGAGGAGCTGAGTCTTAGGATAAGGCCCCGCTCCCTCAGTCAGCGCGCCCGCACTGCAGACAGGCGGGGCGCTGACAGACACAGACCGCAATATGCGGTCTGTAGGGAGTGGGAGCCGGAGCGGATGGTGGGCGGGAGGGGGTGTGGCTTGAGCGGAGGGACCCGCTACTCCCCCCCTCCCTCCCTCCACGGGCTCGGGCTGCAGGAAGGAGCTGCTGTGGGCTGCTGTAAGGTAAGCAGCTCCCTCCCCCTTCTGCCACAAAAAACACACACACACACACTACCTTGAGTAGGAAGCTGCCTGATGACAGCTCCCGCTCCCGCCCCCACCGCTGATTGGCTCATCAGCGCACCACGTGACGCGTCACCGCTCGGGATCACAATTTTCTTAAATCCCCTGCCGGCTAACGCGTCACAGTGCGTAGTGAGCCGTCAGCGAGGGGGGACTGGGACCGGCTAGGGAGGATTCCCTTGCTGGTGGGGAATGCTCGCGCGGCCGAGCGCAGCGGGTCCCAGCCCTTACCTAACCGAGCGAGGGAGAACTCCTGAGAAGTACTGCTGTGACTGTGTATGCTGTACAGTGTGCTGCAGAGGAAATAAAGTGTTCCTGATTATAAAGAAGCGGTTGTGAGACTGGAATCTCTCATCCCTGAGTGGGACGTTCTATTCCAGGGATTCCACCCCATATCCTGGGGCCTGCAATAGATGGAGGCACTGTCACCGTGAGTATGTACTGACCTTCCCCTGTCCTGACCTTCCCCATAATACCATCAAGCGGGAGACTCAGGAGTCCTGTAAGCCAGCAGGTGCGCCACACTATTATGCCTTGTAACCAGAGTAGCATTTCCCCTAGGAGACCCTATTTGCGATTGGGTGGGGGAAGACTCGTTACAATTGGAGGCACTGCTGAGAGAATCAGGACAGGCTTTCAGCGACGCAAAACAGAAAGATTGAAAGTATGCTTCCAGAACAAGTGCTGCTGAAAGGGGGAAGTCCAGGGGTAGTCAGGAGAACGAAAAACCTCGCAAAGCATGCCCTAGACTGCCCTAAAGGGTGGATAGGTCTGGAGAGAAGGCTATTGCTGTTCTAGTGAAACCTGAGGCGGCTAGTCAGGATGTCTAGGGGTGGCCTGGTTAACGCAGTTAAGAGGGACCCCTGGATAGGATCCACAATACTGGCAGCCAAGAGGGGGAGACAAGAGTACTGCACAGGGAAGAGCCCAGAGTACTACTAGCCAGTAGCCAGACTATGAACCGCAGAGTACGTGTATGGGCTTTTATCATGTGCAGTATACAAAGAAAGAGTTTTGCCTAGCCTTGGGTATGCCGAGTTTACCACTTGCCAGAGGCTACATGTATTGCAGTGTTCACAAGAGAGCGAGCTCCCTGCCAAACAGTGAGGGTTGCGCTACAGTGAAAATTGTGGGTTCACCTAAGATGGCGGCGGCTATATGCAATAGTGCACCGCGCGGTGCGAAGAAGCTAAAATGGCGGTTCCCGCCGAGTCTGGATGGCGCACGTGCTGCATGCAAAAAGACTGTGAGCAGAGTATTTGCAGAGATTTGGCCGGGTCTGGTGCAAAAGCTAGATCCCCGCCTATGTGCAGGAAATGGCGTGAAAGCAGGAGTCGCGGCCCCCTGCCCTGTGACTGGCTCAGCGAAGAGTCCACGTCATGAGGTAACACCCAGTGACCCTCCTCTAATCTCGACCAGAGGGAGGGGTCACAGTGAAAGCCAGAGTCACGCCTTACTACCGAGTGCCCCTCCTCTAATCTCCACCAGAGGGAGGGGGCACAATGAGAGACAATCCCAGAGCTTTACCCAAACTGAAGGAGGAGCTGGATGCGAGCTGCCACAACCTCAGACTAATGGAACATGGCAGGCCAGAGGAGTGAGTTACCCCTTTCTTTTGTGCCCGTGTATACATAAAGTAAGGATAGGCGATATGGACTTTGCCTATTACTCGCTGCCAGAAGGTTTCCTGGATGTACTCACTGATGGGATCACCAGCTTGCGATGTTTGGGCCCTGACTGTTTTTGCCTGGGAGAAGACCTTGTTTGGGGGCTATTTTCTTTGTGAATGGGGCAAGCCATCTTGTGTCTAGCCCGCTAATGCCTACCATTGGGGTGTACCAAGCCCCGACGATTGAGACAAGGCCCGAGCCGGTTCCAGAGACCGCAACCCAAATGCTACCGGGTGAGGTGATCGAACCTGACGAGGCCAGAGCCGGTCCTCTGGTGTCAGCAAAGCCTGATGACCCAGCGGTTATGCTATGCGATGTGGGCCATGTCGATGCTACCCATGTGGAGGGCCCGTGCGCCCCAACAAATGTTCCAGGGTGTCCATGCACTCCGGTTCCAGAGGCGGAACTCACGATGGTGGAACCCAAGGAAGAGACAGTGACTGCCCAGGGAGGATGGGGATCGCTATCGCTGGTGGCGCAGAAGCGGGACCGCTTCGTGCCGATTGCCGCCAGTGACTGCGAGGGGGCCCAATGTCATTCCCCTGCGGAGATGTCCCTACCTGCCTCGTCAGACGACGAGCGTGATAGCAGTTCAGTGGGGGTGATGCGCCTACCGGCGGACCCCTACAGCGGTGCTGCAAGAAGGGAGCCACTTACCTGTGATGTGGAGTGGGTGAGCCCAGATGTCTCACGACAGCAGGCGCTGGTGCGGCCGGAGCTGCGTAGCAGTCCCACGGCCGTGGTGACTCCCAGTGTGTCGGAGGAGTCTGGAGATGAGGCTCATTCCAGCGCCTACTTCCGCATGAAGGACAGCGTCGAGCTCCCGGTACCCCGTCCTGTGGATGACGTACTTCCTGTGCGGGACCTGACACAAGATGATGCGACCTCGCGAGTGGATGACGTCACTTACAAGGTGACCCCCGGAGCGGACTGGGACTGTGCTGCGACCGCTCCGGTGAGTAGCGCCCTCTCCAGGCGAGAAATGGACCACTACATTTACAGGGTGGTAGACCGAGGGAAACGCTGGCCTGTCATGGCTGCGTCCAAGCAGCCAACATCCTCTGTGGGAGGCCGTGGCTTTGCTGAAGCCAAGGACTTTGCCCCAGACACTGTTGCTTCCTATGCCCCAGTCTCTGGCACCATTACCCATGCCATTGCCCCTGTCCCTGTCCCATCTGGTTCGGATTCCAGATACAGTCACCATGGGTCACTGGGTGAACAGGGGGTCCCCAAGCCATTCACGGATTACAAGGACTGGGTGGGTTTGGTTCAGGACTCTGGGGATTTGGGTAATGATGTTGTTCATATTGTGCCTGTTGCTCGGGTAAAACCCTATGTGCCTCCGGTGTCTGACAGAGTTGTCAGAAATCACCAAAAGTCATTACTTTATTTTCACCACTCAATAGAGGGGGGATTGAGTTTGAAATGGGTTCCACTGATGAAGACAAGGGATATATTTCTGATGATGAGTAAAGATCAGACGAGGAAAATTGGGATACTAATAGCTCCCTAGAGAATTGGTATAATGAAGAAAGGGAGCCTTACATCTACAGGAGATGCCTTAAGAAAGTATATGGGCATGATCCTCTCCGACCATTAGCACCAATGTCTAAATTATGGGATGATTGTAGGTCTCTAGTATGCCACCCAGAGTAAAAACGAAATATCAGGGGAACGTGAGTATCTGAAATAAAATAAATAAACTACCATAGTGCATAACGTTACAATTAAACATTGAGCAGGTAGAACTCCATAGGAATATGCTAGATCATGGATGATAACAAATATCAAACATCAGTCATAAACCAGGAGTAGACAATTGGGAGAAAAAAGACCCAGTAGAGAGACACAGAGCCGAGATGTAAAAATGCCAAAAACACTTTATCCGACAATAGTAAAAATCAAGGCTTACAGGATACCAGATGGTATAAGGCGTTGGTTTAAGAGTGATCTTGATGCCGAGTCGCGACCTCGGGAAACTCCCTCACGCAACCGCCTCCTTCACTGGCTCCGTCCTTGCTGCTAGTCCACGCCGACACGTCACTTCCGGTTTGCACTTTGGTAGCTGGCGTCACCGGAGCTGCTGCTGTAGACTGTAGCTTGTCTCCCTCTAGGATCTTACGCTGAGGGTTACGCTCTACGCGTTTCGCCGTGCAAGTCGACGGCTTCGTCAGGAGTGCTTTAACCCATAGAAGGCTATCTTTATATACCCTCCATTGTTACACTGACCTTTTCTCCCATTGGTCTAAGTGTAATTAGATCTAAATTGACTAAGTCACTAATTGCCCTTACATACAATTTAAATCGTGCACAAAGTTTATACAATAAGATTAAAATTCAATATTTAATATAATCAATTTTTAAAAGACTTCAATAATTGCAAAACATTTGTACTATATAAAACATATAATAAAATATATATAAAAAAACTATAGAAAACCTATAGTGTGAATACACATTCCCCACTAAACTCAATTAAAGGATGCGGCGATTGTTGTATCTCAAAAGACAAAAAAGGAAAATATTATCAGTACAGAGTATTAGTATATCACAATCACATAATATAGCCAACTTTTTGCTTTTAATGGGATCATAAATTTAAAGGAAAGCATTTAGCTCGAAATCAACATTTAGACCCGAAGGTACCAGTGATTTCAGAGTAAAGATCCAAAAACTTTCTCTTTTTTTCAGGGCAGTTATTCTATTTCCCCCTCTCCAGTGTGGTAACACTTACTCTAATACAGTAAATCTAAGACCTGATGTGTCACTGTTGTGTTTAAGGATAAAATGGTTGGACAGATTATGAGTAGTTAAACCTCTTCTTATGTTGCCCACATGTTCAAGCACACGTGTTTTTACTGGTCTTGAAGTTTGCCCTACGTACTGTAACCCACATGGGCAACATATGAGGTACACTACATGGTCTGATTTGTATGTTAGCATTTGTTTAATCTGAAACCTTTCTTTTGTGACATTTGATGAAAAACTAAATTTATCCTCACACCTATATTTACATGCCAAACATGTTGTGCAGCCATAGAAACCTTTCGTTTGTGTAAGCCACCTATTCCCATTTGAATGCACTTTCGGTAGTGCACTAGGTGCCAATTTCTCTTTTAGAGATTTAGCTCTCTTAAAAATTACCGTAGGCCTTTCTGGGACAATATCTCCTAATACAGGATCATTCTTGACAATGTGCCAATGTTTGTGGATTATACTTGATATTTTTTCAGACTGTCTATTATAATTGGTACAAAATGAGAATTCAAAGTTTTTATTGGGTACTATTTGTTTTTTGTTATACAATAGATCTTTTCTGTCTATACTCTCTGCTCTTATAAGAGCATCCTTAATGATCCTGTCATCATAGTTTTTTTCCCTAAACCTATCTTGGAGAAAGGCATGTTTATGGAAGTTATTGTCATCTGAACAGTTTCTTCTAATCCGCCTTATTTGTCCATATGGGATGTTATGTAACCAGTTAGGATGGTGGCAGCTAGTAGTTGATATATAGATATTAATATCTACGCCTTTGAAAAAGGTCTGTGTTTTATCTGTCCCTCCTCAATGTAAATTTCTAAATCTAAGAAATTGACCTTTTGTTGGCTATAATCACAATTAAATTGTAGATTCAGTACATTATCATTGAGGTATTCTATAAATTGGATAAGACTCTTTTCATCTCCCTTCCATATGAATATGATATCATCTATATATCTACGCCATAGGCACAAATTCACACCTAGCTCCGCAACAGACCATATATGGTCCTCTTCCCATGCTCCCATAAGCAGGTTTGCGTAGCTAGGTGCAAATTTTGTGCCCATGGCAGTACCGCGTTTTTGTAGATAATAGATCCCCTCGAACATGAAGTAGTTGTGTTCCAAAATGAACTTTATGCCATCTAAAATGAAACTAGCCTGTTCATTGGGCATCTTTGGATCTTTGGCTAATGCTCTATCAACTGCTTCATGTCCGTCCCTATGATTTATACACGTGTATAGTGAGGTGATATCACAGGTAACCAGAAACCATCCATCTTCCCAGATTTGATTATCTAAGATACGTAAGATGTCAGTAGTATCTTTTAGGTAAGATGGAAGTTCCTTTACAAACTTTTGCAAATAGACGTCCATGTAGGCGGATAAATGGGAAGTTAGGGAATCTATGCCTGCAATTATAGGTCTCCCAGGGGGGTTAACTATATTTTAATGAAGTTTAGGGAGATAGTAAAATATGGGCTTTACAGGATTATCTCTATATAGAAAATTATATTCTTCTGTATTTATTACTTCATTCATCTTACCCATATCTAGCAGGATTTTGAGTTCTTTCTGAAACTGTAGTGTAGGATCTTTTTTCAGAGGTAGGTATGTTTGACTGTCTCCTAAAATTCTTTGAGACTCTGCAATATAGTCCTTTCTATCTAAGATAGCCACTCCATCTCCTTTGTCGGCTTGTTTTATAACTACCTGAGTATCTTCCTGTAGAGTTTTTAAGGCCTTTCTTTCAATGTTATTTAGATTCTTTTCAAATCTTTTTTCAGATTTGACTAATTTCTCAAAGTCTTTTTGGACTAATTGTGAGAAAACTTCTAAATTGTTACCCTTTACATGCTTAGGATAAAATGTTGAGGGTAGTTTAAGGCCCGAATGGACCAAAGATGATCCTATTTCAGAGGTTTTAGTTGTGCAAATCACATCCGCACCTCTCTTGAGATTGTCAGCTGTTCTTTGCTCAACTTCTTTTGACCTAAAGAATCTTTTAATAGTTAATTTTCTCAGGAACCTCTGAGCATCTACAAAGGTCAGTGTAACAATGGAGGGTATATAAACATAGCCTTCTATGGGTTAAAGCACTCCTGACGAAGCCGTCGACTTGCACGGCGAAACGCGTAGAGCGTAACCCTCAGCGTAAGATCCTAGAGGGAGACAAGATACAGTCTACAGCAGCAGCTCCGGTGACACCAGCTACCAAAGTGCAAACCGGAAGTGACGTGTCGGCGTGGACTAGCAGCAAGGACGGAGCCAGTGAAGGAGGCGGTTGCGTGAGGGAGTTTCCCGAGGTCGCGATTCGGCATCACGATCACTCTTAAACCAACGCCTTATACCATCTGGTATCCTGTAAGCCTTGATTTTTACTATTGTCGGATAAAGTGTTTTTGGCATTTTTACATCTCGGCTCTGTGTCTCTCTACTGGGTCTTTTTTCTCCCAATTGTCTACTCCTGGTTTATGACTGATGTTTGATATTTGTTATCATCCATGATCTAGCATATTCCTATGGAGTTCTACCTGCTCAATGTTTAATTGTAACGTTATGCACTATGGTAGTTTATTTATTTTATTTCAGATACTGACGCTCCCCTGATATTTCGTTTTTGCTTTGAGTGTGGACGTGGGAACTAGTCCGTGAAGGGTTTGAGTGTCTTTTTTCTTATTTTTGTGCATGAGTATTTTGTTTTATTATCACCTTGTAATATCACTGTTGCTGCACTGTTGCATTTAGATTGAGTGTTTGAGCGCCATTTAGTATTTTTGTACATGCCACCCAGAGTGTTATGGTACTTCTGCTCCAAACCCAGTGGACCCTGCTGTGCGCAAGCCACCCTTAAAGGGTATAGCTAGTACAAGTGAATACATATCCTGAGGGTAGGGTAGTAAAGGAACCTGACCCCAGGCATTTACTGTTAGTAGCGGATTCTCCACGTTGGGAGTAATCTTAGTTCTTTTGTGTCACCATCTAAGGAGGGTGTATAATAAAACTGTATTATGGTGAATAATATGTTATGTTATTTTGTTTTGTATAGGTTGTTCACCTGCAGGATGGACCCACAAATGTAATAACACTGTATTATGGTGAATAATATGTCATGTTATTTTGTTTTGTATAGGTTGTTCACTTGCAGGATGGACCCACAAATTTAGGTCCAAGTGGGGACCATTGGATTCCACCAGAGGGAGAGTATAGCCCTGGTAGATTTGGGCTATTATTCTGTCCTCCTTCTGTGCAATAATCCCTGGTAAGGGCAGGTTTGCCAGGAGTTAAGATGGGTTCTCCCCACTCACTGCAGATCAGTGAGGCAGAAAAAGCAGTGCAGTCAGGCCTGTGTCCAATAAGGGACAGGGGTGGGCTCTTGTTGTATCTGTCTTAATGATCTGCATTTCCTGTATTGAGTCAGTTTCTCCTACCCTGAGAGGAGCTGAGTCTTACCTAACCGAGCTGTTAGGGACCTGGCAAGCTTGAGGCCCTCCCCCTGGGAGAGGCTGGTAGACTTTTCCCACTACTATGATAGGGGGTAGTGGAAGAGCTAGGCCTGATTCCAGGGCCCTGACTGGGAGTGAAAGGCCAGGGTCATCCTGAGGGAGAACTCCTGAGAAGTACTGCTGTGACTGTGTATGCTGTACAGTGTGCTGCAGAGGAAATAAAGTGTTTCTGATTATAAAGAAGCGGTTGTGAGACTGGAATCTCTCATCCCTGAGTGGGACGTTCTATTCCAAGGATTCCACCCCATATCCTGGGGCCTGCAATAGATGGAGGCACTGTCACCGTGAGTACGTACTGGGTATGTCCCCAGAAGCCTGTCCTGACCTTCTCCATAATACCATCAAGCGGGAGACTCAGGAGTCCTGTAAGCCAGCAGGTGCGCCACACTATTATGCCTTGTAACCAGAGTAGCATTTCCCCTAGGAGACCCTATTTGCGATTGGGTGGGGGAAGACCAGTTACATGTGTTTAATTTATCTTTAATATATCAACATTATTTATCAATATAAATCATTAAAATGGTTGCTTGATAGTGGAAATATAATCACAATGGAGACAAACACATGCCAATCGATACAAAATTAAAAATATTCAAAGTGCATCCTGACTTCAGTAGTAAGTGAGCGATATTGCAGCCTAAAAGGTGCTTGCATTTTTTATTAACAGACAAAACAAATAGAAAAATAAATCTAAACCTCAGTAAATGTTTAGGTTTGCAAACCTTGAAATGAGTTATTCCTGTCCCTTTGGATTGATACACTGAAAAAAGCTAGTATAATATCTCAAAGATAACTGAAATCAGACATCTATAATAATGATCACCTCTAATAGGCTTGATATGAAAGTAATCATTTCCATCACATATCGAATGTCCAATTGGACAGATGAAATTTGCACATAGATATCTATAAAACCACCAGAGCTATGACAAAATATAGAATCGCTGGTGATATATAATTACCAGATACCAACAGTAGTTCCGGGTCTGATTAGTAAGATGTTCTTCTTCAGTCTTTTAAATACATGTCCAGTGTAATCAAACTATTCCAACACCGCTGCTTGTATCCTTATTTCTTTCCCGAGTCAGGAAAACTGCAATAGAAGTTGACACCAGAAATCCAGCTAGGCCTCAGTTGCCAGTGACCGCTTCTCACTCAAACTGCTGTTAGTGAGTATAGTGACGTATCCACCACTTCCCCGACAAGTGTTTCACACCACATGCTTCTTCTGGGGTGAAGTTCAGAGCTGGGTCAGATGTAATTAAGTACCCTCTCCAGTGTATTCACGAAAATTAAAAGAATAACATTACAATGTTAATAAAACCATAAAAACATTTGATAAACATGCTGAATAGGCAAATTCTTCATTAAGACCTTTTGGAGTCTCAGTTCCCAGTTTATAAATACAGTTCGCTTCACAGCAAAGCAGTGCCTTACCTAGGTCACCCTGGCTAATCCCCAGATGTATATGGTCAATACATATAAATGATATACTTCTGTGATTGCCATTATGGTACTTGTGAACATGCCTGGCTACAGGATTATTGTGATTATTCAGGATGTCCCTAATATACTCCAGTGCTCTGACTCTTAGTTCACGCCCTGCCTTTCCGACATATTGCTTTCCACAACAACATGTCAACAGGTAAACCATATAGCTAGTATGGCAATTTATATAATGGAAGATCTAAAACTCTCTTGAGTCATCAATGTTGTTAATTGTAGTGGCTCTTTGCACATACTGTCAGGCCTTAGCGTGGCCGCATTTAAAAATCCCCATTACTTTATCTTTGCCCGAGGGATATCCTGCTGCAAAATAGTGACTATGCACCAGGATATCCCTCAGATTTTCAGACCTTTTACTTGTCATCAAAGGGCAAGTGCTAATACATGGATGGGGATTCTCATCCTCATATAATAAGGACCAATACCTGAACAGAATGCCCCTTAATTGTAACCATTGGGCATTGTAAGTACCTACAAATCGAATACGGTCTTGGTACTGATTTCTCTTTTTTGATGACAGTAGAAATTATCATCTGGTTGCTTTTGCCCTTTTATAAGCTTTTTCCGTTGATCTATTACTGTAGTCACGTTCTTTAAATCTTAGCTTCATCTTATTCACTTCTATCTCAAATTATTAATCTGTGAAACAGTTACGCCGTATCCTCGAAAATTTCCCCATCGAAAATCCTCTTATCTGGTAGGTAGGAGTGTGGCTGAATGCCTGCAAAAGACTATTATGCATACAGAATATGTCTCCCTCTATGGTTCTGTAGTCTGAACCTCCCCCTTAATCTGTTACGAAGGTCCCACGATCTTCTTTAACCTCTGTGTGTGTAGGCTAGAGAGTAGACATCTGACCTTTGAGAATTAGAATTGTCACTATTATGACTAGCAGTTATTTCCAAATCTTTGCCCCATCAGATGTCCTTTCTTGATAACGCTTAATTCTATATACAGTACATAATGTATTTTGGAAGTCCTTGAGCTCTTTTATAAATTTATTATGTTTACGGGATGGGATCATCTGTTTAAATGTTTCCATCTCATGTTTCAAGTTATTTTTATGTACAGTACAGTATACCATAATTGGCAGAACTTACTTGCTTCTTAAATTCATCCGCAATTAATGGGATTTCTCTCTCTATCATAAGCAGAGATTGCTTCCCATAATCAATCAGTATTGTCATTAATTCTAAAAAACATTTACTCAGAATGTCATCCTGTTTTTGCAAAATACAGCCTCAATAATGTGATGAGAAGGTTGCAATTTTATCCTTAGCCCTCTAGGAATCATTTTCTTTTTAACATAATGTTCCAATCTTGAAATGTCTCACCCCAATCTCATCTGTGTTTCATAAAGTTTATTCAATTTATGAAAACATTGCCTAAATCTGGGAATTCCTACAGTCTGGTCTTCTAAAGTTGGATTTGCTTCTCCATTAAAAATGGTGTTGTCCTTATCAGTCCAGCTCATTACTTTTGTATAAATTGACACAGACATCCTACTGCCACAGAGTGATCTCTAAATATATTACAATCTGCAATGCGATGCAATAGAATTAGTCTGTCAAGCTAAGACAACAGAATACAAACACAGAAATAAAGAACAGAGGGGGCTATGCACTAAGCTCAATGGCATTGCGTTCTGATTTTGCATAAAAGCAGGTTCGTTAAAAAGTGAGGCCGGGGACGCGATTCACTAAGGCCTTGAGCCCATTTTTTAACGTACCTGCTCAAAATAGCTCAGAACAGCCACAGCATACGTGTTGCTTTTTTTCCCCCTGCTAGTGTTCTTAACCTTTACGTACGCTAGCTGATAGAAAAAAAAGCTGCATGTAACATTTGCATGGAGATTCTGTATCTCCATGCAAGACTGTTGCAGGCGATCGTACACTAAATAAATACATTTTAGTAATAGTGCTCATGAGCAGGGGGTCTCCTGAGCTGAACCGCATTGGTTTCATGTCCGAGGACCCCCTACTTCAGGAGATACAGGCCCCGTTATGGGGTGCCGGTATCCCCTGCACTTTGAAGCTCCCCCGTCACGTGACCGGGATATTTAAATTCTGCAGGGGATACCGGCACTCCATAAAGGGGCCTATATCTCCTGAAGTAGGGGGTCCCCGAGGCTGAAACCAATGCGGTTCAGCACAGGAGACCCCCTGCACATCTACACTAATATTAAAACACACATAACAATAAATAATAATTCATTACCATAGCGGCTATCCGCTATGGTAATGAAGCTGCTTTAATGTATTTTTAATAATAGTGTGCGGGAGCAGGGGGTCCCCTGAGCTGAACCGCATTGATTTCTCCCTCAGAGACCCCCTGCTTCCCGAGTTACAGGCCCCGGTATGGGGCATCGGGTGCGAGTGTCGCCGCCATCTTTATAGCGTCCAAGACGCGACGTGGGCTCTATAAAGATGGCATCCACACTGGCACTGATGCCCCAAACCGGGGCCTGTAACTCGGGAAGCAGGGGGTCTCTGAGGCTGAAATCAATGTGGTTCAGCTCAGGGGACCCCCTGCTCCTGCACACGATTATTAAAATTTACATTAATGCAGCTTCAATCAGAATGGCTGTGCTTCAATTGCCTTTAAGATGACGTCATGAAAAGAAAGATGGCCGGCCTCACATGGTACGGTAGCCAATCAGAGCGTGGGAAATACATCCCAACTCTGATTGTGCTTTCCTTGCCTTTAAATAACGTCATCATTTTTTTTTCTCGGCCAAAGCACATGCTTTGCACGGCCCAATCAGGGCCGTGGGAACCATATGACGAAAATGTGACGTCATAGGCCTATAAAAGCCTATGTCATCTCATTTTGAAGGCAGACGCCGAGGAGGAAGGACCTCCGGAAGAAAAAGAAGACCAGGGCGTGGCCGAAGAAGAGAAGAAGACCCCGGAAGAGAGCGGAAGATACAAGAAATAAGTATACAGATGAAGATGGATTACAAATAGAAGACCCGTGGATTGTTTTGATTTATTATTTTATTGTTTATTATTTTATGGTTTATTATTTTGTGGGTTCCTGTGCGTGGATTGGTTCGAGAGTAAGCGGTTCAACGGAAGTCGGTGAGTGGGTCAAGTAATGGTAAGTGAACAAAAGAAATGTATTTTATTTAACTTGTTCAAATTTTTTTTGTTTTTTACATGTGTTTTTTTTTTTTTAGAGAGATAATTTCTTGCAACTGTATGTATGTATGTATGTATGTATGTATGTATGTCTAGATCGATATATACATACAGGGTAAGAAATGGTTTGGTAGGAAATGTTTGTATTGCTGTGTTTAAAATTATTTTGGCTATGCTGCTATGCATAAATGTGTGTGTAATGTATTTTCGAATTAGATAGATGTAATTTTTGGTCTTGTATGGTGTACTTTAGGTCAGGGTGAGGCTTGCTTTTGTATATTGTATTCTTTTTGGTATTTATATTTTGTCTGATGGTAACTTGTTCTATTTAACGATTGAAATACTTAATTGTTTAATTGTTATGGATGGAATTTAAATTGTTTAGTGATTTGATTAATGAATGCTAATTGATTTATGGTGACTTGATTGGTTTAGATAGTATACTTGTTTGGATGTATAGGTATTTTGTTTGGAATATGTTATTGTTAACATTCATTGGCAGAGTGTACATGGTACATAGATTGTATGCATCATGTATACAATGTAAATGCAATGTTTTGATTGGCATTTGAGGCTTTTGATTGGAATATGAGATTGGATTTTTGAGGAAATATGATTTTATTGTACTGTGTCTGTAAGGAGAAGTGGTATTTGTAGTTGTGCATGTTTTTGATAACCCTTCTACATTTATTTGTATAGTGGTCCATCATGTCTCTCTCTCTCTCTCTCTCTCTCTCTCTCTCTCTCTCTCTCTCTTTATATATATATATATATATATATATATATATGTGTATATCTATAGTTGCATGATGAAGCCACTGTACAAATGAATGGGTGAAGGGTGGGTATCGGGCCAGGATGGCTTAACCACTAAATTACCTTTGCGGTTATTATCCGATAAGGTGATTAAGGGGTTCATTGATATCTGAATGTAATTGCAATGTATTGGCTATGTATTTTGTTGGCAACGGAGGACAAGGATTTTGCTGGCGACGGGGGCTTCTTATTGATGAGGTCAGTAGAACTTTATTTATGTTATTATGCTAGTTAATGTGTTTAATAATTGGCAAATAATCTATTATCCATATCTGGATAATAGTTATTTTGCACATTATTGTACTGTATGTGTTGGGGGGGGATTGATGTATTGAATGTATGGGTCAGGTTTATTTTTTTTACATACAGGGTTGGTTCCTCAGGTCTGCGAGAGACCTCTGGAGACCACCTGAGGTATCCTCGGGTATCTCACGGGTACCAGGCTGTGTGGTCCACGGGGAACACCTGCGGGGAAGAACCGGTGGCCCCACATCTGTGGGGGCACCGCGGACCCGTAGTGTGCGGGGAAGAACCAGTGGCCCCACAGACCCCACAGTCCCCAGACCCCCGTGGGAACCACCCGAGGCCCCTCAGACACCTGTGTGTCTGACCCGGGGCCCCCAGACATCCGTGGGCCTACCGTGGGGACCCAATTGTTGCCCACGGTGACCCGCGGAGACCACCTGGTGGGCCCTGGCACCTGGCGGGACCCACCAACAGGCCTCCAGAACCTGTATGAAACATGTTGCTGGTAACCTGTAGGTCTGTGAGGTGACCCGTCAGGCCCACTGGGGACTCACGTGGGCCTGGGGTATGAACCCTGTATGTAAAAGAATAAATCATGTATTTATGGGGGGACAGAGGGGTTGGGTTATGTATTTAATAAATAGAATAATGTTTATTGTGGGGCTATGTATTGTTTTTATTGTGGGTACTGGGGGTGGGGGGAGGGGGTATTGGCCCCAAGGGTATGTGGGTATGCCTCCCGGCTGGGTAGTGGGTGAGGGTGGTTAGGCCCTTAATGACTGTAGCAGTTAATAACCGCTATGGTGATTAAGGGGTTAGGGGACATTACATTGGCTATTGTGATTGTTGTGCATGTTTTGCAGCACCGGAGGGGCATGGGCAAGATGAAGATGAGGATGAAGACGGCCTTCATCGTGGGTGCCTGTAAAAGGTAAGTGTCATATATATTGACTGTATGTATTGTAATTTATATGTCTTTAAAATGGGCAAATGCATTATTATCCATATGTGGATAATAGTAATTTTGCCCATTACTGTACTATATGTGTTAGGGGGTGGGGGGGTGTATGTGTTTTTTATTGTGGGAAATTGTCCCCAATAAACATGCTAATGTGCCTTAACCCCTTCTCTGAGGTCTGTTTTGGATGGGTTTTCCGTCCCCTCATTGATAGTTGTCTCATCTCAGTTTGGTTGATTTTACTATAGGTGCTCCTTTGGCCCATATAGACATAACAGGTGGAAAGTGCATTTATTATTAATATCATTATTAATAATTAATAGTATAGACACATTAGGTCTATGCCTATGATTACACATACTTTGATACAAAGGTTTTTTGTATGTTTTTGGGGAGTTGTGGCCCCCATCGGTCCTGAGGTTTTTTCTGTCTCTGATTTTGCTTTCTCCAGTCTATGATTATTCTAATGGTTATTAATGATATATTATTTGGTATATAATTTGTCTTTGGCCACACCACCCTGAATGTGCCCGATCTTGTCTGATCTCAGAAGCAGGGTTGGGCCTGGTTAGTACTTGGATGGGAGACCGCCTGGGAATTCCAGGTGCTGTAGGCTAAAAATGTTATTTTATCCCCTATATTATGTATTTTATTGTTATTCCTTCCTTTTCATATTTCTCTTTCCCCTCCCCTTTTTCCTTCACCCCTTCCCCTTTTTCCATTCCCTGTTCCATTTCCCACCTTCCTTCCCCCCTCTTTTCCCCCCGTTTTTTCATTTTACCTTCCCCCCCCCCCCTTTTTTTTATTTTTTATTTACAGGTCATGCATTTCTCTTATGATTTTTATTATGCTTGTGTGTTGCTCCAATGAGATTTTTCTGTGCTTATTTAATGTGTTATTCTTTTACTTCTATATATAGTTTATTTTTGGATGTATCCAATATTTCATCTCTGTCCTTTTAAGATTTATTATTTGTATGTTGTTTATTCATCTAGCTATTCGTTTTCATTTGTTAGTAGGAATATGTTTAAACTGCTTACAAATAGGCTCTAGTGCTTTATGATTGTCATGTATAATGTTGTCCAGCAATGAAACAGGGTTAAATTTGTGAAATTGAAAGTACCCGCCCACCATCCGTACTGGCCAATCACAACAGTAAAGGTGATATAAAGGACACCCCTTTTGACCATTGAATTCCCCCTGACGAAGTCCTTAGTGACGAAACGCGTAGGGCGTTTCCCAAAGAGGCGAGTTTGTGGCTGACATTACTGCACGAATGGAGAGAGTACCTTGGAGCTGTTGCTATTTTGCTTGGTACTGCTGTCGCTTCTGGTTTTGCAGTTGCCTGCTGGTGAGCAGTGAGAGCTGTGGGAGGTGTATCTGGAGGGAGTCTCTGACAATGTTGCTGATTATTACATCATCTGGCTGCGGTGGCTCCAGTGCACCTTGCTGAACCAACGGATACACCAGAGGTGGCACCAACGGGACAGGCTGATACATTCCCTTCATAGCTTCATGGCGATTGAGTATATCTCATAAATGCTATTATTTTTACTCTGTTTGTGTGCGCTTTTTATATTTTACAATCCCATAAATACTGTTTTATACTTTATCACACTAGGAGTGCGCCTGTTTTTTCTTCTTGTTTTCTGCAGATATCCTTGGGATTTGGTGATCCTTATATACGGGCAGCAATACTCCAGTGGACTAAGTATATTTTTTGGAATTTCAACTGACATCTGGTTTTTATTTTATTTTTTATGTTTCATATTTTTTATTTTTGCTATAGATTTCAGTTGTTTTTATCACAAATTCGCCCTTTTGGGGATTCTTTGGTCAATAGCCTTGTTAACACTATCTGATTTACACAGCTGATTTATCCTTATCAAGCTTCCTAAGGCGCTACTCCATTTGTTTGTTTTATATATATATATATATATATATGCAAATATAGCTGTATGCTCATCTGCATGTCTTAGGCAGGTCTGCAACCCCGCCTTTCCCCATTATCACCCAGCATACAGCACTTCCACTGCAGCAAGGGATTCTGGGAAATGACATGCAAATGAGCACACAGTGTCACTTTTTGCCTCAATAACCATTTTTAACATGGTTCCCTATAGGCTTAAGCTTGCTGCATGGTCACAGCTTTGAGCACAGCCAGGGTTAAGGTGCATACCCAGAAAACCACCCACAGACAGCTGTTTCGACCTTGATAGGTCTCATCAGTGTGGGGTTGATTTTACTGGGAATGCAAGAGAGGCTATGGGATAGGCTAAACCATAATACTGAGTTAAGTTATGGTGAGTAAAAAAAGTGACAAAAACCCTCCACAGGAAAGCAAATATGCAAATATAGCTGTATGCTCATCTGCATGTCTTAGGCAGGTCTGCAACCCCGCCTTTCCCCATTATCACCCAGCATACAGCACTTCCACTGCAGCAAGGGATTCTGGGAAATGACATGCAAATGAGCACACAGTGTCACTTTTTGCCTCAATAACCATTTTTAACATGGTTCCCTATAGGCTTAAGCTTGCTGCATGGTCACCGCTTTGAGCACAGCCAGGGTTAAGGTGCATACCCAGAAAACCACCCACAGACAGCTGTTTCGACCTTGATGGGTCTCATCAGTGTGGGGTTGATTTTACTGGGAATGCAAGAGAGGCTATGAGATAGGCTAAACCATAATACTGAGTTAAGTTATGGTGAGTAAAAAAAGTGACAAAAACCCTCCACAGGAAAGCAAATATGCAAATATAGCTGTATGCTCATCTGCATGTCTTAGGCAGGTCTGCAACCCTGCCTTTCCCCATTATCACCCAGCATACAGCACTTCCACTGCAGCAAGGGATTCTGGGAAATGACATGCAAATGAGCACACAGTGTCACTTTTTGCCTCAATAACCATTTTTAACATGGTTCCCTATAGGCTTAAGCTTGCTGCATGGTCACAGCTTTGAGCACAGCCAGGGTTAAGGTGCATACCCAGAAAACCACCCACAGACAGCTGTTTCGACCTTGATGGGTCTCATCAGTGTGGGGTTGATTTTACTGGGAATGCAAGAGAGGCTATGGGATAGGCTAAACTCAGTATTATGGTTTGGTTATGGTATAATGTGTTTTTTAACTTTGTCAAGCGGTCTCAGCTATTTTGGAGGTAGTGGCTCTAAATGACTAAATTAACTAAATGACCCCTTTTCAAGAGATATATAGGTATTTCACTGTGTATTGTTGTCATATTTGATGTTGCTCTGGACTTCTTTGATTCTTGTTTTATACAATTAGCCACGCCCATTAGCACTCCTTTTGACACTTATATATATGTATATAACATTACTCTGATTTTTAAATGTTGAGAATCATAATCATCTTTAAACTGGAACATAGCCCAACTGATAATCCTTTCAGTGCAGCCTAAAGTTTTAGGCAAAAAAATGTAGGTACCGTATCTGTAAATATTTTTGAATGTATCTGAATGAATGCCAGAACTATTAGACAATGCGGTTTCTCACTTATTATAAGCTGGCAGTGAATATATGCACTGAAAAAACCTACTGTATAGAGTTAGTGTACCTGGATTGCATTATTGCAGTATGCAGCTGGCTTCTCACCAAAACAGAAATCTGCATTATTAATCAATTAAAATATATTTTCAATTCCAAATGCTATTCTAATGTTTTTTGGGTGCAAAACCTGCTGTGGTTATTGAAATAATACATTGAATCATACATTAAACTGTCAAATGATTTTCCATATGCAGTAACTACACTGGCGACACACTTTATCGCAGTGCGGCCAGATCCGCAAGCCGGGAGATTTCCCGGCTTGCTAGTGCGCGCGGTCACGCATCTTCGGGAGCCTGCGCCCCCTGCACGCGCGTCCAGGGCTCCCCGAGGGAGCCCTGGTGTCCCGCGATCTGCGGGACGGCGGCAGGGGGTTCCGGGGGACCCGGCGGACCCGGCAGCGGGAGGGAGAGCGCCCCGATCGGAGGGCGCTCTTCCGCTGCTTCGGCGCGCGCCCGTCACACTCGGGCGCGCGCCAGGCTACTGCTGCGGCACAGAACGGGCAAATGCTCGAATAAACTGTGCCGCAGCAGTACAGTAACGATATTATTAAATTTTTCAATACAGACATGTAGAATATTCTATACAATGGTCACTTTTCTTCGATTTAAGTTTGCAATAAGTTTCCTTAAGGGTAAAAGTCAATGGACATTGCTGTTCAATTCATTTTGATTACTTTCTCTGAAAATTGCAGAGCTGTTAGTATAGTACTTTCAGAGCGAAATAGCACATTTTGAACAATTTGAGCCAGGTCGCTAAGCTCACTATAATCTTGTTGCAAGAAAAGGAGCCTAAATGTTAACAATTTAAAGAAAAAACTTTTTGGAAGTCCTATCAAAACAGCAATGAATAAAATATTGGCAGGTTAACACATCTCTAGCTACCACAAACTGTTAAAAAATAAGCATTTTCCTAAGCCCACTCCACAGGCCCCTCCTCCTTGTCGTATAGCAACTAGCTTTCTGAGTCATTTAACTTCTTGCATGCCAGAACAATGACCATTAACAGGAACATCAGACAAATTTATATTTCGGCTGCATTTATACTATAACCGGGGTCCCACCCTTAACATATAAGCTGTGTTACTGTAGGCTTTCACATATTCATGGTCCTCTAAGCCAACAAAAGCCTTCTAGATCTAACACATCATCAGTATCCAGGGCACCCACTGTAAAAGTCCTGGACCCTTTTCTAGCAATGACATATCCTAACTTATCCTCTATATCAGGGCTGCACAATCTTCCACCCACCCCAGTTGGCTGTCCCCCCCCATCTCACGCTCCCTCCTCCTTACCTTGGCTCCAGCATTCTGACATCATGACGCCATGGCAATGTTACATCACCTGACCCATCGGCCTAATTTGATGTCGCGTATGGCAACACGTCACCAGAAACCCTCAGAGCCAAAATAAGAGAGCGTTACAAAGGCCTTCACCGCATCCCCGGCATTTAATTTAAATGCCTTTTGGAAGAGCGCAGGACCTCTGTAACCGCCACGCCTCCTGCAGAAAATCTCATGCCACCCAGGGGGGCACACCCCACAGTTTGCACATCCCTGCTCTAAATCACTCCAGTAAATCTTAGCTTATTATAAATTGACTATTCTAATAAATGAATAGGAGGAAAAGAGATCCCTTCCAAGGAGTCCCTTTAACTTGCAATCAAAGTATATATAACACATTTTGATATATAATATATCTTACAAATACAAATATTTGATAGAGAGCATAATTTTGTATATATTTATCTCTCTTATGTACCACTAATCCAAAATAATAACAATTTTTCTTTGTAATAATAAAAGTTTCCTTCTTCCCCATTGACGAAGTGTACGCAGTACACGAAACGTGAGTAGGGCACTTTTACTGACGCAGCGGCGGTGGCGTCAAGATTGACCGGCTGTTTGTTTATCCCCTATCAGGTTGTTTGGTATCCAAAGTTTTTCACAGATGATCGTAGACCAAGTATGCATATGGCATAACGATCACTAGCAGTGTGCTTTCGCTCAGTGGCGGCGTTGATGCGCTATTGTTTTGAGCTTATACTAACACTGTGCGGTTGGCATGCCTCTGTGTATTCTATAGGTTACTCATTTATAAGGTCAAATCTATCATAGGTATTCTAATACTGCTATCTGTACCTGCATGAGATATGTCGCACTGCTAGGCATACTAAATAGGACCATTTTGATCTTATCTGTGTGTGGGTAAAACATTATTGAGTGGATACTATATCAACAACCCGATTGGACATATGCTTGTTATAGGCGATTTTACAACAATACCTTAGCTATTAGACATTATTATCATCATTATGACATAGTGATTAATTATTGACAATTACAATTACCAATGCGTTGCTGGATGTTAGAATTGTGTCCCTATGCACCTTAGTCAATTACATTAAAACTTAGGTATTGAGGTGGAGCAGTTCATCATATACATAGAGTGTATTCTAATAAATGACCAATTTGCATGCAACAATATCTACAGTAGCTATACCGAAAATGTACAATAATTATCCCTGGGCTACTATCTTATTTCTAAAAAAAAAACACTGACAATTACATTATAATGAATGGATCATCCTAAAAGATCCATTACAATGTTTAAAAAATAAAATAGTCCATGTGGACAGTTTTACTGATGTGAAACACCATAAACACTGTGGGGCCGATTCACAAAGCAGTGATAAGTGGTTTTAAGTGTGATAATTGCCTAAATAGCGCAATACTGCCTGCTGTGCAATTCACAAAGCAGCGATAACAGTGCAGTATCGCACTATAATATCGTTTTATAACCAATAAACAGTCAGTGAAAAAAAGTCGCAAACCCTCCATTTTTTACCAGTAAGCGGTATTCACAAAGCAGTGATAGCTGATTCCTACTATAAAAGCTCACCATTTCTTTTCACCACCTAAAGGCTGGTGCAAAAGAGATGGAGACATGCATTTTTTTGCACATCATTAATTCAAGAGGCCTGCGGGTGGTCCACGCAGGTGTCTGGGGGCCCTCGGATGGTCCCCGTGGGTGTCTGGGGGCCCTCAAGGGGTCCCCTCGGGTGTTTGGGAGCCCGCCAGTGGTCTCCGCGGGTGTCTGGGGGTCCTGAGGTGGTTCCTGCAGATGACAGGGGGTCCTTGGGTGATCCCCGCAGTGATCCCTGCATCTGTTCCCCGTGTGTGTTCCCCGCGTGTTCCCCACGGGTATCTGGGGATCCCTGCTGGCATGCGGTCCCAATACTGTGCCTAAAAATAAAAATATGCATACATTCAAATGAATACACCCCTCCAATACATACAGTAATTACTATTATCCAGATATAGATAATAGCTCATTTGCCCATTATAAAATAAAACATTAGCCAGCCAGCATAAATAAAGTAAATACACCTTTATACTTATCCCTGCCATCATGAAGGGCATCCTTCGTCAGCATACTCAGCATGTTTCGCCTTTGGATAATACGGCTTCGTCAGGAAGCCGTATTAACCAACGGCGAAATGCGTAGAGTGTTTCAGCTGGAGAGAATCCTGAGAGAGAATTGAGAGAGCACTGAGAACACTTTCTCACCATCAAGTCCGTAGGTTCCAGCCACACCGGAAGTGACGTGAGACCCCCGGTGTGGATGCAGAAGTGCTCCAGAGAAGCGGAGAACAGCGCGGTACACAGGGAGATCGCGACCCACTGTGCACCTGCCACTCGCTACTAACCACGCATTTTATACCATCCTAAGTGTAAGCCTCCAATTGTATTTTACTGTGTACGAATATATTTTTGATCTACATTATTTGGTTTGTTCTTCTTTTTGAGATTGCTGCTGAGATTTGCTGCATACCTATGGGAACATCTACCCCTTGAGTTAGATGACTGCTCGTTTATATCTGCTCTATTGTGAGTAGCCATTCGTGAGCCCCCTATAAGATATTGTCTATTCAATGTATATGACATTACTACACTATGTGATGTTCATTTATTTTTCATGGTTGCAAGCTGCATTCCCCTGGTCCAGATGGTACAGCTCCAATCTGTTTGGACGCTGTACACTGGCGACACACTTTATTCGAGCTCGGCTAGTCCCACGAATTCGGGTATACCCGGGTGTATTGAGGTTTGTGACTGTTTTCTGCCCGAGTGCATTGAGTTATTTTCCGGCAGGGATTGAAGCATTTTATTCCCGTTGGCTGCAATACTGCACACTACATATATATATACTGCATTACAATTCATGAATTTATGCCATCTGGTAGACACGCGAAGCATTGCAGCCTATTAAATCCTAATCATTATCATTTAACAGATCAGCCGCCCATCAGCCAGGCATGAACCCAGGCTGGGAAGGCAAATGCAACGGGGCTTGTCAGAGGTGAGGAGCGGCGCATTCCAGGTATCTGCCAGGTACATACCGGGTATTTGCTCGAATAAAGTGTGTCGGTGCAGTATCATGTGCCCGCCTTTTTTTTTTTTAAGAATGTGACGTCATCTCCAAGGGAGGTACGTCACATCCTTCAAACCATTTGCTATATCCCATGGTATATCCCATTGACGACAATCCCATTGGTTGCTGTACCATGTGATAGGTCACATTACACTACCGACACACTTTATTGAAGTGTGGTCGGTACCGCAAGCCGGGAAATCTCCCGGCTTGCTAGTGGCCGCCCCTCGGCGTGCCGCGCGTCATAGACGCGCGGTCACGCGTCATAGACGCGCGGTCACGCGTCATAGACGCGCGGTCACGCGTCATCGGGAGCGTGCGCCCCCTGCACGCGTGTCCAGGGGCTCCCCGAGGGAGCCCTGGTGTCCCGCGATCGCGGGACAGCGGCAGGGGGTTCCGGGGGACCCGGCGGACCCGGCAGCGGTAGGGAGAGCGCCCCGATTGGAGGGCGCTCTTCCGCTGCTTCGGCGCGCGCCCGTCACACTCGGGCGCGCGCCAGGCTACTGCTGCGGCACAGAACGGGCAAATGCTCGAATAAACTGTGCCGCAGCAGTAGTTCAAAAGGATGTGACATCATCAAGAAGCCGATGAGACACATTGTGTTGTGGATTTACCATGGGGCTATGGATTGACAGATGAAGATAGAAGATTAAAGAACAGATAGAAATAATTACAGAATGAGATAGAAGAAGGTGATAGAAGATAAAAGAGAGAAGAATTTTGTTACCTGTTCCGGATCTTCAAAATGGATGGCGTTGGATTGACTTTCATGATGTCGCAGTACGAGAGTTTGCAGAATTGCTGGGATTCGAAGGGTCAACGCTTCTAAAGGTAAGAAAAATATTGAATGTATATAGATGTATTTTTTTCAGGTTTTTTTATTGTATTTTTTTCTTTTTATGTTTTTCATTGCCTTTTGACTGTTAATATATTAATCTGTGCCCGTTTACGGTACAGATAAATACAATAACAGTCAATGCATTTTTATGGCAAAAGTCTTTTTTATATTGATTGTTGTTTATTATTTGTCTGTTTATTGTTTGGCATAAATTGTTTGTAATTTGGATGGCTTGTTTTGATTTCATTTTGCTATTGGTTAGCGTTTTTATTAAATTCTTTGGCTACTGGTTTTAATTGGTGTGTTGCCAAGTGTTTTTATTAATGAATTGATTTGTTGACTAGTGGTTTAAATTAATTCATTGTTTTTTTGGCCAGTTGTTTTATTTGTTTAATAGTTTGCTTGGATAGTTGTTTATTTAATTGTTTTGGATTAGCATAATTGTTATAATTGAGCTTTTTGGAAATAGATAATTATTTGTGATGTGTACTATTAGGCTATTTAGTTCTTTTATTTTTGGGGTGTTTAAGTGCTTCTATATTTTTATGATTATTGTGTATTTTTGGCTTTCATTATTTTTATTAGGTTGACCATTGAGTTATTTAGTGGCTTATACTGCACATATTATATGGGTATAATATACCACTGTGCCAATCAATGACTATAGGGTGGGTCTGGGGTTGGTGCTTAGGCCTCCCGTTTCGGTAGAGTGGGACGAGGTTAACTCCTTAATTACTATAGCGGTTATTAACAGCTACGGTGATTAAGGGGTTAGGGGCCATTAGATTGTATTTGTTTATGTATTCTTTCTGGCATCGGAGGACATGGAGCTGGAGTATGCTGACGAGGACGCCCTTCATGATGGCAGGGGTAAGTAGAAAGGTTTATTTACTTTATTTATGCTGGCTGGCTAATGTTTTATTTTATAATAGGCATATTAGCTATTAACCATATCTGGATAATACGAATTTTGCCCATTACTGTACTGTATGTATTGGGGGGGGGGGGAGGGATGTATTTATTTGCATGTATGCAAATATTTTTTTTTTAGGCACAGGATTGGTACCGCAGGCAAGCGGGGACCCCCGGACACCAATGGGGACTACCCAAGGGCCCCCAGACACCCATGGGAACAACCCAAGGGCTGCCAGACACCCACGGGCACCTCCTGAGGACCCCTGTGGGGCTCCGGGCACCCGCGTGGACAACCTGGAGGCCCATGGACATTCTTGGGGACCACCCGGGGACCCAAGCTGGCCTCTGGTATCAATGCTGTGTATAAAAAATTTAAAATGCTTTTATGTGGGGGCACAGGGGGTGGGTTGTGTATTGGTGGTTAGTACATATTATAATGTTTATTGGGGTCAGAGGGGTGAGTTCAGGGCCAAGTAACCCCTTCATTGTCTTAGCGGTTAGCCTCCAAGGTAATGAAATTGCCTGTAAATGCATTTTTTTGCATGGGATTTATGCCGGGGCCTCCGGTGCTGATATTAATGGGTATCAGCTCCGGAGACTCCCGGCATCAATCTGATGCAGGAAAAATGCATTTTTTTTCTAAGTCCCCTCTCGCCGCTTATCAGCAACTTCTCACCACCTTCCTGCCAATTTTTCCTGGCGGGAGGATTTTGAGAGGAAATCTTTATTCTTGAGCCATGATTAGCCTTGATAAGCTAATTGGGGCTACTAGAATTGCACGAGTTTGAAAACCTGCCAATAAGTGGCTTCCCGACCTGCGTTTGGTGATTTTAATTTTCTCGTAATTTTTTTTGATAAACTGTTTTTATCACTGACTTATCGGGGTTACATAATAGCAGTAGGCTTTTTTTGGTGAAAAGGCCTCGATAAGTGGCTTATCAGTGCTTAGTGAATAGGCCCTATTATCAGATTCAAATGCACTGATTTTATCACTGCCCTGTGAGTCCATATAAATTTCTCCTTTATGACAACTTATTTAATTCTTTCTACAGACAAAAGTATGGAAAAAACACAAAGAAAACTTATTGTGATGCAAAGACTTTAATTAACTTACTGTAGCAATATATCAAATATGTTGCACTCACATAACCCATTTGAGGTAAAATAGTATATTTGACAAGACAATGATGATTAGAGTTCTCCTTTGTCAAGTTTTAACATCCCAACCACAGTTGGGTGTTGTGACATCGAGGCATGTTGAAGACACTGTCTTGAGTACAATATGTTGTGACTGACTGAGAACAATGCAAAAAATAGAGGGGGAGCCTGGAATAAGCAACTAGTGTTTACTGTGAATGCCTGCACTTTCCTGTTTCAGTGTATCTTTTTACCATATTTTATCTTCTAAAGAGTCCATTTTTATGAAATTACTAATTAATTACATATTGCAAGACAGTAAAATCCATCATTTGTTATGTTCATTCAGAACCTGAATATGAAAAATGTATTTCAACACAAGCTATTCTCATATCTTGGATTAGCAACAAGACCAAATTTGGCAATACTTATTGCCCATATAAATACATATATATTTTTTAAACTATGGATCAAAATAACAGCTGCATGTATTTATATAACACAAACACATATCAAGGAATATATATATAACATCATATGTGCTAAAATTCATGGACTTCATCCAAATTAATCTCGTATTCCCTTAATGAGTTCACTTTTCTTGCTATCAGTCTGAACATTTCCTAGCCAAGTCTTTTTCTCAGTTTTGTCTTTAAGTCCTTTGTTTTCACAATATCCTTCCTCCATTTACTGTACATGTGTGCCAGTGTTTCTGCCAAAATAGCATTTCTTTTGTTATCTTCTAAATCACTAGCTAATTTTGTTATTCATCAGTTTGCCTTCTTTAAAATAATCAGCCTTTTGTACTATTAGATTATTATATTACTATATATACTATATATACTATATATACTATATACTATATAGATTACTATATTTTAATCAGTTTGTACTATTTTTTTAGTATGCATCAGTATAGAAAATACAGTAATAGTTAAATATTTAATATCATGTTTTGTAAAGTGTTATAAATCAAGGTGGGCACTATTGCTGAAGTTATTTATAATTCAGAAATAATCTGTACAGAGAAATGGATTCGTATATGCTTAATATTTGTAGTTATAGTTACCACATAGGGACTTTTAGTTTTTAAACTGTGATAGTGCTAATCAGGGTACTATTGCACAGAAATTCTCATTTAATTCTAATAGTCTTCAGTGGAAGTTTCAGTGCATTAGAACACAATTGGCACTGTTGCAGCTTAATAAATAACTCCCTTAAAGTTTTAAATTAGGAGTAGGTTTCTTTGAAACAACGACATACAAACAATAAAGGAAACACCACGTGTCAAGTGTATATATATTTATTTTTTATTTATATAGCGCCATCCAGGTACATAGCGCTTCACAGCAGTAATACATTTGACATACTGTAATAATATAACACATAATGGGAATAAGCGCTTCAGATATGACTGTAAAACTAGGACAGGGAGTCCCTGCCCAGAAGAGCTTACAATCTATTTGGTTAGGGAGACCTTACAGAGACAGTAGGAGGGTGTTATTGGTAAGTACGTCTGCAAAGGGCCAAGGTCAGTGCATCTGAGATTTATAGTATCAGCCAGCGGAGCTACCCATATGTTTAGTTTAAGAGGTGTATTTTTAGATGTAAAGGTTTTAAAGTTATAGAGTGGGTGTCACGGATATTTCAGGGCAGGACAATCCAGAGTTGTGGGGCAGTGAGTGAGGAAGGTTTTAGGGAGGAGAGGGCTTTAGATACAAAAAGGCTAGACAGAAGACATCCTTGAGCTGAACGCATGGTTCGGGCAGGTGTATATCGAGAAACTAAGGACAGAGTGTATAGCCTTAAAAGAGAGGAGGATAATTTTGTGAGTGATACAGAGTTAGAATGTCACGGGAGACCAAGCGATTTACACCTTTTTATCAGGATCATTCATTGAGCAAAACAAGGTAATGAAGTAAATTGAAGTTTATTCGCACAAATTCGCTTACACACAATGATACACAAAATACAGATAAAAAGACACACTTACTTTGGGACTGGGGTTGAAAACTATACTTTCCTAGGTGCATGGAACTCCATAGATGAGTTTCACTCTGACCGGGACTTAGCCCAGAATTCCCTGGAACTCAAATCGGCATGAAGTTCCACACACCAACGGTAAGTTCTCTTCTAAGAACTTGGTCCCTCCTGACCGTGAGTTGCTTCAAATTCTCTGGAACTCAAATTGGCATAAAATCCCAGCCGCATCCGCTACGTTTGATTTTAAGAACTTGGGTGCAAAAGTCGTGATTTAGGGCCTCATGCAGTAAGCCCTGATAAGGCTTTTTCGGCATTTTATAGCCATTTTTTTCCTTCCTGATTCGGTAAGTGCCGATAAGTGGGAATTATCGGCAACTTTTCCTCCCTATAAGAACTTATCGGGAGACGGCTGGCGATAAGCCACTTATCGGCACTTTTTAAACCCGGCTGAATTCAGGAAGCCCCGATCAGCTTTTCGGTGCTGATCGGCACCCCAGATTAGCACTAAAGTTGGCAATTGCTGGAGGAGAAGCATCGGCCGGGGCGACACTTAGAAAAAATCAGCCCTTTTTCCTGCCTGTGATTGATGCCGGGGGTCTCCAGAGCTGATACCCGCACCAGAGACCCCCGGCATGCATCCGAGGCAGGAAAAAAGCATTTAAAGGCCACTTCATTACCTTAGTGGCTAACCGCTAAGGCAATGAAGGGGTTAACCCACCGTGTCATCTTTATTGTGGGTAGCGGGGGTGGGTGAAGGGGGTATTTGGCCCTGGGTGTGAGTTTAGGACTTGCGTGGGGGTTGCGGGGGCACTTAACCCCTTCACGACCGTAGCGGTTAATACCGCTACGGTCATGAAGGGGTTAAGGCCTCCCGCTACCCACCCGCAAGCCCTAAACAACCACCGATGGGGCTAATACCCCCTTCACCCACCCCCACTACCCACAATAATAAAAAATACACACACCAGACCCACACTAACTAAATAAATAAATAAATAAATAAATATATATATATATATATATATATATATATGCAAATATAGCTGTATGCTCATCTGCATGTCTTAGGCAGGTCTGCAACCCCGCTTTTCCCCATTATCACCCAGCATACAGCACTTCCACTGCAGCAAGGGATTCTGGGAAATGACATGCAAATGAGCACACAGTGTCACTTTTTGCCTCAATAACCATTTTTAACATGGTTCCCTATAGGCTTAAGCTTGCTGCATGGTCACAGCTTTGAGCACAGCCAGGGTTAAGGTGCATACCCAGAAAACCACCCACAGACAGCTGTTTCGACCTTGATGGGTCTCATCAGTGTGGGGTTGATTTTACTGGGAATGCAAGAGAGGCTATGGGATAGGCTAAACCATAATACTGAGTTAAGTTATGGTGAGTAAAAAAAGTGACAAAAACCCTCCACAGGAAAGCAAATATGCAAATATAGCTGTATGCTCATCTGCATGTCTTAGGCAGGTCTGCAACCCCGCCTTTCCCCATTATCACCCAGCATACAGCACTTCCACTGCAGCAAGGGATTCTGGGAAATGACATGCAAATGAGCACACAGTGTCACTTTTTGCCTCAATAACCATTTTTAACATGGTTCCCTATAGGCTTGTCAGGGTTCTGCTCGCCACAAACCAGGGTCGGACCGCGAGGCTGAGGTGGGGTTGTAAAAGCACCGACCTGAGACCGCGCAGGCTGATCCGGATTGCGCAGTTCGTAGTCATATGTCGCAGGATCAGGATTGGAGAAGACAGCGTCGTCGTTGTACAAGCCAGGGTCAGAACAGGAGACGTCAGGATAAACATTGTCCATGCAGGAGTTCGGCAATAAGGAGATAGGAGAGACCCGCTTCAGCTTAGGAGCGCGGGGTTGGCCTTTGCGCGAGCGACGACCATGGCCCATGGTGCTGGTCACAGGAGATGGTAGGCAGACCAGAATAGCACACCGTCTTGCTGCACGGGTGCACCAGTGCTACAACGCAAAAGTCCTGAGCGGGCAAGGGAATCCACTGTTTCAGCGCAGGAACCAGGACACGGCCTCTCTATATTAGGGAAAGAGTAGGCCCCAGGAACCAGGAAGCTGTAGATACAGGGAAACCTCCGCTTCAGTGCAGGAATCCAGGAGACTGCAGAACGCAGGGACGAAACCTCTACTTTAGTGCAGGAATCCAGGAGGCTGAAGGACGCAGGGACGAAACCTCTGCTTCAGCACAGGGGAACAGAAGCTGAAGGACGCAGGGAATACCTCCGTATCAGCATAAGGGAACAAGCGGCTTGAAGGGAGCTGAAGGATGCAGGACGTAACCTGGAATCAGCATTGGAGAACAAGCGGCTTGAAGGAAGCTGAAGGACGCAGGGCGGAACCTGGTATCAGCAAAGGAGAACAAGCGAGAGCTTGTGGCAAAACAGTTGACATCCAGTTAGGACTATGCTCGGCCAGGAGCATTATGGGCAAGCAATACTTAAAGGCCAGCGGGCCAATCCCCGGCGGGGGTGTGAAGGTACTGCCCCTAATGAGTGAATGCAAGTATAGTTTGCAATGAAAGGCTGTACAGCTGCAGTAGATACCAGAGGGAGTGTGTATTGCTTTGTGTGAATCCAGGCTGCAGCAAACCTCAGGAAAGCTGTTCCAGAACTGCACCGGTCTGCAAGGTAAGGCAACCAGTAAACCGTGGAGCGGATTCCTTACAAGGCTTAAGCTTGCTGCATGGTCACAGCTTTGAGCACAGCCAGGGTTAAGGTGCATACCCAGAAAACCACCCACAGACAGCTGTTTCGACCTTGATGGGTCTCATCAGTGTGGGGTTGATTTTACTGGGAATGCAAGAGAGGCTATGGGATAGGCTAAACCATAATACTGAGTTAAGTTATGGTGAGTAAAAAAAGTGACAAAAACCCTCCACAGGAAAGCAAATATGCAAATATAGCTGTATGCTCATCTGCATGTCTTAGGCAGGTCTGCAACCCCGCCTTTCCCCATTATCACCCAGCATACAGCACTTCCACTGCAGCAAGGGATTCTGGGAAATGACATGCAAATGAGCACACAGTGTCACTTTTTGCCTCAATAACCATTTTTAACATGGTTCCCTATAGGCTTAAGCTTGCTGCATGGTCACAGCTTTGAGCACAGCCAGGGTTAAGGTACATACCCAGAAAACCACCCACAGACAGCTGTTTCGACCTTGATGGGTCTCATCAGTGTGGGGTTGATTTTACTGGGAATGCAAGAGAGGCTATGGGATAGGCTAAACCATAATACTGAGTTAAGTTATGGTGAGTAAAAAAAGTGACAAAAACCCTCCACAGGAAATCAAATATGCAAATATAGCTGTATGCTCATCTGCATGTCTTAGGCAGGTCTGCAACCCCGCCTTTCCCCATTATCACCCAGCATACAGCACTTCCACTGCAGCAAGGGATTCTGGGAAATGACATGCAAATGAGCACACAGTGTCACTTTTTGCCTCAATAACCATTTTTAACATGGTTCCCTATAGGCTTAAGCTTGCTGCATGGTCACAGCTTTGAGCACAGCCAGGGTTAAGGTGCATACCCAGAAAACCACCCACAGACAGCTGTTTCGACCTTGATGGGTCTCATCAGTGTGGGGTTGATTTTACTGGGAATGCAAGAGAGGCTATGGGATAGGCTAAACCATAATACTGAGTTAAGTTATGGTGAGTAAAAAAAGTGACAAAAACTCTCCACAGGAAAGCAAATATGCAAATATAGCTGTATGCTCATCTGCATGTCTTAGGCAGGTCTGCAACCCCGCCTTTCCCCATTATCACCCAGCATACAGCACTTCCACTGCAGCAAGGGATTCTGGGAAATGACATGCAAATGAGCACACAGTGTCACTTTTTGCCTCAATAACCATTTTTAACATGGTTCCCTATAGGCTTAAGCTTGCTGCATGGTCACAGCTTTGAGCACAGCCAGGGTTAAGGTGCATACCCAGAAAACCACCCACAGACAGCTGTCATATATATATGACCCCAACAACACCTATACCCCCCTAACATACAGTATAGTAATGGGCACAATGACTAATATCCACAAATGGATAATAGTGCAGTTGTCCATTTAAAATACATACACAACAATACATTAAATACATATAGTACTCACCATCCATGTCCGGCTGCCACGATGAAGGCCATCCTCATCTTCATCCTGCCCATGCCCCATCCGCTTCTGCAAAACAGACACAATAATTAAAACATCCAATGTAATGTCCCCTAACCCCTTAATCACCATAGCGGTTATTAACCGCTACAGTCATTAAGGGGTTAACCCACCATCACCCACATACCCTCCCCCACTAACCCCCCCAACCACCCTCACCCACTACCCATAGGGGAGTCCTACCAAATACCCTTGGGGCCAATACCCCCTCCCCCAGCACATACAGTACAATAATGTGCCAAATAACTATTATCCACATAGGGATAATACATTATTTGGCCATTATTAAACACATTAAATACCTTAATAAAATAAAGAAAATTGTACTAACCTCATCAATAAGAAGGCTCCGTCGCCAGCATCATCCTTGGGGTCCGTTGCCAAAATAATAAATAAGCAATACATCTCAATTACATTAACATACAAATGAACCCCTTAATCACCTTATCAGGTACTAACCTCAAAGGTAATTAAGGGGTGAAGCCATCCTGCAATGGCAACACCACTTATGCATAACATCCTCAATGAATTAAAAAGCAATTTCCTAACCAAATCTCATTTTATCATTCAATCTGAAGGCTCAAATGCCACTTAAAACATTGCTTTTACAGTGTATACATGTAGCATAACATGTAAACTACATGTAGACACTGCAAATCAATGTTAACAATACAGTAATCCAACTCAAATAGCCTGACATCACAAGAACTATATTATGTAAGCAAATAAAGTCAACATCAATGAATAAACACACATGAATTACATCCCTAAACAATTAAAATACAATCCATACCAATTACACAATTAACTATAGCTATCGTAACAGAGAACAAGTTCAAAACATACTAAAAAGGACACCAACATTTACAATATACTAAAGCAAGCCTCTCCATAACCTACAGTATAGCATACAGCCCAAAACTTACATCTCTCTAATAATAAAATACATTTAACACACATCTATGCATAGCAGCATAGCCACAATCATTTACAATACAGAAAATCAAGCTTTAAAAACACTATCATTTCTTACCCTGTATGTATATATCTCTCTAGACATACATACATACATACATACATACATACATACAGTGGTAAGAAATGATATGCATAAAAAAAAATCAAGACATGAAAAAGCAAAAAAAAACACAGTTACATTAAATACATTTCTTTATTTAACTTACCATTACTTGCCCCCACCGACTCCCGTTGATCAGCTTACTCACGAACCAATCCACGAACAGGAACCCATAAAATAAAAAACCATAAAATAATAAACATTAAAATAATAAAACAGGACAATCTAGGGGTCTTCTAGTTGTAATCCATCTTCATCTGTATTCTTCTACCTTCTTCCGGGGTCTTCTTGCCGTCCGGTGCCACGCCCTGGTCTTCTTTCTTCAGAGGAGGTCCTTCCTCCTCGGCGTCTGGCTTCAAAATGAGACGACATAGGCTTTTAAAGGCCTATGACGTCACATTTTCGTCATATGGTTCCCACGGCCCTGATTGGGCCGTTAAAACCATGTGTTTTGGCCGATGTAAAAAAAAATGATGACGTCATTTAAAGGCAATGACAGCACAGCCAATCAGAATGGCTTTGCTGCAATTGCCTTTAAGATGACGTCATGAAAAGACACATGGCCGGACTCACATGGTACGGCAGCCAATCAGAGCGTGGGAAGTCTATCCCTACTCTGATTGGTTCAAGTACCATGTGACAGTTCAATGACGTCACATCCTTTCTCCCCCAAGCCTCTGTCACTTTCGCAGTGCTTCAGCAGGGATCGAAAGGATTCGGCCCTTACTGAATACTGCGAGGGCAAATCGCCAAAAAAAGGCCGATCCCCCACCTATCCGCCACACTTGGTGAAAAGATTTTATCGGGCCTTACTGCATGAGGCCCTTAGTCTCTAACAGGCAGACTTTTCAGGCTTGAAATCAAAGCCGGTTGCTCTGCTATTCGTGCAAGAGCAACTTTGAAAAGCCCGCCCGCGCTCTTACTACCGGAGAACTCCAATCTGATTGGCTCACAGATTCTTATAGTATTCTGAGTTTCATTCACAAAAATCAGCAGCCAATCATCGCATGGGAAAATTCCCAAGCAACTAATCAGAACCAAGCAGGCTATTAAAACCGGGTCAGTGGGAAATCTGAAATAGCCAAGGGATGTGCAAGTTTGCCACCTCCGTCTCTGGCTATCTCAATGCCACCCGCTGGGACAGGCTCCACCAGGTCTGGCAGAGCAAGTGGCAGCCCGGACGACTGCCATTGATCTCCAGACCTGGTACTCCGCCTTTCCCCGCTGCCCAAATGCTATTCACACCTCTGGCATCCTCTGACTGCTTTGAACTCTGATATCCAGCAGACTTACCAGCATCAATGGGTTAGCTCGGGCAGCCTGTTTGGACATCGGTTCCGAATGTAAAAGCATTAATAAAGTATATTTTAATACACTAGGGTATATGTTTTAATATACTTCTGAGTCTATAGGTACAGGGGGCAGAATAAGACAGATGTTGTATTTTTATTCTCCATACACTATCTATTAGACTCAGACTGGACTCTCATAGTCCCCCCTCAATCTCTATATGGTTGGGGCACCCACAAAACCTACACTGGTTCTGTGTCACCTTGGCACTATCTGGGGTACACCCCTTAAGCTAGGGATTCCCTCAGCTACAGCAATACCTATTCATCCCTGTGCCTCATTCTCCTCTCTGGGGTATGCTGAAGCAGGGAACCCTAGTGGTGAGTTGCACTTGCGTTTTCAAGGGGAGATATTGCTGGGACAATGTGCCTACATGTATCCGAGAATCAGGCATAATTCCCGGGTACATTAAAGGGGGAACCGACAACTTCGGACCCGACCTCCTAGGCACATTCTGCTAATGGATCCTCTGCAAAAAAAAAACTTGAAACTCATATCCTAGCAATCCCTGCTTGCTGGCATGCCTGGAAAAGGAAAAACACCAAAAATACTTTTATTACAGGTAATGCATTGAAAAGATACAATGTTACTGGGCCCAAGAGCTAACACTCTTGGACCCTTATACATGCATCAGGGGTAACCAAAACAGGCTTAACCTTTAGACGAGAGCCTGGTTACCCCCTACCATCACATGGAGCATGCAGCTGGAAATGAATGGCCTTATATTTATGGAAAACAAATACACAAATCCAGCGCTCTTCCCAAATGGGCTTGCAATTTATAAGTAAAATTCTACATTTTGATTCTATGTCTAATAACAAGGGAGTCATTTAGTTGCACATTTTGATCTAAAAAAGAATTTAAATAAAAAATATTTTCCTTATGGGAATGTTAATTTCCTCATAATTGATCAATGAAAATAATTTGTAATTGATTCTGTTATACGAAGTTGGTAAGACTACTAACTTCTAAATATTGTGAGCTAGATCCAGAAATGTCCACAGGCACAGTGAGTTACTGTAACATGTTATCCTCAAATCTAATTATATGCTAAAACAAAGTCTGAACGACATCTCATTAGCATAGGTCTAACATCAGGTTTTTGTAGCATAATGTTGCATAATTTTCCAATAAGGTGACATTGAGTACTTTTTTGCGTTACTCCGATTCAGACCCTGAAATGGATCTTTAGCACAAGTTGAGAAAGAAAGGAGGGAGAGAGGAAAATAACGCTGGAAAATAAGGCTTTGTTAGGTAAACCTGTTGTTGTTACCTTCATCCAGATCCTGTAAAATCCCTATTTCAGGTTGTACGGGAGTAACGCCAATGTACAGTAACTTTAAGTCCCCACTTTAACTGTAACAGACATTTGTGGCTATTTAATGTTATGATAATGCATCATTTGCATGTCATCACTAACGTTCATTATAGTAAAGCTATGCTCCTTATGGAAAAAACAAGATTTATCATTATATTATTTGTGCTTTGAGGATATACCCTTAGTCTTAATGTACCGTTAAGTTATGGTAACATCATGTTAAGTATTTTAACTGAGCTGTGTTGATCTAGGCCTTAGTGTTGTAAAGTATTTGCATACTTTGTAATACTAGTGCATACAAAGGGAATAAGTATGCTGTAACCAGTAATACCACTATCTAAAACCATCATTGACCAGTTACTGTTTAGTGAACTCAGCTTTGTGTTCAGCCTGGCTTGATATCACATTATGAAAGCTGTCCTATAAAAAAATGGATTGATTTGTTACTTGGATTCTTTACCATACAAATGAGGTTAATATTAATTTAATAATAATTGTATTCAGTTTTAAAGTGTTTCCAAGGCACTGAATCTTTGTATTATTCAGCATTTCCTTGTTTTGGTCTGAGTTTTAGAATAGCCCCTAAGGAAAGCCATATGTGTTACAGATTATTTAATATTTGTTTTGTGATTCCTACAAGTCAAGGTTTTGGACCAAGTTCAAAAAAAATTAAATAAACTAGATATATTTGCTAATTTCTGTTTTTATAGTTTATAGGTTAAACATAATTTTATTTCATGAGGTGATACACTAAGTCAGGTGTGCTCAAGTTTAGTCACCGTGAGCTACCATCAGACCAGGTTTTTAGGGTTTCTTGAATTAACACATGCTTGACCTATTAGCACAGCATTAATTACTGCCAAGACAACTTCCTGAGGCACAGATGTATCCAACGTTATTGTAACCTGTGGCGGACTGCAGCAGGACATACATAACGCACCAGTGGGAATGGTTTTGAATCACTGGCAAGCAAGAGGGGGACTATCTCACTATTTCACCTGTGGTAGCGCTCCACAGGCTGCAATCATTTTGGCTGCATCTATATGTTTTGAAAATGTGACTTTTCAGACTGAACTTGAGCACCACTTCATGAAAAGGTTTTTTGCAAGACATCTCCTGTTCACGTTCATAACCCATTTATGTAAACAAATGAGGGTGTTCACTTTTTTCTCCTCTGTCACAACAGTGTTAATTTCAGCTCTTGTTGCCACCAATAGTGTCCCACCCAGGGGGAAAAAAAGGAGGTCTACAGCTGCAGCGGCCGTTATTCAAACAAATCATAGCGCTGATTTCGTATGCTCTGCTGTACTCCACGCAGCATGAACGCGGCCAATCGCTCTAGGCACCGGCGCTTATCGCAATTGCTTTGTTGAATTTCATGGATTCTATTTCTTTGTGTGCAATGAAATGAATGAATTGCAATGTGTACAGTACTGTGCTACTGTGTCAATGTAAGGTGTTTAAAAACCTGAACTCTAAAATGCCATTTTCTGCACTCGTCGCACTCGCGTCTTAAAGCGGTAAGTTTGTAAGACATCCCGCGTCATGACATTGGTATTCTGATGTACACAACCTGTGATATGTTTGAATAACGGCTGCTGCAGCTGTAAATCTCCCTAATCACGTGGGCCATTAGAAAGATTCAACATAATTTGTAGAGACTTCCTATTGGCCCGAGGGAATTTAAACTTCCATAAGGAGCATGTGGTACTTTCTCCGTATATATCTCAGGAACCAAGGGGTGCCCGGAGGTGAAATTAACACATTTTATCTCCAGACACCCCCAGATTCCTACACATGCAAAATAAGAGGGGAAAGGTAAACAAAATAATTAAGTATGGGAAAATGAGCTCTTAACGATGAACAAATGTATAATACATTGTCACTCTTGCTCAAATGTTTACCTGAAAATCTTCTTTACCAAGCAATAATGACTGTAATTTAAAAAAATGGGGATCCCAGAGGAAACTGCTGCTTTAATATTGTATAAAACTTGTTGGATACATTTCTGTAAAGCACAAATACTTCAAAACATGCTTGATATTTGCGTGATGTGAGCTGAAACGCTCATATTACTCTAAATATTCCCCTCTGTGATGCTACATATGGTTTAAATTAGCTCCTCAAAGAGAAGCATTGAAGGTTCCAATTTGGCATGCATTAATATTTTTTAACAGAACAATAGGCATTAGTATGTAGGCATCATTATTAAAAGATAGCCTATTTGTGAAGTTTGGCAATAAAATAGAAGTACAATATTTCTGTAATGTTATATGACAGACTATTTTGAAAAACTGTGTTCATCGTAGAGTTGGGCAATATAATGTTATCATAGTAACAACATGGTAATAACTAATGATGGTAAGTCAATATGTATCATTATTTACAACAGCAGCATTGCTATCTCGCGGGTGCTGGGGTCACATCTTTGTTCATTTGAAACTGTTGCATATAGAGTCGGGTCTCACTGTGCAGAGAGACAAATTCACTCTTCTCCCAACTTCCGGCCTGTGCTTGTGTTAATGCTACAGCAGGGCTAGGAGGGGGTTATTAGTATACAGGAGGGAGCTTCAGATGTTCTTGCTCTTTTCAACATGGGCGTTCCTCATCCTTCACCCCTCACAAGGACTTGAATCCTGGTTCCAAACCTCACCCCCCTGCACAGTATACCTGTCCTAGCTCTGCCCTTAATGTCTTGCTCAACCTTTGCTTGTAACCCCGTGCTTACACTCATCCTTTGCTCTTAACCCCTTCCACCTCCCATCACTCTAAGTAACTTTATGGGCTCACCCCCTGCTCTAACCCCATGCTCACTCTCACCCTTAACACCTTGTTCACTCTCTGCTCTTAAATACTTTCTAACTTTCACCCTTAACCCCTTCCTTACTCTCACCCTCTGAGATTAACCACTTCCACCTCCCATCCTTCCTTATTTACTAACTTCACTAATGCCTTCTCCACACTCCTTTTAAACTCTCCCTCACCTCATCATTTAACCTAATACCTTTTTTTTTCAACCATTTACACATTTCCCTTGGTGGGAGGTGGGGGGGGCACTAGACTAACTAGGTGCATGGTGTCTGCTTCAGAAGGCTTACCCTGTCTGCTCCTGGTCCAGAAATTTCACAGTACCTTCTTCCAGGAAAATACCAGGCTCTATACACTAACCATGGGCAAAGTGGAAAATAGAACATGGCCGCAAAATACAGTCTCAGCTAGGCAGGCTTCTCCAGCTAAAAACGAAAATGGTTGCTCTGCTATTCGCAACAGAGCAACTTTGAAAAGCCCACCAGTGCCTCACCGGCTTAAGCCTGAAATCGACTGGTTCCCTCATCAGCCAGTCCCCTTACATATACCTCTGTGTTCTATGTCTAACATAGAGCAGGGGCTTGCGACCAATCAGAGAACGGATCGTGATTCAGCCAGCCAATCAGAATGGGGAATTGTCTAGCTGCTGACATAAGACAAGGGGGGTGTTGATCTGGCTCGAAAAGCCAGGGGAGCAGAAAATATGAATTGGCCCATGGGAATCGTGCCTACGAGCAGTGGCTTCACCCAACCAACCTATTGCATCCTGTTGGGCAGGCTCCACCATGTCTGGTAGTCCAGGTCTCTTCCCTGCAGGAATCCCTTGTTCTCCTGACCCAGTACTCCGCCCTTCCCGCACACCAAACTGTTCCAACACCTCTGGACTTCCCTTCTCGCCTTTGATCCACGATCTCTATACAGACATCCCGCGCCTATGTAGATGCCAGGGCTGACTGTATAGAGACTAATATATACAGTATTAAACATAATACATTGTTTTATTAAACTCCTAACTCTAGGGGCACTTTATACAGATGAGGGAATTGGGTCTGGGATACTTGGGGTCAAAACCAGGATTCCGGGGGACGCTGTGTAGAGCCAGTGTAATTCACCTCGCATACCTGTAGATCCTGCCTGCACGTCGGTGAGAATTACAGAATTACTGGTAACTGTCCCCTGAACTACACAGATTCTGAACACACTTTGACCCAAATACCCCCCTTGCAACTCAGACTCCCGAAATCCCATGTTTATTGCCAAAGGGAAAAAGGGAAAACACATCATCTGGACAGGTTTTTGGTATATATACAGTGTCCCTGGCTTATGGGGTTACTTGGCTGTCAGGGACGGTTTTATGGGGTAACCAGTCCGGTTTCACCTTTATTATGAAGACTGGTTACTCCCTACCATCACAGTCACACTTTAGACAAAGTCTATATAGATTGTCGGTTTCAAAGACTTTTCTTCTTATTAAACTGATTCTTATTAATGCTGATATTAATGATGAAATAATTTTTTGTTGCCATCACCGGATTGTCAGCATAGTAAATAATATTTATCACTGATTACATAGTTACATAGCTACATAGTAGATGAGGTTGAAAAAAGACGTAGGTCCATCAAGTTCAACCTATGCTAAATTTAGACAACAGATACTTTATTCTATATCTATACTTACTTATTGATCCAGAGGAAGGCAAACAAAAAACCCCATTAAGGGGAAAAATTAATTCCTTCCTGACTCCAAGAATTGGCAATCGGATTAATCCCTGGATCAACATCCTTCCCATGTATACTTATTTGGTATATCCCTGTATACCTTTAACATCTAAAAAGATGTCCAACCTTTTTTTGAACAAATCTATTGTATCTGCCATCATAGTCTCCATGGGTAATGAATTCCACATTTTAACTGCCCTTACTGTAAAGAACCCATTCCTTTGTTTCTGGTGAAATTTCCTTTCCTCCAACCTTAAGGGATGGCCCCGAGTCCTTTGTACAGCCCGTGAGATGAATAGTTCTTTTGAAAGCTCCTTGTATTGTCCCTGAATATATTTGAATATAGTTATCATATCCCCTCTTAGACGCCTCTTTTCTAATGGAAATAAATCTAATTTAGCTTGTCTCTCCTCATAAGTTAGAATGTCCATCCCCTTTATTAATTTGGTGGCTCTTCTCTGCACTCTCTCTAGTTCCATAATGTCTTTTCTTAGGATTGGTGCCCAAAATTGTACTCCATATTCAAGGTGTGGTCTTAGTAGTGCTTTGTAAAGGGGCATAATTATGTTTACTTCCCTTCCATCCATTGCCCGTTTGATGCAAGATAAGATCTTGTTTTCCTTAGCAGCTACTGCATGACATTGGGCACTATTGCTAAGCCTGCTGTCTACAAGCACTCCTAAATCCTTCTCCATCAAGGATTCCCCCAATATATCTCAATTTAATTTGTGTCGCCTTTTTATTCTTGCATCCTAAATGCATAACCTGTATTAAACCTCATCTGCCATTTACCTGCCCACGTTTCCAGTCTCTTCAAGTCCTTCTGATGAGAAATTACATCCTGCTCTGATTCTATTACCTTACACAATTTAGTATCATCAGCAAAGATGGAGACTTTGCTCTCGATCCCAACCTCAAGGTCATTAATAAACAAGTTAAAAAGCAGGGGTCCCAGTACTGATCCCTGAGGTACTCCACTCACGACTTTAGGCCAACCTGAAAAAGTTCCATTTATGACAACCCTCTGTTGTCTGTCCTTTAACCAGTTTTCAATCCAGGTGCATATATTATTACGGAGTCCAATTTTCTTTATTTTGTACACCAACCTCTTGTGTGAAACCGTATAAAAAGCCTTTGCAAAATCTAAGTGGACCGCATCAACTGCATTACCCTGGTCTAAATTCCTACTTACCTCCTCAAAGAAACAAATAAGCTTAGTTTGGCAAGATCTATCCTTCATAAATCCATGCTGTCTATTACTAATAATTTTGTTTTCCATTAGGTATTCCTGTATATTATCCCGTATTAAACCTTCAAGTAGTTTCCCTACTATTGAAGTCAGGCTTACAGGTCTGTAATTTCCCGGTTGTGATCTACAGTAGCTCCCTTTTTAAATATAGGCACCACATCTGCTTTACGCCAATCTGTGGTACTGAGCCTGTGGAAATGGAGTCCTTGAATATTAAATATAATGGTTTTGCTATTACTGAGCTTAACTCCTTGAGAACTCTTGGATGTATGCCATCGGGGCCAGGTGCCTTATTTACTTTAATTTTTTCAAGTCGCTTATGAACTTCTTCCTCACTTAACCAATTGTTCATTAATATGGAGGTTGTGGCTTCCTCCTGCGGCACTACTATTGAACTTGATTCTTCCCTGGTAAACACAGAGGCAAAGAATTTGTTTAATACCTCAGCTTTTTCCTTATCTCCAATAATCTGCCTACCCATCTCACACTGAAAGGGTCCTATATTTAATTTTCTCATTTTTTTGTTATTAAGGTACTTAAAGAACTTTTTAGGGTTTACCTTACTTTCTATTGCAATCCTTTTTTCATTATCCATTTTTGCTAATTTGATTGCCCTTTTGCAATTTTTGTTACATTCCTTATAATTCTGATACGATGTCTCTGTCCCTTCTGTCTTAAAGAATCTAAACGCCTTCCTCTTCTTGTCCATAAGTGTGCTTTTCTAACAATGTTTTAAAGACTGCCCATTTATCTTCTACATGTTTCCCTGCAAAAACATCATCCCATTGTATTACTACTAGATTAGACCTCAGTTTATTAAAATCTGCCTTTCTAAAGTTTAAGGTCTTTGTTGAACCCAAGAAATCTATTTTTTGATAATTTATTTCAAATGCGACCATGTTTTGATCACTGTTACCCAAATGTTCCAGGACTTGAATATTTATTATTACTTTTACATTGTTTGATATGACCAAATCCAGAACTGCCCCTCTCCTGGTTGGTTCCTCAATAATTTGGGTCATATAATTGTCTTTAAGCACCCCAAAAAAACTGTTTCCTTTTGTTGTAACGCTAATCTCATTGCCCCAGTCTATGTCTGGATAATTAAAATCCCCCATTATGCAAACATAACCCAGTTTTGATGCCTTCTCCATTTGCAAAAGTATTTTAGCTTCCTCAATCTCACAAATATTTGGTGGTTTATAGCATATTCCCACAAACATTTTCTTTATACTTTTACCTCCACTGCTAATTTCTATCCACAAAGTCTCTACATTTTCATCATTCCCTTCATTGACATCATCCCTTATAATAGGTTTTAGATCCGGTTTAACATATAAACATACTCCACCTCCCCTTCTATTTGTTCGATCCTTACGAAAAAGAGAATAACCCTCTAAATTAACTGTCAAGTCATGAGTTTCATGCCACCATGTTTAAGTAATGCCTACGATATCATACTTCTCCCTTGCAGCTATTAATTCAAGCTCCCCCATTTTATCTGTCAGGTTTCTTGCATTAGCAATCATGCATTTAAGTTTTTTTTCAGCCTGTACTATTATCTTATCTGCTCTTTCCTTTCTGCTCCCATTTGGTTTAGTCTTTAAAAGTTTTCTAGTATTATCTGTATTTACTATGGGTGTCTCACTGCTTGTCAAACTTGCACTTGCCCTCATTCTACCTTCATACCACCTTGTATCCTCATCTATTCCATTTAGTTCATTATCTGTTTCATTCCCCTCCCCCCTTCATCCTAGTTTAAAATCTCCTCCAACCTTTTTAGCATTCTCCCCCCTAGCACAGAAGATCCCTCTTCATTGAGGTGCAATCCGTCAATATTGATGGCACCTCTCAGAAAAGGAGTCCCAGTGCTCTAAAAACCCAAACCCCACCTTCCTGAACCACTTTCTTAGCCATGCATTAACCTCCCTGATCTCTGACTGTCTCCCTGCGGTAGCGCATGGCACTGGTAGTATTTCAGAAAATACTACCTTGGAGGTCCTTGCCTTAAGCTTTTGGCCTAGATCCCTGTAATCATTTTTTAGGACCCTCCATCTTTCTCTAACTTTGTCATTGGTGCCAACGTGTACCAAGACCGCCGGGTCAATCCTAGCCTCCCCAACAATCTGTCTACCCGATCTGCAATGTGCCGAACCCGAGCACCCGGGAGACAACAAACTGTTCGGTTCTTGCGGTCCCGGAAACAGATTGCCCTACCTACCTTCCTAATAATGGAGTCCCCTACCACCACAATCTTTCTTTGTATCTGGGCATCCTGAGTCCCCACTGTGCTGGAGGAACTATTCCCCTGGCTGCTAGAGGAATTAGTCTCCCCCAGCCTTGCCATTTCTGCCCCAACATTCCCAATATCTTCACTCAACATGGCAAATCTATTGGGATGTGTCAGCTCAGAAATGACCCTGCTTCCCCTTCTAACTGTCACCCAGCTACCTACCTGCTCCTCACTAATGGCAACCAAGCTACCTACCTGCTCCTCACTAACAGCGCCACCATCTGCACCACAAGTTGAATCAAGGGCCTGCTCAGTGAGCTCTAATTCCCTGTCAAGATTGCCAATGTCCCTCAATATTGCAAGTTGCCTCTTCAGATCAGCAATCTCTGACTCTAAAGAGACCACCCGCTCACACTTTTCACAGCGGTATGCTTCTTGGAACAGTTGCTCCAAGTGCACATACACGTGGCAAGATGTGCATTAAGTGGCATTTTCAATCCTGCTCATTCTAGCAACTATGAAGTTTATAATTACTAACAGTAAACTGTACTTCAATATACTATACCCGGTTTAACCGCTTCCTTGTTCAAACTGCTTCTGGTTCTAACTGCACACACTTTAACCAACCAGCACTTCAAATTAACCACACAGATTAGTCAGTACACGCAAGCTCAGGATTCGTTAGAAGCCTCTGTTTAAATAGGGACACCCACAAGGTGTGTTAGGTTATCAATTAACTAACCCCACCCACTGCAGGTGTGTTAGGCCTGCCAATTAACCATCCACACCTACTCTGCCTCAGTCAGTACACGCAATCCAAGCTTCTGTGAAGTTACCCTTTGTTTTCCTGAGTGCTAACCCTAATATATCTGTTATTGTTATTATTTACAGGTGTACAGCAGCAGCCAAGACCCAAGTGTAACGAAACACTCATGTCGGAAAGGTTACCAGCATGCGGGAAACAGTTTGAAGTCATGATGAAGAAAGTAAATTCTAGCCTGTGGTGCAACCTGACAGAATTTATCAAGTAAGCTTGTTGTGTTGTAGAACCCGCAAACATATTCAATCAATGTTAATGTGAAAGAAAAAGATTGGGAAATTCCTTATTCTTATAATTTCTAAACAGAAAATGTAATGGTAATGAAAACATAAAAGGAAAAGCAGCAAACACAGATACATCAAGCAGTGGTAAGGAAAACTGGGGTGTTATCTCCAAAAATTCGTACATTTTTGGTCAGCTAGCATGTAAGCGATAACACCTCCAGCTTTCATTACCACTGCTTGATTATCGGAGCCTTTGTATCAAAATTGAGCCATTTTTGCCAGAACACAGTGCTTATATGTGCCTCTTCATGAATTTATGCCAGTTACATATATATGGATCTTGCTAATATTGCTTTTTATTTTGGGCACAGATCTATTTGGAGCAGATATTAACACTACCTATACCTTGCAAAAATGAGATGCAAAGATAAAGGAAAATTGCACCAGTTGCAGGGGCAATTTTTTATACATCTCATTTTATGATTGCTATGAATATTTCCTCTCCTACTTCCTCCTACAGTATAAACACTCTCCAAAATGCTCATGGCAAAGTGGAGCAGTTTGTGGCACAAAAGGGAGTAATGCACCCTGATACGTCATATCGAGTCACATAATGTTTAATTGACATAATTTGCACCAAATTTGGAGAAATGCGACACTTGATACATATTCCCCTCAACCAGGCAAGGAGCAAAAAAGCAATACCCATAATTAAATGAAAAAAAAAATGATTGGTTTGGGGTTGCTCCAAGCAATATTGTATTGTCATTCTTATTATTGCATTGTTTGTGAATGGACCATCCAGATTAATTTTATAGACTGTTTAGATACTTTACTGTATGTCATACAAACAGTAATTTATCTAAAGCTATAGCATCTTTGTGCGTCCATTAAAGTACATTGTACATGTAAAAAAAGATGAACATTTTCCTAGTAGCCTACTCATTTGGCTCGAAATCAATTTATATCCATTTTACAACCATGGCTCATCTTCAGTATTGTCAATATTACCCACATGCATTAAATATGCCCCTGCAGTATTTGATTATGTATGAAAATGGGCCCTGTGGTGCTGCAGTTGTTTTTACCCAGAGTATTTCTTGTATTTTCAATGTTATTTTCATTTAAGGGTATTTAAACCTTGTACAGGCATACCCCGTTTTAAGGACACTTACTTTAAGTACACTCGCGAGTAAGGACATAATCACCCAATAGCCAAACGGCAGCTCGCGCATGCGCCAGTCAGCACGTCCTGAACAGCAATACCTGTACCGAAGCTGTGCGCAAGAGGGGAGACTATAGAGCCTGTTACAAATGCGTTATTTACATCAGTTATGCACATATGATGATTACCGTACAGTACATGCAACAATAAGTGGAAAAAAGGTAGTGCTTCACTTTAAGTACATTTTCGCTTTATATACATGCTCTGGACCCATTGCATACGTTAATGCGGGGTTTGCCTGTAGTTGGCAATTCTGCAGTAGTTACCGGCTGCAAAATCTCAAATATCAATAGAATATACTAATTTATTTTTTCAGTCACTAGAGTTCTAGTGACAATATTATACATTTCACTACAAGTCCTTCTTGGAGCACCTGTTATGTTAAATTTAGTTTCTGTTTTCTGTTTTGTATTGCCTTTTGGTTCAAATAAAATAGGGAACACAACACTGGAACAAAATTGTATATTTCTTGTGTATACTGTATATAAATATATATGACTTTAATGTAGGAGATTTTCTGTTTTGAACAGCATAATGCTAGTACAATTCCTGATTTGATAAATAAATAAAAATAGTCTTCAAAAATTGCTGTAAGTAAATTTGACAGCTTAACATCTGTTTTTGCATGAGAAACAGTTATTTGTCTTTTGCACCTCTTAAGATGAAAATAAGATGGGCACACCGACTTGCTAATAATAAAAATGTATTGTGCCAATAGCTCCAACGTTTCGGCTGTGTGAATCAACCTTTATCAAGGTGAGGGCAACACACTTGTACACCTTTTACCCATGCAATGTGTGATATGTTTTGATTTGTCTAATCGCCACAGTGAACGATATCCATTTGTTATTCTTAGGAATTGCTGTCAGGCCCATAATTTGTTATATCTAATAAAGTCCTCCAACTAAGTGGTGACTTGTTTATCACTTCTCTTTGGGATGCAAAAGTGATAATTCAAGACTGTTACAGTTTTCTTTGAGGCTGCTAGCCCAGGATCCGGCTATCATCTACAGACTTCTAGATGTCACACATTTACCTTTTAGTGAGCCATCAGTGATAGCGCCCCCTCCCAATTATGCCCTCTTTGTAGATCAGCATCGACCCAGGAAGGATCTTGACCTGTTATAAACACAATACCTTGTATTTTTAAGACAAACGGTAACCACATTAACAGCTGAAGCACAAGATTCATTAAAATATTTAATATCATGATATTATCATGACAAAGGGTTAAAGGATGTGTCTGCTTTTTACGCTCAACCATGCAATTTAATCTCATGAGGTGAAGGCTGCTACGGATGACTAATTATTTTTCAATAGGCTGTATGAGTGACTTAGTGAGTAAAGACAGACTCTGCAAATACTGTAATGACACCAATACTGAATCAGGGGAGATTGGTTAAAATCCTGGTGCCAGCTCCTTGTTACCCTTGGGAAAATCATTTTATCTCCCTGTGCCATAGGCTACGCTTATAGTGCCAGCGACGGTCACTGGAAAATCAAATAGAGATGACTTGCAGCACTCACGACCAATCCGTCGCTATATCGCACAGTCGCGTCGCGCTTACTATAAGCGCACGCAACGGCGGCAATGCATTTGATTTGCCTCTATGTCGCCATTGCCGGCACTATAAGCGCAGCTTTAGGCACCAAAATCACATTGCTCTTCAGGGCAGAGACGGTGCCTGTACAAATCCTATGTACAATGATGTGCACTGCCCGATATACTACTGTGAAACACTTTGAGTTCCATTGGGATAAAAGCGCTATAGGGAATAAAGTTATTATTATTATTATTAATAATATAATTTTTTATACAAAACAGATTATTGTCAAAGTATTTTGTTCTCGTATTACTCATTTTCAGAATAAATTATTAACAATACATAAATGCAGTAATGCCAGCAGTCAGGCACACGTAGTTTGCTAACTGAACTGGTTCCATCTGTTCCATTTTGGTATATTATGTATTTGTCTCCAGAATTACTCATGCTTGGTTAGGAGATTTGTGAAGGCATGGTGTAAGTTAAAATATACAGTAACTAACAATTGTAAATGCCAAAAAGATTGATGTAGTTCTGAAACATTAATGAAGAAAATACAATTAATAACAGAATAAAATGTCACATCTAAATCCTGTGGTTTATAATAAACTGGAATTTGAAGAATCATCTATTACTTAGGACACGTTTACAAGCTCAATGAAAATGGAAGTGTCAATTAAAAGTGCATATTTTTTTTACGTACAGTATACATTGTATAAAAACATCAAGCATTATGCCCTCCCTATTGCTTTTTCTAGTTACTGTTTCTCCACTCCTTTGTGAGCGTATCTGTTCTCTCCAACTTCCAACCCTCCTCCAATCCACATTTCTTCATCTCTCCTCCCCTCCACCTATGCATGGGCCTATGCACTGCACCATTATGTTTACACCTCTTTCCCAACAACTTCTTTACCCCTCAATAAAAAGCACCCCCACAAATCCTCTATTCACACCCTCTATCTACTCCTTCCTGCTGCTGGGGATATCTCTCCTAATCCTGGACCCAGCCATGTACACACCTGCTCTCATCCATGCCTCCTTGTCACCTCTTACCCTGCTAATGTGTTAACCTACAGTATCTAATTTAAAAATCAGACATCCCAAAAGCCTACACTCATGGCTATTGTCCCACCAACAGTCACACCTACCAACCATTGTGACCAAGCACTGCCATCTACAGCACTTATTTCCTCACCTGCTGACTCTGTAAATATCCCATCATACCACTTTTACGGGGCATGGATTTCCTTTCCTATTGTCTGATTTTGCTGCGCTTATTTTATTATTATAATTCCCTGTACTGTACTCTTTGTGAAGCAGAGAGAGCACTTTTGGCGCTATATAAATAAAGACATACAATAAAATTAAATAATATAATAAAATTATATAATCTTACCGGCTGGATATACAAATCATAAGTAAAGTAGATTGAAATTCAAGGTACTGTAGAGTGAAAAGTGTTGAAAAAATTAATTTAGTTCACCAAATATATGTGTTAGAGGAAGTAAAACTACTTTTCCATATAAAAAATGTGGGAAAACCGTGCCATGTTTTAAGTATGGGTGATTTAAATTATCCAGACATTGATTGGAGTAATGAGATTTGGGTGTCCAAAAAGACTATTACATGACCAAAATTACTGACGAATAAACTAGGAAGGGGACAATACTGGACCTAAAGAGTAATAAAGGAAAATGTAGACATACTAACCACTATTCAAGTGAGGGAACATTTGTGAAATTGTGACCATAAGAAGGTCTCATTAGAAATAATTGATCAAATACAGTATTGTATTAGAACAACAAATACTTACTTTGAGTGCACATTTTAGTTGACTAAAGAAGGTTTTATACTATAGAATAGGATAAAAATACAGTAAATAGACAGCCTTTAAATCATTGTGTGATGGGTACTTTTATAAGTGTACAGTATGCAAAACCAATATTGCTAAATAAACAGGTAGGGGAAAAATGTAAAGCAAGAAGCATGCATTTTGATTTTTGAAGTCAGAATGGAGAGAGGCATTATTTCAGGATTTTAAGGAATGTAACAAAGATTGCCCCTTTGCAATCAGAATAGCGAAAATTTTAAATTACAAAATAATTATATTAAAGGATCAATGCTAAAAAGTTTTTTTTTTAAAGTATATTAATAGTAAACAGACGAAGGGAGAACAGAACCCTTTCAGAGTTAGACTGAATTATTAGTAGTTAGCAGAGGTAGTAATGATTTGCCTCTTAATATACCAAACAGGAGTCACTTGCAAAAATAATATAACAAAAGGAAGCCACAACCTAAACATTAACCATAACAATAACAAACATTTGGCTAAGTTTGGTAGAAACTCCTGTGGTTTTTAGAGATCTGTTCTATCATAGTCAGACTTCCCCTCAACTTTCCCTTATCTCTGATAAGTCCAGGGTGAGATAATGGTAAAGAAATCACTTGATTGTTAATAACTTCCACATTCAGAGGCCCCTAATAAATTAAATTTGGAATGAATGAAAAAAAAAACAATATTTGCTTGCATTGCTAGATTTATTTATGGAAGTTAATTAGCCTTAGTGCCTTATTCTATATTCGCAGAAGTTGTCGATCTCCCCGTTTTCAAGTAAAAATTCCCCATAGACTTCAGTGGGAATTTCGGTTGAAAACGGCTCGATCAGCCACTTGATGAATATACCATAAACCTACTTAAAGTCTTTATAAATGGTTGTGTTGTGGCCGGGTATGTGGGATTGTATCTTTAAGTGAACATATTTTGGATAAGAAATATTTTAGCAATAGCCAGCAGGGTTTCATGAGAGAAAAGTAATACCAAATTAACCTCATTTGTTTCTGAGGAAGTAAGTAGAAATAAAGATCAAGGCAATGTAGTTGATGCAATCTACAGATGTAGCAGACGTTATTGCTCCCACTGGCGTATTGTAGCAAGGGACATTACACACAAGTGGGAGCAGACACCATTGTCTTTGAATATAGTGCAATAACATCTGCTACATCTGTATTTAAAATTTACAAAGGCTTTGAATATGGTGCCTCACAAGAAAATGGTGTACAAAATAAAGGAAACTGTGGGGGTGCCAATATTTGCATTAGGATGAAGAACTAGTTGAAATCTGGGCAACAGAATTGTTATAAGTATAGCAAATTCAGAATGGGCTAGAGTTGTAAGTGGAGTATTTCTAGGTTCAATACTGAGACCACTGCTTTTAAACATTATTTTATCAATGGTGTACTACTGGTATGCATATATAGCTAAGACTCTATCTTAATAAGATAACACTTAATTATGAAAGCTTGTAAAATCAGAGCAGGATATAATTTCTCTGCAGAAGGACTAACCTAGAAACATAGGCAGGTAAATGGCAGATTATTTTGTACAGATACATGCAAGGTTCTGCATTGAAAGCAACAATAAGCATTCAGCATATAATGAAGCAAACTATTAATGAAGAACTATGTAAGAGTACTTATAGACAGGGTGACCATATTTGTCCTGGCAAAAACCGTGACAAATGTCAGGCATGCACGTTTGCCGGTTGCTCATGTGCATGTACGTTCAGAGCTTGTCGGCTGCGCATGCGTGGTTGGCAAGTGCCAATGGCGTATACTCATGAGCTGCCGGCAAATGCTGATCGCGCAGTCTGAAAGTGTCGATTTCGCATGTGTGGTCAACAGAGTAGAAAACTGGGACAGCACCCCAAAACGTTTGGACAGAGCCCTAAAAAACGGGACATCTGGTCACCCTTCTTATATAGCACAGACATTGTCAAATGTTTCACTAGATTTTTCTGGTTGCCTTCTTCTGGAACTATTCAACTATAAATATGGGGCGGGTTTCGAGTGTAAATACAAGCAAACACTTCATGTTTAATATTAAAAAACTACATCCTTTGTAAGCTAATAAACATATTTGTGATAAAATAGTAGCAAGCAATGGCAACCATATTACATTTTATTATTTAGTGCTTGCTTTTATAATCTATTTTACACAATAATTGCTATATATCTCCAATATACATGTACTTTTTTTTTATTAAACAGTCTAGTCTCAATTGCAAATACAGTAGATTATATTTCACAAGCAACCCCTTCCCCATTAAACTTTTTTTTTTTTTCAGATTTACTTTACAGGTGTAGCCAATGTAACTTTCCCCATAGCCAGGGAATGCTGGGGGAAACTGTGCTCATAAATTCCCAGACACAAAGAAAAAGGCTGTGGGTAGTCGGTAAAGTAATGCTGAACTGCTGCGGCTGTTTGGAGTTCTTGTCTTCCCTAGGACTGTGGGGAAATGCTTTTATTCTTCACAGTTCTGAGGAAGATTAGTCTGGCTATTGGTATTGCAGGGCAAGTATAGAAAAAATCCATATTTTCAAATGGTATGTTGGCGTGCAAATTGACTTCAAAATGTGCTTAACCATGAATATTGATATGTATATGAATATTGTTCATGGTGGCTAGTGAATCAAGCAAAATTCAAACACAAAAGTTGTGAAAATAGTAACAGCCATTGTTTTGAATCAACATCCCGTGCAAGGGCCAGGGCTATCACCAACTCTCCAAGCATGAGCGTTCGGCTGTCCTGCTGAATTTCTGGGAATGGGAATTCCCCATGCTGTACTTAAAATCTGTATTAACAGCAACAAGAATGCTTTTGCGCATGCACTGAGGCCTGCGGCCACTTCTGCGCATGCATCCAGTCCCACGGCCTCTTCTGCGCATGCACCGACGTTACTTCCATCACGGGTTTTCGTTACAACAATTACATTTTTCCCATCAAAACTCTGTAGGTGCGAGCAAAAAAGTTTCACTTCAAAAAGTAATGCAATGCATATTAAGCCTGAATCATGCATGAATGGTGGCTTGTATGACATCTCTAACAAATATTAATTTCCTGGCAATTCTATTTTGTGGGAAATTAAGATGTAACAGTGTTAACACGGAAGATTATATAATTAAATTGTCACTCCATCTGCAGGAAAATTAATTTAATCAGATTTATTAGTGGAAACATATAATTGTTTGACTGGTCTAATCTGATCTTTACTAAAAAATTAGGACAATCTACCTAAAATGTCACTACATATATACACAACATTACAATAGGTAGGGGTTGCTGCTTTGACTTAGTAATATTTTTTATGTAATACAGTAGGTTGTTATAGACTTGATTAGTAAAACTATATAACTTTATGGCATATGCAGCTAGGCAAAGGAAATTGGCCATACAGTTATGGAAAACAAATACAAAAACTGCGTACTCCTCCCAAATTGACTTGCAATTTATTTAATTAACTTTCTCATTTTGATCCTCTTTAACAAAGGAGTCATTTAGTTACATCTTATAATCAAACAATTATTTAAGCTTGCTAACCCTGTCAAGGTCAACTTAATTTAAGCAGGTACCTACACTAAAATCCCCTTTGCACTATGAAGTAAAAATGGTGTACCTTGATGAGAGTGGGATGTTTTTAACTTGTGTGTTTTTCTCATTTTGCTGTATGAACAGGACCACTGTAGTTGTTTCCCCTCATACAGAGGTAAAAGGAAAGGTTCAAAGTGTAGGGTTAGGACCTGCAAATTTGGTTATACTTTGACGTTGGTATGCAGGCTTATGACATTTTGGCCAAAGGGTTTAACTAAATAACCAAGTAAATATTATTATTGACATATTTAACTTTATACATATTACCATATATGTTTTGTCAATTGGATGTAGCATTGGGCTCCCCTGTCTTATGTTCTGTGTGTGTGTAAATATATATATATATATATATATATATATATATATATATATATATATATATATATATATATATATATATATATATGTAGCCCTTTTTGTGAATCCCTGCACTAAGGAACTACTGGTGTTGTGTTTTACCTGCGGCTTCAGGAGCTCCTAAGCCTCCGCTGTTGGGGAGCCTGGGGTCATACCCTCACTTATCATGGTGCAGCGCCTCCACTTACCCAGGATCCCCATAGTAGAGGATCTACCCTGAGCAAGAAAACATAACAATCGTATTGTGCAACAGGCAACCTTTTACTATTGATACTAACTAATGGAATCATGCAGAGTACACATAACATGCATAAGACCCTTATACTCTACAATCACAATGTAACACACTGTGGCTCGGCCACACCTTGATAGGGATAATGTTCGTTACGCAGGTGGCTCTGCCACTCTCCCAAGGAGTATATCCTGCAACTATTATCTGTATGGAATAGTTTGCTGGCACACTAGTGCCCCCAATTAGTTAGTGGGAGTCGGGATCAGCGCCTGGCGACCGGTGTAGGTGCACTTGTTGACTAACGATACCTCCTGGTCACTACGGTGACTACACCACTTCACAAAGGGTCCGTAGTGTTGCTCCAGCCTTGCGCCGACACTCTGCTATGCTGTGTGGTCTGTTCTCCAGACCAAGATGGCGTCCGCGACTCCAGCAGCTGAACCCGCACTAATGGGATACGTCCCTAACTGCTACGGCCGTCCCTACAAAAGCGGCACCCTACGATGACAGGGGTAATACTCCTGGGGGCTGGGGAATGTATCTGACCTAAGCGGAAGGGTCACTGACCCTCCGCTCGCACACACGAGGTTCCGCCACCTTCCTCCTTCACCTCTCACTCGTGTCTCCCACCGCCCACACGCTTCCTGTCTCTCTCTATCCAGAGTCTCGCACCCTATTGGTCCTCAGCCTCAGCTGACTCTCCCACAGTTCAGAGTTCAGAGTGCAACCCCCAAAGTCCCTACAGATTGGTTGCCTTTCGCGCGCTTCCCTCACGCATGCGCAGCCTGACTATTCACACAGTGACCTTACTGGCAAAAGAACAGTATGGCGCTTCCTTTATTAGTGACAGCGCGGAACCCTCATATATATGTATACACATCCTTACATTTATATATATATATGTATGTATGTATGTATGTAGCCCTGTTTCCTATTGAATACAGTACGCTACCAATGCTGTTCAACCTGTTGGCTCGCAGGGCCTAAGCCTCCATCACGGAGAGCCTGGGGCAACACATATGAATACTGATAACCTCTTACCAAGTGCAGCGCCTCCACCTGCGATGGCTTCCAGCAGAGTGGAAGTTGTTCCTGGCAGGACAATAATGTACTACTCCACACACAGCATATCAAATAACCAATGACTTTACTAAAAGCAACCATAACCTTGCATATCATCAAACAGGTGTTCCTCCCTAGGGGAGACACTATGCTACTGCGTCTTGCAGGACACGACCCCTTCAACCGTGTACCCACACCGTGTCCAGTTCCCCACACCCAAAATCCCCCCCACCCCCAGAGTGAGGTATATGTGTGTGTGTGACTGCGCAGACACGATGTTCTGATATTATAGTTGGTGCACTTAATGATGTTACCTGCCGAGCGCTCCAGTGCTCGGGCCTGCCAAGGAACTTCACAAAGGATCCGACGACGAAGGAACTCCAGGAATACCTTCCGGGGCGATCCCACCCAGATGGCGACTACTGTGCGGGCTGAGGTCTCAGCCCAAACCTCTGGTATGATATCGCGACAGTCTCTGGGTGTACAACTCTCCTTCTGAAGCTAAAGGGGACTGTATCCTTTCTGAGGGCCTGTCCCTACTTCTGCTCCACTCTACGGGGACTCAGGGCCTAACTGGGCCAGGGGTATGTGACCTAGTGTAGGGGCTACTCGCCTCCCTACACGCAGAGCTCCTTCTCCTTCCTCCTCCCGCTGGGTTCTGCCCAGCGTGCTCCCCTGCGCAACCTCCTAATTCTTCCTCCCGATTTTCCGCCCGCCCTATAGGCTCCCTGGCGTCACCTGGTCTCGCTCTGGCTGCTGGGTCTCGTAGTCCCATGCGCTCCACCCTATAGGAGCAGCTCCTCTTTCGCGGGCTCTTGCAACCTCTGGCTGCGCATGCGCGACCTCTGCTCCCTCACCACCTCCACGGGCTCACCGCACATGCGCGAACACCAACATGGTGGCGCCCTACTCGCTCGGTCATTGCGGAGCCTCCAATATACCGAAGCACTCCCTACATGCAGCAACTTTCCCTATTCTCCCAGCATGCGGAGATAAGGGTAACCTGGGGGACCTGGCTACATATATATACCCTCAAACCCACATCAAGCAACATTTAGAAAGAAACTCTGCACAAAAAAGGAGCAGACCTGAGATACCTGGGATATATATGCTAATAGGATATGCAACGTATATTTAAATGACTAAAACCCATAGTTCAGAGTGTGCACGAATAAATGTTAGAGCAAATCAAATGTGTAAATTGCATACGTTTGCTTGAAGTTTTTTTACACATCTTCCCATTTGAAAACTCATTAACAAATAGACTTTTTCCTAAAACGTCGCAAATTATTGCAGATCGAATTTTTACACATTTGTCCATCTCTAATTTGGAGCATTCTGGTTTAGGGTAACCTGTAGGCTGCTACTTCTTTGAAATACTAGATATCAGTTAGAGGGCCTCATTCTAGTTACTTCGATAAAATCACTGCAAAATCGAATGTTTTGGCATGACCTACCTCGCGGTCTGTGGTTTGTGTTATTACTGTATTCAGAAAGAGTTATCGCAAGTCAGAAACCGTGAAGTAGGAAAATGCCATACCGCTCAGGATAGCAGTGCATTTATTTCTGTCTATTTTTAATTTCTGCTCCTGTGATATTCCTGCAGTCTGTAAGAGCTTAACAGAGAGAGCTGCACAGAGAGAGCTACATCTCCCTGCACAGCTCTTACTGGCGATAACACTTTTATTTGATTTTAATAACACAGTATTGAAACAGGGGGTTGCCAGAGCAGAAACACATTAATTTTAGCTCGGGACCCCATGCTTCCTGAGTTACAGGACCTGGGGTATGGGCTGCCGGTATCTCCGCAAAATGTAAATGTCCCGGTCACATGATGTGGGAGATTTAAACAATGCAGGCAGATACCGGCAGCACGCCTGTAATGTGGGAAGCAGGGGGTCTCCAAGGCTAAAATTAATGCGGTCAAACTCCTGCTTCAATACTGTTTTATTAAAATCAAATTAAAACAGCTTAATTATCTTAGTGGCTAACCGTTAAAGTAAGGAAGGGGTTAAACTAGAGTACCTGGTTTGTTGGGTTTATAGGGGTGGGTGAAAGGGGTAGTTGCCCCAGTACAGTAATGGGCAAAATATGTATTATCCAGATCTGGATATTAGCGCATTTGCCCATGAAAGAAAAATCATTACTCAGCCAGCATATAGTAAATTAAAGTTGTACTTACCCATACCAGGATTGAGGCCGTCCTCATCCTCATCTTTATCCTCTGTGTCTTCCGTGGGCAGCAACATTAAAATAAAAAAAACTAACGACTGGCCACTAACCCCTTAATTATCTTAGTGGTTATTAGCTGCTATAGTAATTAAGGGGTTAACAAAGCCTGCTACTCACCGGGAGGCCTAACCACCCTCCCCAGGGCAACTATCCCCCACTCCCTCTTCCCTCATCACCACACATGCAAATGGGCAAAAGCACTAGTAGCCAAAAATGACTATTAGCACCTTTGCCCATTTCTTTGAAAAACAAAAGAAATACACAATAAGATAATATTGACATAGTACAATACATTACACTTGCCAATAAACCCATTGAGTGTGACTGTGGCAAACCCACAATATGGGCATGGATTGCCACAATTGCAATAAATGGGTAACCTATGAAAAATTAACCACCAAATAAAATACATGACATTTTAATAAAAACAAACATTTAAAAAAAAATGCATTGATTGTTAATGTGGTCATCTATACCCTGAAAGGTGCATAGATAAACACATTGCCAGCCAATGGGCAACCTAAAAGACATAATAACAAGGCACCACTATTTGTCCGTTAAAGATGAAATTCTCAAAAAAAAACAGGAATCTGGACAAGATTTCCTTTGAAGACTCAGAGATACAGATCTTCTCAGATATTGCCCCAATAACGCTGGCAAAAGGTTGAGAGCTCAGGGAAATAACAGGCCTTCTACGGGAACAAAGGCATTAGAAACCGGTGGGGCTTCCCATTCCATCTGCAGGCCTCATACAAAGGAAATGTATTCTATGGCAGATGGTGCTCATAATCACATGTGACTATTAATAGAATTATTATATATAAAAGTTCATGAATTTTGGAAAGAGAAATAGAGAATACATATGTCCCCATATGCATTAAAGAACCTACAGTATTTAGAGAAAAGTTCATGGAATTTTGGAAAGAGAAATTGAGAATACATATGTCCCCATATGCAGAAAAGAACCTTCAGTATTTAGAGAAAATTACCTAAGTCCCAGTCAATATTGAGCCCTAACAGTGTTCTACTGTACAGAAGTTCTCAAGGTGAAGATCCAAAAGGCTTCTTGTCTATCTAGCACTTTTGTTCTAACCCCTTCTCTAGGTGTTGAAGGCATTTTCAATGCCCTGAAATTTAAAGATGTCAATGCTTCCCCTAGGACAGTTAGAGAAGTGTTTTGTGACAGGATGATTCTGATCTTTTTTCATAATATGGCAAAGGTGCTCCATGATCCTAATTTATAGGCACCCTGTGGTCCTGCCCATGTATTGTTGCCCACAACCACATGTTAACAAATAAGCAATAAATGAAGAATTACAATTTTGAAACTTGTGGATTTTGTGGGTTTCTCTCGTTACTGTGGAGGTGAAAGTAGCCATAGAGTTCATCCTAATAAAAATGTTGTAGCTATTGCATTTGAACGTCCCTTTCGGTAAATCAGACCTTGTGTCAGTTTTAAGTCTAAAAAGACTAGGAGATAAGGAGTTAGCTACAGTTTTTGATCTTCTGAAACTTATATTCGGACCTGATGAGATGTATGGTTTTAGGACTGGGTCTAGAGTTGGTACTCCCCAGTGTCTCTTAAAAATTGACTTAATCTGTTCTGCCTGTGTGATATAAGATGTAATAAATTAAGCACTCTCATTAATCAAGTGCCTCCATGATGGCCGTTTTAAGCGTGAAGATCTCTCCATAGCTGACACCACCTGGGGGGATTTATCCAAATCCCTTTGATTGTACCCCCTATTTAAGGAATCGTGTATAAAGATTGGCGTAGGAGTGGGCAAAACTTGTCCCCATCACCATTCCACGTGTTTGGAGATAATGAACCCCATCAAACAAAAATAAATGATGTGTAAGAGAGAGTGCATGGAGTCAAGGATGAAAGTGATTTGTGACGGTGCTAATTTAGAACGTGACAGAAAATGACGAGCAGTTGCCAGGGCCTGCTCATGGGAGATAACCTTATATAATGATGTTACATCCAGCATAACCCATATTAGGTTATTCTTCCAGGTAATCTCTTCAATTTGTGAGTCTCCATTATCCAAAATCTTGGAGGGCAACTGTCTTACGAGGCTGAAGAAAGTGATCCATGTACCGTGAGACACCATCTCCCAAAGATTCAATGTTGGAAATAATGGGTCTCCCTGGAGGAGAGATCAGCGTCTTATGAATCTTTGGGAGATGGTGAAACACAGCCGTGGTGGGGGTTGGATTAAATAGATAATTAGTATCATTCTCATGGAGAACTCCCAACATGGAGCCCTCATCCAGTAACTCTTTAAGTTCTCTCTGGAACCTCACTGTGTTGGTCGGCTGGTAGTGCTGCATAAGAGCACACCACCAAATTGGCGCATGGTATGATATTGAAAATAATATTATTATTGTGATTTCTTTTAAATATGTTTGGACCCAATCATGTTTATAATGGAGTTGAAATTAAGGCCAAATAAGTCCCTATCTACACCATAGACTCTATTACAGAGTTTTGTCATTTGCCTGTATATAGTACCAAACCTTAACAAAGATGGCTTTTGGCAAGCTATATATTTCCGTATGGGATGCTCCTACACGATGAAAACTTGTTTAAAAAAGAATATAATTGATAGTTTATTATGATAGACACTCTGTGGGGGCATTCCTTAATATGTTTTTGGTGATGTGATAGGGATCTGTACAGTTTTTATACTGTCGCGGCCAAGTTTATTCTAACATTTACCCGGTCTCGGCCGCGACAGATACCGGGTGCACACTGAGGTGTCCCGTGCGCGCGCCGGAGCCTCGGAGGATCGGTCCTCCGATCGGGGATTCCCCCTCCCCTCTCTGGGTCCGCCGGGTCCCCCGGAGCCCCCCACTGCCATCCCCCACATTACGGCAACCCTGGGCACGCACGCCATGCGCGCACGCTCCCGATGAAGCGTGACCGCGCATCGATGACGCGCGGCACGCCGAGGGAAAAAAACGAGCAAGCCGGGAAACCTCCCGGCTTGCGGCTCTAGCCAACTAAGGATAAAGTGTGTCGCCACTGTACATGTACTGTATTCCTGTTTTTTTTTAGATATGTTTCTATTTTTGTCAATGTCTATTATTTTGTAGTTGATTAAAGTTTGTTGTATTGAATATGTTTATCACCTGACATTTTCATCCAATGACGATTGACATCGCATCAGCGCGACTCGCATTGGGGTCGTGTGCCAATGACGTCATCTTCAGCATCTCAATGGCGCGAATTGGTTTGTTTAAAAATGCTGATTGTTGCACCTTACACCTTGATAAAGTGATGACGCATGAAACGCGTAGGTGTGTTTCATCTTGTCCATCTGCTGTTGAGCTTGCAATAAATTGATTCATATATATGAGTTGCCCTGGGTTTCCTATCTTTTTCTATTTTCAGCCATGCTCTGCATTTACCTACAAACCTCTCATACAAAGGAAAGCAGGATGTAATGAGGAAACCTGAAGAGGGTCCAGACTTCATTGCAGAACTGTGGGGGAAAACACACTATGGGCCGTACACAAGGTTACTCTAAGAGGCAAAATAGTCAGCATTGCCTCAGACAGAAACAAAGAGAAAAATAGGAGAATAGATAGATTAACTGATAGCCTTAGAAAAAACAAAGAGGTGGTCCAACACCATCCAACAGATAACACTAGGGCCAAAATACACAAAGACAGGACTACATTGAAATAATTTTGATAGAATATTTAGAGAATGAAATGCGGTGGACTAACCTTCTATGAAAAGAGAAATAAGGCAGACAGATATCTTGCTAGTAAACTCTGAAATAAAATGTCTAGTCTAAATATATACAGTATAAAGACGGACCTCGATGCCATAACTTTTTTTTTTTTTTTTGAAACTTTGGTTTTATTGGGTGCATTCAAACATACATGTTATCACTTCCCATTGGCTTCTATAATATCACCCTTACTTTTTTATTTTTAACAATCGACCAAAAACTAGACGTACTAGACTCACAGGACAAACACGATGCCATAACTTTTAACCAAGTGGAAATCAACAGTCAATTTGTGAATTACTATAGCAGTTTATATAACCTGAATACGTCTGAACAAAAAGACCGAGATTAGGAAGCGAAATAGATGAATAACTAATATCAGGTAGACCGCCAAAGCTAGTTAGGTCAACCGCCAATAAGGTAGGGGCCCCAATAATGGCAGAGAAGGTTTCCGAAACTACCAAAATACTCAAACATTCCAAAGCCCTAGGCCCAGATGAGTTTTCCAACCTGTATTATTAAAAGTTTGAATCTATATTGAAGCCTTACATGGTTAGATGGTTTAATAAAAATTTTAAAGGGGAAGGTATGACAGCAATTTGCTGGAAGCCTCAATTATTGTTATCCCGAAAGAGGGGAAAGATCCCTCATTATGCCCAAGTTACAGGCCCATTCAGTTGATAAATACAAATATTAAGGTCTTTGCCAAAGTACTGGCTTCAAGATTAAATAAAGTTTTAAACACCCGTGTACACCCTGACCAGGTGGGCTTCACTCCAGAATGCCAAGCCTCAGACACATCCGTAGGATTATTAATATCATCCACAATAGCCATTCAAACCAAAAGCCAACTCTAATTTTGGATTTGGATGCAGAAAAAGCTTTCGACAGGATGACATGGCCTTTCATTTTTCGTGTCCTTGATAAGATGGGTTTTCACGAAAATGTTATTAATGGCATTAGAGCGCTATATTCCAATACAACAGCTACAGTATGCACGTCAGACCATACGTCCTCGCCTTTCATAATCACCAAGAGCACACGACAGGGGTGTCCACTATCACCATTGTTATTTGCACTATGTATAGAGGCAATGGCCTCTAAAATTAGACTGAACCCTGAGATAAAAGGAGTTCCCATCGGTGATAGGAATACAAAGTCTCCCTCTTCTCCGACGATATTCTGCTTTCATTGACCAGCCCCAAATCATCCTTACAGAGTCTGTTTGTCACATTAGAGGAATTTGGGCAGCTGTCAAATTTAAAAATAAGTGTATCAGAGGATGATTCAGGGCACTACAGATTTTCATAAAGTTACATTTATTGTCAGATTAATACAAAGTTTTGACCATCAGAGTGGCTTTTTTCAAGTGACTGGCATACCCTTAGCCCAAATATTTCCTATATTTATAGTCCTAAACAACGTAAAAAATGTCAAAATTATCACCAGCTGTCCCACGTGGATCCTTGTTCATCTGTTCCCTTCTTCCGCATTGCACCAAATGCATGAACACGCAAGTCCACGTTCTGGTGTGCACGTCGTCACCACGGCATCCATCCTCGATCCTGATTGGTCTGCTCTTGATCCAGAAATCTCACGATCTTTCGTGACGTCACTGCTTGCTGGAGATATGTGGTCCCCGCGGTTTGCCCTGCTGCTTTCAACTTGGTAGTCAGTCACATCCGTCTCTGCACAGGCACCAGAATCCTCTGTGCCTTGTATCTCCTCAATTCTTCATCCAAAGTTATTTGCGAGGGAGATGGATGAGAATGATAAACTCTGTAGTGCTTTGAAACATGTAAGAAAGATGGAAAAAATTGATAAAAATCTGTGAGACACTCCCCATGAATCCTATATAAGTGCTTCAAGAGACCCAAAATGAGGACAATAGGATAGGAGAAGTTCTGGAACAGAAGAAAACCCAGAATTAAGAGAAAATTAATGACACTTCCACCGACACAAGTGGGACTAGGCCAACCAGATTTGGTTAAATACTATGAAGCGGCTAGGCTGCTATCCTGGTCAGCAAGGTTGGAAGCCAAACCCAGTTAGATATCGAAAGGGCAGAATGACTGACCAATGATATGGCGACACTTCTATGGCTAAAAAAGGAAACACGAGCAACACACTACAGAAACCACACGGTTATTGCACACTCTCTACACATTTGGGAAAAAGTAGTAGGTTCAGTAGGATCTTGTCCATTCCCTCACCACTGACACCGATCAGACACAACCCTGATTTTGGTCCAGCACATCATTCAAATATATATAAGATTTGGGAAAGAAAAGGGCTGTCAACCATCAAAGATATACAGAAAGCGGGTCAAATAAAGACATTTTCTGACCTAAAAGAGGAGTTTGGAATTCCAAACTCACACCTATTCCAATACCTGCAACTGCAACCCTACGTCTCCTCGCTACAGTCAAAGGTAGCTCTAGGCTGACCCCTTACCAACTTTGAAAATATGTATCGGTCAATGGTTTATCACAAGGGGACGATCGCCCAATTTTACCAAATTCTAGTACAGCAAAAGAGAGGGTCAGCAGACAAAAATATTGCAGATTGGGAAAAAGATATAGGTAGCCCTCTGGATGACAGGGATTGGGAGGATATATACGACAGGATAGCCAGAGTTTCCAGATTCTCAGCAGTCAGAGAAACCAACCGCAAAAAACTACAAAGATGCTATTACACCCCTGCCCATCTACATTCTCTCTTACCATTTACCTCTCCCCCATGTTGCGCAGTTATGGTTTACATTTAAGCATATCTGTTGGTCATGACCCAAGATTATTCTTGGAATAGAGTCCTGGGAATAGATTTGCCATGGAACATTGAAACAGTGTTAATTATAAGACCAGTGGAGGACTTGGAGAGGAATGTGGACCTCCTGGTAACACAAATCTTATCAGCAGCCAAAACCGTGATCGTGAAACACTGGAAACAGACCAATCCCCCACTTTTCACAGCAGTTAAACACAAACTAAATTACATAATGACTATGGAGAAACTTTCCAGTCTAATCCACTTGTTTGCTTTTTAGGTTATCTTTTTGCTTATTAAGGTAGGGCTTCCTTTTGTTCATTGATTTAAGGGTATTGGGGTAAGGGAAGTACCTCTTGTCCCTTTTGAGGCAGGAGGGAACGGGCTAAGGAAGGGGTTTGTCCCCGAAACGTTGCCCCCCTGTTTATCCCCATTTTTTGCCCCATCCTCTTTTTCTTTCCCCATCCCCCTTCACTGTTTTTTTTTGTCCTTTTGCTATATTTTTTAGTGTGCTTAATATTGTTGTGTTGGTGTCACTTTGCTCCGTGTATTTAACTTGTGCATTTATTAAATATTTATTTGATTTGGCATTTCCTGTTTCTGAAATGTATTCCTATTGTCAGGTGTGCTGGAACTATTAGTACTATTTGTATTTGTTTAGGAGGCTATTGGGTCCTTCTTGTGTTCCTGTGCACCCTGCATCTAGCATATATTATTAGCTTTTGTGAGTGCTTTCTATCATTATTGTTCTCACGACAAATATAATAGGTTCATGACAATCTGTGATCCATGGGTGACGTACCTGGCACAAAACCCCACCTAACTACTGACAGTAGCCTCTGATGATTGACCCATGCCCTATAATGTTGTGAATTCAGTTATAACTATGTAACTTTGTATGCTCCCTGTGTGGGGTCTTGTTGGATGTAACCCTCCTCCTTCCCCTCTCCCCATTTTTGTTTTCTGTATCCCACCTGACCCCTGTTCCCCCCCCCCTACAATTTATAAAATCAGTCAAATCCAAGTTTAAATAAAAAAAGAAAAGAGGGGATATGATAACTATATACAAATATATTCTGGGACAATACAAAGAGCTTTCAAAAGAACTATTCATCCCACGGGCAGTACAAAGGACTCAGGGGCTTAAGGTTGGAAGAAAGGAGATTTCACCAACAACAAAGGAAAGGGTTATTTACAGTAAGAGCAGTTAAAATGTGGACTTCATTACCCATGGAGACTGTGATGGTGATAAAATAGATTTGTTAAAAAAAAAAGGTTGGACATCTTTTTAGATGGGAAAGGTATACAGGGATATACCAAATAAGTAAACATGGGAAGGATGTTGATCAAGGGAGTAATCTAATTATTGGAGTCAGGAAGGAATTTATTTCTCCCCTTATGAGATATTATTGGATGATATATCACTGGGGTTTTTTGTTTGTCTACCTCTGGATAAATATACTGTACGATATAGGATAAAGTATCTGTCGTCTACATTTAGCACAGGTTGAACTTGATGGACGCATGTGTTTTTTCAACCTCATCTACTATGTAACTATATGTAACTATGTAACTATGTGAATTTTGGAGCTTTCTGAATAGCTCGATTTGTCCACAAATGTGAGTTTGAACATTTGTTTGAGCGGGAGCGCTATTGATCGCAATGAAGCAGGTCTCTAGCGAGTTTGGTGTTATTGGAGCTCTCTGAATAGCTATACATGCAAGCTCTAGAAGTTCTCAAACCTGTCGATAACTCACTTATTGAAGCTGCTACTGTACTGTATAACAGGCCCCAGAGATATAAAAAAAAAATCTCAAATCACATTTACCTCTAAAATAACATTTTTCTAATTTCTGAAAAATTGTGATTTGGAAAAAAAAACCCTGCTATTTTAAAAAGAACTTGAATATTCAAGAATTTTTAAATGTGAAAATTAGCGAATATTTTCAAAAATGGAAGCAAAAATTGGAAATGAGAGACTATTTGAAAATTTTACAAATGGATTTTTTCCCAAAAATGTTTAGATTTTTTTATAAATTGGAAGAAAAAAATGCAAATCGAATTTCCAAACATTTGCCTATCTCTAGCACTGATCATGCCAGTAAGACTGTGTGACATGTATATTCAATATGACAGGCCTGCACAACCCGCGATGGCTTTCTGCTCTCCCTCTCCCTCCTGAGTACGCTCTCCCGCACTCCCCCGTGAGTCCGCTGTCACCCTCCCCTGCGAGCCCGCTGTCACTCTCTCTCCCCCTCGCAGGGTAGCAGCGCGCACTAGCATTGAGGCACTTCCTGCCTGCTTCTTGCTAGAGCGTGCAGTCCTGCCTGCTCTGCCGCCGCCTCCTCCAACGCAAACCAAGGTAAGGTAGGGAAGGGAAGTGCAGGGGGGGGGTGCGATTTGAAGTGCAGGGGGGTTATTTGAAGTGCAGAGGAGGGTGATTGGAGGTGCAGAGGAGGGTGATTGGAGGTGCAGGGGGGGGTGATTGGAGGTGCAGGGGGGGTGATTGGAGGTGCGGGGGGGGGTGATTGGATGTGCAGTTGGGTGATTGGAGGTGCAGGGGGGTGATTGGAGGTGCAGGGGGGGTGATTGGAGGTGCAGGGTGGTGATTGGAGGTGCAGGGGGGGTCATTGGAGGTGCAGGGGGGGTCATTGGAGGTGCAGGGGGGTGATTGGAGGTGCAGGGGGGGTGATTGGAGGTGCAGGGGGGTGATTGGAGGTCAGGGGGGGTGATTGGAGGTGCAGGGGGGTGATTGGAGGTGCAGGGGGGGTCATTGGAGGTGCAGGGGGGTCATTGGAGGTGCAGGGGGGTGATTGGAGGTGCGGGAGGGTGATTGGAAGTGCTGTGGGGGTGATTGGAGGTGCAGGGGGGGTGATTGGAGGTGCAGGGGGGGGTCATTGGAGGTGCAGGGGGGGTCTTTGGAGGTACAGGGGGGGTCTTTGGAGGTGCAGGGTTTTTTTGGAGGTGCAGGGGGGTCTTTGGAGGTGCAGGGGGGTCTTTGGAGGTGCAGGGGAGGGTGATGTGAGGTGCAAGGGGGGAGAATGATGTGAGTTGCAGGGGGGTGGGATGTGTGTGGTGTGCAGGGGGGTATTGTGTGTTTGATGTGGAGGGGGAGTATTATGTGTGTGGGTGAGGGGGAGAGATGGGGGTATGAGATATAGATGGGGAGTATCGTAAAGGTTGAAAGTGAGGGGTCCTGGGGGAGATATGAGGATGATGAGGGGTGCTGGGGGAGATATATGATATGAGGATGATGATGATGAGGGGTGCTGGGGGAGATATATGAGGATGATGATGATGAGGGGTGCTGGGGGAGATATATGAGGATGATGATGATGAGGGGTGCTAGGGGAGATATGAGGATGATGATGATGAGGGGTGCTGGGGGAGATATATGAGGATGATGATGATGAGGGGTGCTGGGGGAGATATATGAGGATGAGGATGATTTTACCCGTGCAGCCCAAATTGTTTTTTCCTTGGAGCAGTTCGGCCCTTCTCGCTTTACGAGTTGTGCAGGCCTGCAATATGATATAAATAGTATTTAAATTAGGTACGTGAACTGTGTATGCGTTTGTATTGTAATACCCTGTATATTATATACACATCTTAATTGTCAGCTGTTATTTGTTATTATTGCTGTTATTTCCCATGAACTACAAGTTTTCCTTGACATTAATAGAGGGGATGGTTATGAAAGGCTACAAATTCCCATGAACCTTAGCTTCACTCTCTGATGACATGACCTTTAACATTGTATACAATGGAAATTGTAGAAAGATCTAAAGGAGTTACAGTAGATCCAGGGAGCTCTAATGTTGCCAGGGAGGAACCAAAGGTTCACTGCAGGAATTTGTTACAACTGAACTGCTAGACAGCAGATTGAGCAATAATCTCCAGATTGCTGTAGTATAATAGTAACTGCAAACCCTAGAGATAAAGTTTGTAGATTGAAAGCTGCTGTTCTCTGTAGCCTGATTTGAAACTTGATACAATATCAGGTTAAATAATCACATTATATTATTTTTGCAGTTGGTATACAGTATATATCATTAGTTTTATACTCTTCATTACAATATTATTCATTAACATCTTCTGTACATGTATTTCTTCAACCCCTCCGCCCCCCTCCCCCAACAAAAAAAACTTCTCAGCAATATAATATTCTTTATACTGCAACCTAAATTGAGTTCTAAATTACATACCCTTGTGTGAGAAGTGAAGCATCTCACCTGGAAAGCAGTATATACTGTACACCATGATCCTTACCTAAAAGACTGGTTGGCCCTGTATACAGTAAATACAGTAGTTAACTCTAAAAAGAGAAGAAAAAAATGTGTGATGCTCTCAAGACAATTGTGTAGTTTGAAAAAAATATATAATGAATTGGAAGACAACCTGTTGATATGTATATGTCCTATTGGATCAGGTAATCAGCTATCCCACAAGGCAATGAGGTAAGGATAGTTACCAGTTGATGATCCCTGGATATTGATTGAGGCAAAGCTGGAACGGACTCACTTGGGAAAGCAGATTCCACGATGAAAAGAAAGTCCTTGTAGATATCCAGCACCTCCAGGTTGAATGTGCCTCCGTTGTAGAAATCTTCACAGACAGGGAGAGGGAAAAGAACGGAGCACTATCTCCAATGCTGTAAAAAACAGCCAATAAACCACAGGGTATGCGTTCCCAAAATAAAGCTATTTAATGGCTCAAAAATCAGTTACAAAGCACACCAACGCGTTTCAGACCTTAGTGGTCCTTTATCAAGGTGACCACTAAGGTCTGAAACGCGTTGGTGTGCTTTGTAACTGATTTTTGAGCCATTAAATAGCTTTATTTTGGGAACGCATACCCTGTGGTTTATTGGCTGTTTTTTTACAGCATTGGAGATAGTGCTCCGTTCTTTTCCCTCTCCCTGTCTCTAAAAAGAGAAGGAACCAATAACAAAATTGCTGTGTTGTACAGATCCTTCTATGATAAATACCTTAAATACTATAGCCAATTGAGAATCCTGAAAAGTCAGGCTAGGCACCCAGAAGCATCCCTGTGATGTTAACATATATCAAGAAAATCCATTCTGCTAATGTTGTAAGTATTATTCTTAATATAAACGTACACATTTTCTTGATCTACCAGGAAATGAGAGAGAGAGAGACAGAGAGAGACAGAGAGAGACAGAGAGAGACAGAGAGAGACAGAGAGAGACAGAGAGAGACAGAGGGGCCTATTCACTAAGCTACGTTAAGTGGCTTTAAGAGCGCAAAGTACCCTTTAAGACCGATAAGGCTGCAGTGAGTTTCACTAGGCAGTGATAACTGTGCTTTATCGCTCTTAAAAGGGCTTTTTTTTGGCCTCGGCGCAAAATGTGCACGATCAGGCTATTACGCTGATTTTTGCCAGTACTACCGATTCACTAAGCAGTGCTAAGTGTAATCGTCTTAAAAAAACGCGCCAAACAAACGCACCAGCTAAAGGCAGACGCAAAAGGAGCTGGACTTAGAAAAAAATTATTTGTTTACCTTTTTTCTGGCACACCATTCATACAACAGGCCCGCGGGGATGTCCGGGGGTCCCTGCGGCTTTCCGCAGGCCTGCGGTACCAATGGTGTGCCCCCAAAAATTAAACAATACTCTAAAAAAATACCCCCATCCCCTAACACATACACTACATTAATGGGCAAAATTACTATTATCCACATATGGATAATAATGCATTTGCCCATTAAATATACATTAATCACAATAAAAACATTAAATACATTTTGTACTCACCCTTGTCCGGCACCCACGATGAAGGCCACTTCCTCCCCGTCCGTACACTGGGGTGCTGAAAAATATACACAATAAGAAAAATAGCCAAACTAATGTCCCCTAACCCCTTAATGACCTTAGCAGTTATTAACCGCTACAGTCATTAAGGGGTTAAGCCACCCTGACCCAATACCTACCCTTCACCCATTTATTTGTACAGTGGCTTCATCATGTATGTATGTGTATATATATATATATATATATATATATATATATATATATATATATATATACAGTATATATATATATATATATATATATATATATATATATATATATATATATATATATATATATATATATATATATATATACAGTATATATATATATATGTATATATATATATACTGTATATATATATATATATATATATATATATATACTGTATATGCATGATTAACCAATATACAAATAAATACTGTACATGGCCAAATACTGTACAAATACAAATCTCTCCCAATGTCAAACAGCACCAAGCTAAATCAATATCTAAGAAATCCAAAAACAAACACTCAATTTGAGAATGTGTACATGATACAATTAATTTGTGCATCATGTATACTATGTCAACCAATGCTCCAAATCAAATACACTAATCCAAACAAGATACAAATACAATAATTAAAGAAAAACAAAGCATCAACACAATTAAATTACCATCAATTAATCTAATCACCAATCAATTACAATCCAAATCAATTACACACTTCAAATCCTACAAACAAATCCTTGTGAAAAATAATCGATGTCAAAGTAACCATCACACTAAATCTATCTTCCAAAAATAAGCCAATAAAATAATCTATAGCAACCAGCCTTTAACTAAATATTTGCAAAAATGAAATGTACATTAGAAACACATTTTTTACACAAAGCAGCAAATTGCAATTCCAAAAAACATCCAAACAAGGCAAGCCAACAAGTTTTTATTATACCTGCATGTATGTCCATCTATAGTTTACAGACATAAATACAGGTGCAATAAAAGAGCATCAAAAACAATTGAATCACATTAAAAATCAACATACAATACAACCACTGATTTGTCCTGTACGTATATATATCCATACATAAATTCAGGGCAAATAAATGGACAAAAAAAAATGGACGTCAGGAAAAAAAATCCAAAAAACCTGTAAAATAAAAAATAAAATACATTTATTTTGTTTACTTACTATTAGATGAACCACTCACAGAAATCAAGGGGAACCGGAAGCACTGGAACAGGTAATCCAACAACAGGAACCAGGTAACCATAAAAAAAATAAACGGTTACAATCCACAAGTGTCTGTATCTTCTTTCTTCTATTTGTAATCCATAGTGGGGGTCTTCTCCGTCTTCTTCTGTCTTCTTCCGGGGTCTTCTTATCTTCATCCGCCACGCCCTGGTCTTCTTTCTTCATAGGAGGTCTTTCCTTCTCGGCGTCTAGCTTCAAAATGAGACGACATAGGCTTTCATAGGCCTATGACGTCACATTTTCGTCATATGGTTCTCACGGTCCTGATTGGGCCGTGAAAACCATGTGCTTTGGCCGACAAAAAAAAAAATGATGACGTCATTTAAAGGCAATGAAAGCACAGCCAATCAGAATTGCTGTGCTTCAATTGCCTTTAAGATGACGTCATGAAAAGAAAGATGGCCAGCCTCACATGGTACGGTAGCCAATCAGAGCGTGGGGAATACATCCCAACTCTGATTGGCTCAAGTACCATGTGACAGGCTTTCAATAACGTCACATCCTGTCTCCCCAAAGCCTCTGTCACATGGTCTACTTGAGCCAATCAGAGGGGGGGGGGATTGATGTATTGAATGTATAGGCCGGTTTATTTTTTTACATACAGGGTTGGTTCCTTTGGTCTGCGAGAGACCTCTGGAGACCACCTGAGGTATCCTAGGGCTTCTCACGGGTACCAGGCTGCGTGGTCCATGGGTGACACCTGCGGGGAAGAACCGGTGGCCACACATCTGTGGGGGCACCGCGGACCCGTAGGGACCACCAGTGGGTCCCCAGACTCCCGTGGGAACCACCCGAGGCCCCTCAGACACCTGTGGGTCTGACCCGGGGCCCCCAGACATCCGCGGGCCTACCGTGGGGACCCAATTGTGGCCCAGGGTGACCCGCGGAGACCACCTGGTGGGCCATGGCGCCTGGCAGGAGCCACCAACAGGCCTCCAGAACCTGTGTGAAACATGTTGCTGGTAAACTGTAGGTCTGTGAGGTGACACATCAGGACCAACGGGGACTCACGTGGGCCTGGGGTTAGAACCCTGTATGTAAAAGAATAAATCATGTTTTTATGGGGGGGGGGAACAGGGGGTGGGTTATGTATTTAATAAATATATGATGTTTATTGTGGGGCAGTGTATTGTTTTTATTGTGGGTACTGGGGGTGGGGGGTGGGGGTATTGGCCCCAAGGGTATGTGGGTAGGCCTCCCGGCTGTGTAGTGGGTGAGGGTGGTTAGGCCTCATGGGGTGGGGGGCTAGTGGGGGAGGGTATGTAGGCCTCCCGAGTGGTGGGTGAGGGTGGGTTAACCCCTTATGGTGATTAAGGGGTTAGGGAACATTACATTGGCTGTTTTTATTCTTGTGTATGTTTTGCAGCACCAGAGGGACATGGGCAGGATGAAGATTAGGATGAAGATGGCCTTCATCGTGGGTGCCTATAAAAGGTAAGTGTAATATATATTGACTGTATTTATTGTAATTTATATGTATTTAAAATGGGCAAATGCATTATTATCCATATGTGGATAATAGTAATTTTGCCCATTACTGTATTGTATGTGTTAGGGGGCGGGGGGGATGTGTGTTGTATATTGCTATGTTTATTGGGGACAATTGGCCTGCACGATATATTTGGACAGCACGATTGCCTGTAAGAGCCGTGCATTGAGACGCAGCGTCTCCATGCAGTTCTTACAGGCTGCTTTGTTTATAATAGTTATCGTGCTAAATAACTTTTAGCACGATATCAGGGGGGGGGAGAAGGTGATCGCGCGCTATTGCCCTTTTGGGCAAGGCAGGCCGTAAACGCGCCAAACAGCCTTAGTGAATAGCGCTTATGGCTTCAGCCTTTTGTGGCCGAGCGATATAACCCATTTCAGCACTACTTAACGTAGCTTATTGAATGTGCCCCAGAGAGAGACAGAGGGGGTCATGCCGTAAGCGGCGGAAAATTGCATTCGCCAGGGGTTTGAATTCGCCATGTTTGTGGCGTGTTGCCCTCGCTGTATGCAGGAAGGGCCGAAACCCTGGCGAATCACAGCGAGAGCAACATTGCCAAACATGGCGAGTAGCCGTTGGCGAGACAGTCTGCCTGGCGAGAAGCTGCCAAGAAGCTGTCTCCTGCCGAGATGTGTCTGCAGCAGAGAGAAATCCGCCGCTCTCTCGGCACAAATATCGGCAACATTAAAAAATCTTTTAAATACAATTTTATTCATAATGTACATGTGCAGCGGGTCTCCGGAGCTGAACCTCATTGGTTTCAGGTCAGGGGACCCCCTGCTTCCCAAGATACAGGCCCCTTTATGAGGTGCCAGTATCCCTCTGCATTTAAATATCCCGATCACGTGACCGCGGAATGTAAACAACGCAGAGGGATACCGGCACCCGATAAAGGGGCCTGTATCTCTGGAAGCAAGGGGTCCCCGGACCTAAAACCAAAGTGGCTCAGCTCCGGAGACCCTCTGCACATCTACACTATGAGTAAAACACACATATCAATAAACAATCATTCCTTACCTTTGCGGCTATGTGCTATGGTAACGAAGCAGCATGAATGTATTTTTAATAATAGTGTACTGTGAGCAGGGGGTCCCCTGAGCTGAACCGCATTGATTTGTGGATCAGGGACCCCTTGCTTCCTGAGTTACAGGCCCCGGTATGTGTCATCGGGTGCCAGTGTCGCCGTCATATTTATAGCGTCCCATACGCATCGTGCCCGCTATAAAGATGGCGGCGACACTGGAACCGATGCCCCAAACCGGGGCCTGTAACTCGGGAAGCAGGGGTCCCTGAGCCACAAATCAATGCAGTTCAACTCAGGAGACCCCCTGCTCCCACACAATATTATTCAAATACATTCATGCTGCTTCGTTACCATAGCAGATAGCCGCAAATGGTAGTACCAAAAAGAATCCACTATAAAAAAGCAAGCCTCACCCTGACCTAAAGTACAGCATACAACACCAAAAATTACATCTATCTAATTAAAAATTACATTACACACATTGAAGCATAGCAGCATAGCAAAATACATTTTAAATACAGCAAAACAAGCATTTCCTACAAAATCATTTCTTACACTTTATGTATATATCGATCTAGACATAGATACATACATACATACAGTGGCAAGAAATGATCTTAAAAAAACTATCACATGTAAAAAAAAAAAACATGTACAAGTTAAAAAAAAAAAAATTCTTTTGTTGACTTACCATTATTTGACCCACTCCCCGACTCCTGTTGAACCGCTTACTCTCGAACCAATCCACGCACAGGAACCCATAAAATAAAAAAACATAAAATAATAAATCATAAAATAATAAATGAAGTTGGTCTTTTCTTTGTAATCCATTCCGTCACCGTCTTCATCTGTGTTCTTCCATCTTCCGGCTTCTTCTGGGGTCTTCTGGAGCTCTTCTTACCGTCTGCTGCCACGCCCTCTTCTCTTCTTCCTCTAGGAGGTCCGTCCTCCTCGGCGTCTGGCTTAAAAATGAGACGGCATAGGCTTTTATAGGCCTATGATGTCACATTTTCATAAGGTTCCCACGGCTTTGATTGGGCCGTGAAAACCATGGGATTTTGGGGGGGGAAATTAATTTTGATGATGTCATTTAAAAGCAATGACGCCAGCCAATCAGAATGGCTGAGCTTCATTTGCCTTTAAGATGACGTCATCAAAAGAAAGATGATGTTTAAAGAGATAGTTGTGAATCCCTCTGCATAGCAGCTTGTCTAGGATAGCTCTGAGTCAGCCCCATGTGGTGTGGGGGCACCGCGGACCCGTAGGGACCATCCGAGGCCCCTCAGATACCTGTGGGTCTGACCCGGGGCCCCCCAGACACCTGCAGGCCTACCCGTGGAGACCCATTGTGGCCCACGGTGACCCACGGAGACCATGGCGCCTGGCGGGGACCACCCATAGGCCTCCAGACCTGTTTGAAACCTGGTGCTGGGCTACTGTGAGGTCTACGGACACCCGTCAGGGCCACCAGGGACTCCCGTGGGCCTGGGGTATTAACCCTGTATGTAAAAATAAATCATGTATTTATGGGGGGGCACAGGGGGTGGGTTATGTATTTAATAAATATAATGATGTTTATTGTGGGGCTGTGTATTGTTTTTATTGTGGGTACTGGGGGTGGGGGAAGGGGGTATTGGCCCCAAGGGTATGTGGGTAGGCCTCCCGTCTGGGTAGTGTGTGAGGGTGGTTAGGCCTCATGGGGTGGGGGGGTAGTGGGGGAGGGTGTATAGGCCTCCCGAGTGTTGGGTGAGGGTGGGTTAACCCCTTAATGACGGTAGAGGTTAATAACCGCTAAGGTGATTAAGGGGTTAGGGGACATTACATTGGCTGTTTTTATTCTTGTTTATGTTTTCCAGCATCGGAGGGGGCATGGACAGGGATAAAGATGAGGATGGCCTTCATCATGGCAGCCGGACAAGGGTGAGTGCTATATGTATTTATTGTATTTATTGTGCTTTATGTATTTTAAATGGGCAAATGCACTATTATCCATTTGTGGCTAATAGCAATCGTGCCCATTACTATACTGCATGTGTTAGGGGGGGTGTATTTATTTATAAGTATTTATGTGTTTTTATACAGTATTATTTTTGGGGGGCACAGAATTGGTACTGCAGGCCTGCGGGGAACACCCGAGGGCCACCGCCGGCCTATAGTATCATTGCTGTGCGTATACTGTATGTACTGTATGTTAGGGGGGTATAGGGGTTGTTGGTGTAATATATATATTTATATATATGTATGTATTTATTTATTTATTGTGGGGCTGTTGTGTGTGTATTTTTTTATTGTGGGTAGCGGCCGTGCGTGAAGGGGGTATTTGGCCCTTGGTGGCTGTTTAGGGCTTGCGGGTGGATATCGGGAGGACTTAACCCCTTCATGACCGTAGCGTTATTAACCGCTAAGGTAATGAAGGGGTTAAGTCCACCCGCAACCCCCCCCCCCCCGCAAGCCCTAAACAGCCACCAGGGGCCAAGTACCCCCTTCACCCACACCCGCTACCCACAATAAACCTGGCACGGCTGGTTAACCCCTTCATTGCAAAATCAGGTACAGTAGTCACTGCCACCATGACCATTACTGCACATGTCAGTAGTGAGGTGTACCCTACATCCCTCCAACTGTGCTAGGGCCTCAACCACTGATACAACAACTTTTCTGTTCAGTTCAGGAAGTGCCTTGTTAAAGAAATATGATATGATTGGGATGGTCAAACTTGGCCCCACAGTTTGCATAAGGTGTCTGAACCCCTGAGATTCACAACATTTGAATGGCAACAAGTCTATAGAAAGTAGTCTTTATGCAGAGGTGCCACGATTGGTACCCAGTCTACCCCTTTTCACAATGGTTGGACATAAGATACATGTAGCTTTAATCTGATCCAATAAGCCCTGTCATGTCTCATTTGAGCCCAAGAAACCGTTGGATCCACATCTACGGAACCAATTGGACTACAAAGGAGAGAAGAAAGAAGAAAACAAGGAAGAAAATAAGAAAATAAAGGAAAGAAGACTACTCACCCGGGCTTCCTTTGCAATCAACAGAGGATCATGGACTTCTGCGCATCATGGTGATGAGGATCATTGCACCGAGGGGGAAGAGTTGGTGCCACAATTGGATTAGGAGGGTAGATCCTTGCAAAGCTAATAAACAAATCGATTATATTTTATTTAATTGTGTTTTTTTTTTAGAATGTCCATTGACTGGCAATGTGTTTATCAATACCCCTTTCATGGTAAAGATAAGCACTTCATTTTTTAGTAAATGCTTGTTTTTATTTAATATTAGTTTATTTATTTTTTCGTTATTTTTTTTAAGGCTGCCCATTTATTTCCATTGTGGCAATCCATGCCCACAATAAAAATCAATTTGTTTATTGGCAAATCTTTTTTTACATTTCATTCTGATGTATTTTATTCGGTGTGTTTTTTAGGTTGCCCATTCATTGCAATCGTGGCGATCCATGACCATATTGTGGGCATGGTTTACCACAGTGACAATCAATGGGTTTATTGGCAAGTGTAATGTATTGTACTGTTATCACCATGTTTTGCAAAGAAATAGGCAAACATGCTATTATCCAGTTTTGGCAGCTAGTGCCTTTGCCCCTTTTGTATATGTGGTCATGGGGGTTGAGGTGTTGGCGTTGTTGCCCTGGGGAGGATGGTTAGGCCTCCCGGTGGGTATCAGGGGGTTTAACCCCTTAATTACTATAGTGGTTACTACCGCTAAGGTAATGAAGGGGTTAATGGCCAGTAGTTAGTTTTTTTATTTTAATGTTGCTTCCCTTGGAAAACGCTGAGGACAAGGATAGCCTTCAACCTGGCAGGAGTAAGTACAACTTTAATTACGTTTCTACTGGCTGGATAATGTTTTCTTTTTAATGGACAAATGAGCTATTATCCAGATTTGGACAATAGATATTTTGCCCATTACTGTACTGCATGTGTTGGGGGGGGGGGGTTGTTTTGTGTAGAGGGGCTGGGTAGTAGGGTGAACATTCATTGCCATTGGGGTTAGGTAACCACACTGGCAATCAATGGGTGTATTGGCTAGTATTGCTGGTTGTATAGTATTTTAATATTTATTAGGGGTAGAGAGGGTGGGCTGAAGGTTGGAGTTGCCCGTGGTTGGTTTTTATGTAGTAACCGCTACGGTAAATAAGGGGTTAAATCCTGCCGCAACCCTCCAGGTAGGCATGAACTCCCACCATGGGCCAAATACCACCTTAGCCCACCACTTCTACCCCCAATAAACCGGGCACTGGTATTTAACACCTTCTTAACTTTAGCGGTTAGCTGCTAAGGTAATGACATTGTTTTTATTTGATTTTAAAAACACAGTATTGAAGCAGGGGGTCTCCAGAGCAGTGTGTAAAGCAAAGCTACTAAAATCTCTCAACAGATAGTGTATAGGATTTGAGGGAGCCTCAAAAAAAATCCCATGCATGTTATTAATGTAGTAATCTGTCTGAAACAACAGTTGCTGGGCTGTGAAAGGCAAGTATAGCGCTGGATTTGCTTAGAGTAAGGAGATGAGAATAGGCAGGGTAAGCAGAGATTGGATCTATGAATGAGAGCTGGTAAGGGTATGCATAACAAAGGAATTATATAGTGTTACCTTTGTATCCCAGTCCATAGTGTAACTCTCCATCCAGAGTAGCTGTGGTCCCCTTGCTGTATAGGGCACTGCAAGAAATGTGCCGTCCTCCTATATAGTTGATCTTTGTGGAGCTCCCGAGTGCCAGAGATGTTTTGAAGTAAATATTCAGCTCAGATCCGTCCGAGAACGCTCCGTTGATTGCTCCAGTCTTGTGGTCCCACTTGCGGGCATATGTGTGAATAATCCCTTGGCGTCTTCCCGTGGTTCCTAGCAGAGATCCGTTTAGCGCGCCTTCACTGCAACTGTGCGTCAGTCCAATCAGCAGGAGAACACAAGCCGGAAAAGGATTGGTTAAGACAGCCGGGTCCAGCAAAAGCACTATCAACTCACCAGGTATATGGAAAAATTAAAACTATTTATTAAATTACATTAAAAAAAAATGTAATTTAATAAACAGTTTTTTATTTTTCCACATACCTGGTGAGTTGATGGTGCATTTGCTGGACCCGGCTGTCTTAACCAATCCTTTTCCTGCTTGTGGTCTCCAGAGCAGAACCGCATTCATTTCAGCCTGGGGGACCCTCTGCTCCCTGAGTTAAAGGCCCTGGTATGGGGTTCCGGTATCTCAGCAAAGTTTAAATCTCTCGTGTCATGTGAGACGGGAGATTTAAACAATGCAGTGAGATACTGACACCCCATACCAGGACCTGTAACTCAGGAAACAGAGGGTCCCCAAGGCTGAGATTAATGCAGTTCAGCTCTGGAGACCCCCTGCTTCAATACTGTGTTATTAAAATCAAATAAAAACAGTGTAATCATCTGTAGGAGCTGTGCAGGGAGATGCAGCTCTCGCTGTGCAGCTCTTACAGACTGCAGGCATATTGCAGTGACAGACCTAGAAACAGACACAGGTAAAAGACACTACTATCCCGAGCGGTTTGGCATTTTCCTACCTCACGGTTTCTGACTTGCAATGACTTTTTAAATACCGTGATAACACAAATGTCAGACCATGAGGTAGGGTCATGCCAAAACGTTTGATTTGGCAGTGATAACATCAAAGCTACTAGAATAGGCCCCTTAATGTCCCTGTGACTTTTCTTCTTCCTCAACTGACTGTTTTAACAGCTCTGCAGAGCCTTGTGCTATTAATGGCAGAGCTAGCTCTGCCTTCATGAAGGTTTTTGAATGTGACAAAAATCATGTGCCTTTTGCAGATGATTTAATGGGCTTGGCAAAAGTAACAGGAGCAGCTGGCACTGGTGGCAGTGGTGGCACTGTGCCTGGCTTTTCATTAGAGCTGACAGTTTCACAATAATATGCTTCTCCACATTAGCAATTCTAGTTTCAGAAGTAGTATTACAGTAACCCTAGAAGCCAGGGCCCTAGGCATACTTTAACTTCCCCTTGGCATTTTAAATCTCTTAACTGGACGTTCATTGTCTAAGTGGGGTGTGTGTGGGGGGGGGGGGGGGGAGTGAGGCGATAGAAACTAAACCTGTGTAAGTTTAACCCTCCTTGAAACTAATTGACACAATATTGTTGTTATTATTGATTACTATATCATTTATATTATAGATATAGAAATAGTACAGAAGCCCAGGCACTAATGCCAGGATGATCATAGCATGGGAGTGGACATCGGCATAGGATGTTTCCTGTGGTTGTTCTTGGGATGTGTTGTTAAATTTCTGTTTATAACTGATATAAGTCCTCTGGATCATGTTGCAGTGCAACCATGTCAGGGACTTTTTATTTTGCTGTACTTATAAGAGACCACTTGTCTGGAGAAAAAGGCGGGATACAGAGGAGTAATGCAGGTAATACAGTGTTGAGCACAGAGATTTGGAGCCCTTATTATAAACAGGTAGGACTAAAGATATTTTTATTCTTATAAAAGCCTTTGGTTTAAAAGACTGAATATAGTGGACATTAGAGAAACTCTATTTTTGAATCCCTGTAAAGATCAGATATAACCATAATATAACAATAGATGATGTATGGTGAAACCAGGTAGCACAGCTATCTATACAAGTTAATGGTGAAACTACTGTACAAGTTTTATTAGGTAAATAATGTACAAATCTTTGACCTGTAGTACTAAAGCAGCAAAAGCAGCATCTCTAACCAACCCACATCAAAACCCTGCCTAAAACACGATTGCTTAATGTGTTCAATCTAAATTGTTCAACATGTAAACCACACTGTTGACCTGTAAATAGAGAAACCAGGTGCCATTTGAGATGCTTGTCAGCACAGGGTGGGACAGCGACATCCGCAAGTAGGCCTACGGGGAATATTCGGAGCCCTCCAAGTATTCAACCTTAGGGTGATGCACCGACTATGTTTACATGTTCAGTTGCTAATGGGGATGATGCCACATCTACAAGTGCATGGTGGTTACTGTTGTCTATGATGTGGTGGTTGCATTAGCTTCAGTACTATTGCTTTTATCTTACATGGAATCTCCCCTCCTTATGGCAGACACTTCCACCACGTGGCCATGTGAAACAACTACCTTGAACTTCACGTTGCATGCTATATAGTTTGTGCAAAATACAGTGATAGTGATTAAATTAGCAGCATGGTGAAAAAATAAAGTGCAAACTCATATACCATTGAGTGAATCACATGCTAGTGATGTCAAAAACATAATTGAAATTATTTTAAACCAAGAACGCATTTATATCAAAATCAACATTCAGTCCAAGAGGTTTTAGAGTTCTGAGTCTGTGTATCCAGAAACTCTCTTTTTGGAAAATCATTTGAATTATATTCACTCCTCTCCAGTTTTTTGGGATATAGGGCCTCATGCAGTAAGCGACGATTATGTGAAATCGGCAAGCTTATCGATTAGTCATGTTATTGGCGTTTTTCCCTCTCCGTATGCAGTAAGTGCCGAATACATTCAAAATCAACCCGAAAACAAATCCGCCCACTCTCACGATGATGAGCCGATCACACACAGGTGTATCGGCGTGCGTGGCGGGGTGCTGTTAGGTTGCACAATCACAAATCTTGCTGAATCAGGCGAAACAAGCATGTTTTTGATTGCGCGCCATATTTAAAGGCAACGTGTACTGCTAATCATTCTCTGTGTTGTTGGGAGTGAGAGAGAGAGAGAGACGCACAGAGCTGGACGATTGAACATTTGCATATTGACTGAGAGACTTGTTGTGTATTGGGTGAGCTTTGTCCTTTGTTGTTTTGTTTACATCTTTGTCTTGTTTTATATGTGGAAGTGGGTCGTGTGATTGCCTGTACATTTCTTGTCTGTTTTTTGTGAGTGCTGGAAGTATGCCCGCAAAGCGTGGGAAGAGTGATGCTGGTGGGAGTGGGAGTGCTACTCGTGGGAGTACGCGTCGGAGTGAACGTACTGTTCAGGGGAGTGATGTTGCTGGTGCACCGAGTGGTGTTGCTGGGAGTGGGAGTGCTGTTGCTGGGAGTGGGAGTGCTGTTGCTGGGAGTGGGAGTGCTGTTGCTGGGAATGGGAGTGCTGTTGCTGGGAATGGGAGTGCTGTTGCTGGGAGTGGGAGTGCTGTTGCTGGGAGTGGGAGTGCTGTTGCTGGGAGTGGGAGTGCTGGTGCTGGGAGTGGGAGTGCTGGTGCTGGGAGTGGGAGTGCTGGTGCTAGGAGTGGGAGTGCTGGTGCTAGGAGTGGGAGTGCTGGTGCTAGGAGTGGGAGTGCTGGTGCTAGGAGTGGGAGTGCTGGTGCTGGGAGTGCTGCTGGTGGCGCAGTTGCTGATGGGGTGGATGGTGGTGGCGTGCTTGCTGGTGGCCAGCTTTTGGAGGCTCTTCCATTGGAAGAAGGAGAGTCCAGTCAGCACCAGCCAAGCTCTGACCCTAAACCTGCTCGGAAAAAACGTGTGGAGAAGCCACGTAATCCTCGCTTCAATGACCAGGAAAATAGGGCTCTTGTCACTGGCATTCTGGAGCACTATGACAGTATATATGGACATTTAGTAGGTAAGTGTAACTTTACATTTATTATTCAAATACATGTGATCCTAGGTCATCTGAGTTTTGTTCATATGCAAATATGGGTACACAATATCTTTCTATGTTCATTAGTGTGGAAACACAGCTTTTTATCATGCCTTACAAGGACAAATAAACACAGGCGGTCAATTTGCCAGAACTGCATACAATATGAATGCAACCTTGCTTACATGTATAGGTTTAGTAGTGAATGCTCATGTGCTGCACATATTACACATAAAACAGCATGTTTGCTATCACTTGGAACAGCTAGCAGTGTAGGAAACTGGTGCTTATATTATTATTCATTTACCTCATATCTTTTATATGTTTTTCAAGGGCGGACAAGTGCAGCAAGCAAAAAAGAAATGTGGGACACAATAGTCATTGGTGTCAATGCCTGTGGGAATCGTGTCAGGGACAAGTATCATTGTCGGAAAAGATTTGATGATATTAGGTCCAAATTGAAAAAGAAAATACAAGACCAACGCGTGCATGCTACTGGCACTGGAGGTGGGCCCACACCACAACGTCTCATATTGACTCCATTGGAGGAGCTGCTTCGGCCAAAATTACTTACCGTCGTCGTGGAAGGCTTGGCTGGTGACCGTGACATTGGAATTTATCCGTCACAATTTCCAGCAGGTGATAAATATTACTGTACTAGGCGTGTCGTTGCTTACAGTTATTTTGCATAGTTACACTGCTTTTTATACTGTCTTCACAATATAAGCATACCTGCATCTATATATGTATATGTCTGATTCTGTATATATATATCTCAAAATAGACATATATGTAGTAGTCCTACTAAAAGCAGTAACTAATATAGCACGTGCCATTGCGTGCTCATTTACATGTGAATTCCCAAAATGCATAGCTGCAGTGGAAGCAATTGATGGTGGGCGAAGATGGGGAACAACAGGGTAGTACACGTGTAACACATGTTCATGAGAAATTATTAGTAGCTACAGGTACAGAACAGAAATATGTATCATATTATTGTGTATTTTATTGATTTTACTCCGACAAACATGACATTACTGCCTATTTTAAGCATGCATCAAAGAAATTGCATGTAACGGCCTACAAACATCACTGGCACTAACACATCTATAGTTGCTTAAGAAAAGGTCCATTTTTGCTTTATGTCATATACAGACAGCATAATGAGGCACACGTATCATATGTTATGTCATTGTTTTCATAACTTAAACACTGCAGATGACTACTTAGCTCATCTACCATTGTGTTAAAGCAGCTGCAATTAATATCTCATCACAGCATACACTTCAACAGAGGGGGTGGGGTTCAGCACACACACTAATTACAGCCTCATTTCACGGTCAACTTAGTTCACACCATTTGCACCTGTTTCAAGTCATTGAAAGGTGTGGCTGATTAGGCTTTTTGGGGAAGGGAATACCTTTCTTACAACCTGAATAGCACAACTGAAGTTAATCACACTCATTGGAAAGCTTAACTCTAGCTACTAAATGCCCCAACAACTCATTACTTATCAAAGCGTACGTCACACATTAGTTCACTCATATCTATAGTTGAACTACTATGAAAGACACATTATCACACACTGCATGTGTTGTCTTGTTGAGTCACAGCCACATTCAGGTGTGCCACATCTTCGATTAATGTACCACACATATCCTCTACCAAAAACAACACTTTTTGCAATATGACCACCTTCATGATAACCATTGTGAATGGTCATCTCATGATAGTTATGTACATTATGATACTGATATCACTACACAACATATGATTTTTATGTACTCATTTAATCTATTTATCCTCACGCATTACTGCAGAAACATAGTATGTTGTATGTTAGGGAACTCAAAACTTCTAAGTACACAGGCATGTACATTGTTATTACAACTATTTATGTTCACTTTCACACACACATTTTCGGTTAAGGAACTGATGTTGTTAGTTAATCATAAATACAGAACATACAATAAGTGTTTGTTCAATATTTACACATGTAAATGTAAAACTTATGTTATTGTTATATATAGTTGCCCCTGGAGGACATGTGTCACCTGAGATGGAACAAGTGTCTTCACCTGGGTCAGCCAGCTCAACACTACTAGAAGGTGAGTGTATCATTTGCTGGCCATATAATATGTGCTCTTCTATATGTTATGTTGTCATGTGCATTATTTGTTTTGCACATCTTCTTTAAATAGGATTACTTAGTGTCAGTGAAAATTAAGTGTAAGGCAACATGTATTGTGTTAGTGATGTTAATTATCATGTAGGACTTCTGAGTTTAGAGCAACTTTTCATTCATTCATATTTCATACTGAGTCCAAACATTATTCGTAAGTCAAGGTAGTTTTTAATGAGGTTATAAAACGTATGCTAACATGTTAGGTGTTACTTAGGACACAGTACAATTACATAGTAACACAGCATACATTAACATGCCATTTAATAATGTGTACATTTCTTTTTAGAACATCATGGTGATGAGGATGATGAGTATGATGAGGATGACGCCACAGAAGAGACTGAAATACAATCATGTGACCATGAAGAGGTGCCAATAGAAACTGTTGTACCGCCAAATCGTCCATCAACTTCCACATACGATGCAATTGTAGCTTCAGAGGGAAAAATAGTGGACGCAGAAAATCGTCGCCATTCAGACATGATGACAGTGCTGGAAAGGATGATTGGACTGCAGGAAGAAACAGTATCACAATTGGCACATCTCCACAGAGTCTTCATTGAAGTGCCTAAACAGTTGCAAAAAATCAACACCTCATTCGAAGCATTAGTTGTTCAGCAAACACAAGCTAATTACTGGAGAATGACTAATGTACCACAATTCAACACCTCCCAGCCAGGATCTGTTCATGCAGGTCAGTTTTCACCACATTCATCTGAGATTCATTCACCAGGCCCAAATGTTACCGGTCAAGTAGCAGACATTGCTGTGCAGGTTCCTGACGACATACTACCACTGCCATCTGTACAAAATCAGCAGCTGACACCTACAAAGGAGCCCACAAAAACAAAATACAAGCAGTTAGTACTGACCAGTTTTTGGTCAAAAACAACAAAAGACACACATGAAACAGACCAACCATCACTTGTGCAGTGTCTACCAACTTGCTCACATGTGTCACTGGGCACAAGCCCTGTCCGTGAACAGTCACTACCCAAAAGCCCTGTAGGTGAGTCGCTGCCCAAAAGCCCTGTAGGTGAATCACTGCCCACAAGCCCTGTAGGTGAGTCACTGGCCACAAGCCCTGTAGGTGAATCACTGCCCACAAGCCCTGTAGGTGAGTCACTGGCCACAAGCCCTGTAGGTGAATCACTGCCCACAAGCCCTGTAGGTGAACAGTCACTGGCCACAAGCCCTGCCCGTGAAGTGCCAGAGGCCACTCAAAGTGGCTCTGTTGTGCCTAAAGTTGGTGGCAAAAGAAAAAGGAAAATTCAAGAGACAACAAGCAGGCCTGTTACTCGCTCACAAAAGGAACAAAAAAAATAAATGTTATAATTCAGAAAATATGTGTTTGGCCTTGTTTTGTTGACTTCAGATTATCTAATTACTATTGTATGTATGCTGAAGACTGTGTTGTTTCCAAACTTTCAACTATGTTCTTGTACACGTGAAGGTTTGGAAATGTTAACACTCATAATTAATTGTGTTATAAATATTTATGTTGTAATCGTCTGTTCAGTAATGGTCCACCAGGAGCCAGTTGCTAAGTTTAGAGAAGCTGCCATTGACTTTGCAGCAAAACATTGCATTTGGGTGTGTTAATTGATGTAAGAATTGCATATGCATATTAGTCACATGCAATTATTAAAACACCTAAGTAAGTGCAAACATCTTTCTTGTACGTGTACAGCAGGATTATGTGTAAATTATTACTTACCTTTGCCTTGCTTGGCCATTGTAATTTTGTCCTTTAATCAGTTGTGTGTTCGTTTCTATAACATCTCAGAATGTATAATAATATATATACACACACACACACTGAGTGTGAGTGTGAGTGTGAGTGTGAGTATATATATATATATATGTATATATGTGTATATATATATATATGTATATATGTGTATATATATATATGTATATATGTGTATATATATATGTGTATATATATATATATATGTATATATGTGTGTGTGTATATATATATATATATATATATATATATATATATATATATATATATATATATATATATATATATATATATATATATATATATATATATAGTACTATATAAACTGGTATACACAAACTAATACACTTCATGCTTCCTTGTGAAAGCACACTATTTTAATAATACAGGCCTAATGTTTGAGAAATATCCTAAGTATGAGACTCTAACAGTATTGTGCTTAAACAAATGTTTATTACTTAATTCAATCATGTTTCTCACCATTTAAATAGGTTTCATACAAGGTATACTTAATGCCATCAATGTTGTGTGTACTCCTGCAATATAAAAAAAAAAAAAATATTATATATAAATATATATATATTTTTATAAGAGATATATTTATATATATATATATATATATATATATATATATATATACACACGTATTTAAACTCATGCAGACAGGGAGTTAACCAGACTTTCACATACACACAGAAATGTAAGCGGGGAAAAAACATTTCTTTTTGCAGGTGTGTTTTTACTGATATGCCTGGCTAAGAAATATTTTCACACACTGGCCTTTGTTAGTTTTCAAAAAAACACTATGTGAACGCATTCACAGTCTAGGGATGTTTTTCACAAACGAGATAAAAGAAGGAGAAATGTTTCTCCCACAGTCCCATATCACGAACCACAACTGTTAACCCAATTAGACAACCAAATCCAATTGGCGTTTGAAATAAGGAGTCAAAGTAGTTACTTTTGTTGACCTTGACAAGGAAAAACAGGAGTTTGTTAGCCATTCAGCACATTCATTTTGATGAGCAAATAACACAGACCTGCACACAGCTTTTGTGCTACTCAGACATGGCTGATGAATTCGTTAACAATATTAATCCCCTTTTAGGGTATAAGTACATGATCTGTGAAGCCATCTTGAACAGTCGCGGACAGAAAGCAAGCACACGCCAAATCGATGATTTCATTCGAGCAAAATATCCTTATTACCAAGACCGTAAGCATGCACGGAATTTTAATTCCTCAATAAGATTCACTTTATCAAGTAATGACTTTTTTGAACGTGACCAGGATAAGCTACAACACACCTATGGTTTCTGGAAGATTGCCCCGGAAAAACAATTTATCCTGAAAGACGGCACTTATATTGTCGTGAAAGGCATATTTATTCCTAATGGCAATAGCAATGTATCCGCTACTACTGATCCGTTTGAATCGATACGTGCTGCAATATCTGCAGCCTCCATTCCTGAAACCCACATTGTACAAGAACAAAAGTACTATGATTATGTACCAAGCCTTTCAGCTGAAATTGCATTGGAATGGGAACCGGAAGAAATGAACCTACCTCCCGACCAATTATTTGAAGAAAGCAGTGGCGATTCCTATGAGCGCATCCTGGAGGAGATATGTGCCATACTGGATTCAGCGGTTGGGTTAAGCGTGGATGAAAATGGCTTGCATTTCTGGAGCGACCAGTTGCAGCCAGGCGAAGAGTTAATTCTAGAAGAATGGTAAATATAACAATCGTTATGCGTTGACTCTGCGTTTAAATTTTTTTTTTTTTTGTAACCACCATTTTCACTTTCAATGCGTGGATACAGCGTAACATTGCAGACTGCATAACATGTAGCGATCACAAACAAATTGTTTCCTAATACAATATAGTAGGACCTGAAAGAGTAGTACACATTGCTGACGGAATAAATATACGTACTTTCCTATCCCTTTAAACATATTAGCAACATTTTACCATTACTCTAACACATACCTGTTTTGTTATCATGCAACATCTACAACATTGAAAACCGGGTCCACCACGTATGACGTGGGACCCTTGTCATGGGCCAAGGCGTCCTTAAAAAGGATTACTGATGTAAGCCCCGCCCCCAAGCGACGTGCGCGCCTCAAAGCCTATTGGCTGTCATGTTTTGTTATAGTAACGGTAACTGCAGTGTGTGATGCGTGCGGCTCAGTGTTTGTAGGCGTACCCTGGGCGTTAGCCGAATGTTAATTGAGTGGGAGGAGTGTTAGCGTGCGTTTCACGCTGGCTTAACATGACGTCACACGTATTGCATTTGCGCATTGTGTTATCGGCCGTGCTTTCTGTTCAAACACGTCTGTTTAAAAAGAATACAGATGTACTCGTTTAGAACGAATGTAGTTTCGTCTTCATTGTATTTGAAATAAAGATGTTATGTTTACTGGTATTTTCAACATGTATTGAACGCACAACGTACGCTTTGTTTTGCGCATGCGCTAACAGTTAGTGGAGCCAAGCGTGAAGTGCGTGCGCACACAAAGATGTGCGCGCACATCTTTCAGTATACAGGCAACGTTCACTTCTTATACATAGTTATGCCTGCTACAAATTTAAAGAAACATTACATACTGATGAACAGTTTTACTTCTAACATATAAGTGACTGACGTGTGTATCTACACAATCATATAGAGCTGCGTAACGCGTTGTCACGGATGCATATCTAGTAAGGTGCCATCTTTGACCATCATGTGTTTGCTGTATTTCAGAGATGTCGGGGAAGATACAATCGGATCAATGTATGATTTCAGAAGAGTCTACCTTTATATGAGATGATTGTGAGGAGGAGCCACCGACTACTATACTACATATGGAACTAATTTTATATTGCTTGCAGCGCTTATTAACAAACAATTAAAAATGTGATACCCTTATGCCTATATTGCATAAGCACTTAATTAACATAATGATGTTGCAAAAGAGTGCCTCATGAATTTTTATTGAGTGTTCTTTAATGACTACTAACATTTTATGACATGCTGTGTTTTATATATAACAACCATTCCCACTCTGCTAACACATTTGTGTATTCTAATATGTAATGGAACGTATGACTGTCGAAACTATGTAACAATAATAATAATAATATGAGCATGTTCATGTATAGGGCTGCTAGTTGTACGCAGCGATTTACAGACACATGTTTCAGCCTGAGGTCCCTGGCCCGTGGAACGTACAAATGTTTTTTTGCCGCATGAGGCACAGGGAGATAAAGTGACTTGGCCAAGGTCACAAGGAGCCCACACCGGGAATTGAACCAGACTCCCCTGCTTCAAACTATCAGTGCCAGTGTGTGTCTTTACTCACTGAGCCACTCCTTCTCCCAATGTAAAGGACACTTACAACCAAGTAGCCATTTATTTTTAAAATCTCTTGTTACATGGGTATGTAGATAAAATGGTTTGGGACTGTAGCAAATAATGTTAGTGGCCAGATGTTATGGTCCCCTCCAATGCATGATGTTCTGAATATGACATCACCATCATGTTATGAAGTACGTTTCTGTGTATATTTCATTAACCTAACTAACTATAGTTTACTGTGTTTATTAATCGTTTAGAAATACATAGTATAGTCAATATGATGATATAAGCTACCATAATAAAGCTGGTGTTATCATTTGTCGGTGTTATACATGGATCCTACACCAATTGATAGAGACACAAACAGTTGTCTTAAAAAGTGTGTCTATGCTAGTGATGAATGTGCTCCCGTAAGTAAACAAATACTGCACCGACACACTTTATTCGAGCAAATACCCGGTATGTACCTGGCAGATACCTGGAATGCGCCGCTCCTCACCTCTGACAAGCCCCGTTGCGTTTGCCTTCCCAGCCTGGGTTCATGCCTGGCTGACGGGCGGCTGATCTGTTAAATGATAATGATTAGGATTTAATAGGCTGCAATGCTTCGCGTGTCTACCAGATGGCATAAATTCATGAATTGTAATGCAGTATATATATATGTACTGTGCAGTATTGCAGCCAGCGGGAATAAAATGCTTCAATCCCTGCTTGGAAAATACCTCAATGCACTCGGGCAGAAAACAGTCACAAACCTCAATACACCCGGGTATACCCGAATTCGTGGGACTAGCCGAGCTCGAATAAAGTGTGTCGCCAGTGTAAGTACAGTTATCCCCTTTTCTCCAACCACCTCTATATTACATTAATGGAAATTATAAGGAAACATACATAAAATGTGATGAAATGTGAGTAATCATTTTGTAATACAATGCACATGAAAGCTCAAGAGTAGCTAAATGCATATACATGATACAGAAAGTACATATATGTAACATTTGTGTTTAAACCAATATGTTGGGTTTTTAGTTCCAATAATTATAGGAAGATTGAGGTAGCCACATCTTATGAGAGATGTCAGCAAATATACATACCATGATCAGTCATACTGGAGATATACCTATAATGCAAAGGAACAATATATAAATTGCAAACATTGACATGCCATCTTCAGTACCGTAAACAACACAGCAAAGTGTGTATTTGGTGTTAAATGTACAACACCATGTATATTTCATGACATTCAAAATGTAAATCAGCCTGGTGTACACATCATATGGATGTACATGTTACACTGCACCAATAACATTGTATGTAAGCATACTAGAAGCATGAATGATTATGGGCATAATATGTGTTTTGTCTTAGCATAAGGAATAACACAATGCTAAAATATTATTGCTTTGTTACCCAAGTTGTATTCACATACACACAACTAAAGTACAATTGAAGAGGGATTATATAACCTGTGCAACAATAACATACCGGTGCCACATCCCTTTGTGCACACAGCAGAGAAAAGAAAGGTGTGCAACCCATATTCATCTGTGTCCTAACAGAAGGTTATATAAAGAAACATTATTGTTAATATAACATAATTAAACTATAAAAGTAGTACTAGGAACATATGAGTTTGTACTTACAAGAAAAAAATGAATTGATGAGATTCTGTCGTGTCTGGCCACCACTGGCTGTTTGTTCATTTTCAGCAGCTACATGGGTGGGATGCTCGTCTACCAAAGCCTCAGCTAGGTCTGACTGTACATTGTGCCTGAGTGCAACATTGTGCAAAATGCAACAGGCAAGGATAATATCAGACACTTTTTGAGGCTTGTATAGAAGAGCCCCACCAGTTCTGTCCAGACACCTAAACCTGGTCTTGAGTAGGCCAAATGTCCTCTCTATAACAGATCTTGTAGATATATGGGCTGCATTGTACCTGTCCTCTGCTTCAGTTTGAGGGTTTAGCACCGGAGTCAAGAGCCACGGCCTAATTCCGTATCCTGAGTCACCTATAATGAATGGAGCACACATAAGCTGACATTAGTGATCAAATTGTACAATGCCAACATTCCTAAATCAACATGTGTTTTGTGTTAGAACATGTAAATATGTACTCACCCAGCAGCCAACCAGGTTCAAAATGTCCCTCTTCGAACGCATGGAAGACTGAAGAGTTCCTCAGGATAGAGGAATCGTGACTGGAACCAGGGAACTTGGGTACCACATGCATTATCCTCATCGTCGCATCACATACCACCTGTACATTGAGTGAATGGTAGTGCTTCCGATTGCGGTACACATGCTCACTCTGACTAGGTGCAATCAAAGCAACATGTGTGCAATCGATTGCACCCAGCACAGATGGTATCCCTGCTATATTATAAAAGCCAGTCCTGACTTCCAGCCACTCTGTCGCCTCTGTAGGAAAATGAATATAATTCCTAGCGCGTCTATTGAGTGCATAGAGAAACTGGGTCAAGGCCCGCGAGAATGTAGATTGCGAGACCCCGCCCACTATGCCCACAGTTGTCTGGTATGACGCGGAAGCAAGATAATGTAATGAGCACAGCATTTTAACAAGCCCAGGGACTGCACGACCTCTGGCTGTGAAAAAATCTAAATCCCCCCTTATCTCCTCATAAAGAGCTAAGATTGCTGCTGAACTCAAACGATAGCGACTTACAATCTCCTCCTCACTCATCCCATCTAACAGGGTTCTCTCCCTGTACAGACGCGGACGAGGCACAAGTTGTCTCCTCTGTCTTCTCCTCTGATCTCCTGTCCCTCTACCTGTCCCTCGGCCTGTCCCTCTCCCTGTCCCTGTCGTATCCGCGTCACTGTCACTGTCCCTCGGTGTGTCCCTACCTTGCCCTATATGATTCTCTTGATCATCAAGCATGTCATAGAAAAGAATGTTCCTGCGTCTCCTAAACATTCGCAACATTTTGAAATGAGTAGCTGTGAATGAGCAGGTAATGTGCGTCCTTTAAATAGGTATGTGATGATGTCAGGTGACATAGTAAAATGCAAGGTGTTACATTACCATAATAAAGTACTTCTGTGGCAAGCTGTGTGCACTTGTTGTTCTAAGTATTTGTTGTGTGTATTCTGCAGGGAATGATGATATTTGGCAATGATGTGACGTGAAGCTTTGTACAAAGATTGCTTGCAAATAAATAGTTGCATGTGCAATGCATGTAACACTTGTGAACGCAAGAGTCAGTCATGTAATGAGACAAAAAGGCTGAGATTGACGTGGGAAAAGTTTTGTGTAACATGTGTAATTATCCATGTTATTGTGACATGTTGGCAACAATGAATAGTCGTGTGCATATGCATGCATTTGTGTAAGGAGGATAGTTGGTATAGAATGAGTTTACAAGGTGTCCCAATGATGAATTACTGTACATGTGTGTATAAGTTAGGTTGAAGTGCTTGTAATGCAACGGTTACAATGTAAACATGCAATGTGATTGAGCGTCCAATAAGTGACGTCATGAAAATAGGGAGGACCCAAACGTAGATGTAAACATGAGAATTTAGATGTACATGAAGGTTTAAAGATGCGTGACACATTACAAGCATTGTGTAATGTAAAGGAACATGAATATACGGTGTATGTGTGACATGTGTGACATCATGTAAATAATTGTCGCTGAGTTGAGTAAAATGTGTGATATGATGTGAGATTCTCCTTTAAGAGTGTAGTATAGTATTTTCCCTTGCCACATCATCACATGATGAGTAATGTGACCCGCAAATGCTGAAAACATGTAAAAGTCGAATGTTATGCAAATAAGACACGTCAGCTGTGACACAATGCAGGGAATGCCCCCACACTGTAATGCAAATCCCCCTTGTATTGTGAGCAATGAAACGTAAACAGTACTATACTGTTATACGTCCCCGCTCCATTGACTTCCATTGATGTACAGAAGATTTTTTTTTTCTAAGTGCCGTTCCGGCAGCCTTAGCGATCGTTCTCCCGTCCAAAATGCCAACTTTAGTTGGCGGGAGAAATCGGCCATAACATCTCAATTTCGTAGTGCCGATCAGCCCCGATAAGCTGTTTTTTTTTGTTGAATCCAGCCGATTTAAAAAAGTGGCGATCAGTGTCGAAAACAGGCTTATCGGCAGGCGACTGGCCATAACCAAATTATCGGCTCCGAAACCTGGCGATATGAAGCACTTATCGGCGCTTACTGAATCTCAAACCCAATTTTGGCTATAACATGGCCATATTTCCCTTATCAACGCTTACTGCATGAGGCCCATAGTCTATCCCCAAAAATTTCCAACCTCATGGATATGAATGCTGATTAGTCTGTTAATGAAAAGAGACATTGTCCGTAGTCAGTTGCAATGATGTATCTGTAATAATAATCATTTTCTATGATGATTGGATTAAGTTGAAGCGATAGGAATCATTTAGACCAAATGCTTAAATACTATGGGACTAAGAGAATTTAATAGAACCCCTAAGGAAGCCGAGAATCGAGCGAAATGCTTAGGGTCTTTTGTTACTTTGAGTTCACCATACCTGGAGCTCAACAAGCAAACGTCCCACAATCCTGCAGTTCTGAACACAGAGAAGCAGACCGGCAGCCATGCACATGGGGGACGTGCAGTCGAGACGCCATGTTGGAGTGCGCCTCAAGTCGCTCACTGTTTTTAAACTGGGGAAAGTGTGTTTCCTTTTCCTCTGTGTTGTATGTGACCCATAGTAAAACTTTATTACACCATTTGTGTTCCTATATGTATCACTCTGCATGCGGTTTTGCTACGCACAAGAATATGTGATCCAATACTATGATGACATGGAGGAAACTGCTGTATGAGATCAGTGATATGTTTGGTCGTCATCACTAATTGCACAGTTTTATTGTCACTATTTATAACTCACTTACTCACCCAGTTTGCGCTGCGGATACAGTACCAATGCATTAAACTAGTAGCCCCTATGTTACTGGGAAGAGACTTTCTATGGCCAGCATAGAACAACAAGGATTTCATTAATTATGATGGCAGGGTGCACGTGACTATTCATAATGTTATGCTGCCTGATAATTTTTCTGAGAGGAATAGTGGTGTGGACAAAAATGTAAATGAGACAATTCTTTTCTACCTTACCTATTATAATGTTAACAAATATTCACCCGGTGCTCCCATTAGAGTGTGTAAATACATAGGGGGTCATGCACTAAGCTCCGTTAAGTTACTTTTAGAGCGCAAAGTGCTCTTAGAACGTGATGTTGCGCTGAACCCAATGCACTATGCAAACAGGCACTTTGCGCTCTAAAACTGACTTTTTTCAGGAATTTTTTGTAAGTACAACTTTGCTCGTTCGTAACCCTTTTTGCGTTAAATTCTGCCCTTAAGCGGGATACAATAAGTAACGCAACCTTAGCGTTACCAATGTTGTGCCTCCAAAAATAATAAACAATATTTATAACTAAATACACCCCCCTAACAATCAGAGTTGGGATGGAGTTCCCACGCTCTGATTGGCTACCGTTCCATGTGTCGCCGGCCATCTTTGTTTTGATGACGTCATCTTAAAGGCAATTAAAACTCAGCCATTCTGATTGGCTGGCGTCATTGCCTTTAAATGACGTCATAATTTTTTTTCGGCCAAACGTCGCGTCTTTGGACGCTATAAAGATGGCGGCGACACTGGCACCCGATGCCCCATACTGGGGTCTGTAACTCGGGAAGCAGGGGGTCTCTGAGGCAGAAATCAATGCGGTTCAGCTCAGGGGACCCCCTGGTCCTGCACACTATTATTAAAATGTACATTAATGCAGCTTCATTACCATAGCGGATAGCCGCTACGGTGATTAATTATTGTTTATTGTTATGTGTGTTTTAATACTAGTGTAGATGTGCAAGGGGTCTCCCGAGCTGAACCGCATTGGTTTCAGCCTTGGGGACCCCTTACTTCAGGAGATACAGGCCCCTTTATGGGGTGCCGGTATCCCTTGGCAGAATTTAATTGTCCCGGTCACGTGACGCGGGAGCTTTAAAGTGCAGGGGATACCGGCACCCCATAACGGGGCCTGTATCTCCTGTAGTAGGGGGTCCTCGGACCTGAAACCAATGCGGTTCAGCTCCGGAGACCCCCTGCACATCTACACTAGTATGAAAATGTTTTTATTTAGTGTATGATCGCCTGTAACAGCCTTGCATGGAGATGGCAAATCTCCATGCAAATGTTACATGCGGCTTTTTTTTCTATCAGCTAGCGTACGTAAAGGTTAAGAATGCTAGCAGGGGGGAAAAAAGCAACACGTGTACGCTGTGGCTGTTCTGAGCTATTTTGAGCAGGTACGTTAAAAAATGGGCTCAAGGCCTTAGTGAATCGCGTCCCCGGCCTCACTTTAGGTGATAGACAGCACTCAAGAGAGATAAATAATGTGCGTGCAGGGTGCAATGGGAACTAGGGGACCCTACTTCCCCTAAATCATATATAAAATACAAAGGTGTCCCAGAAGTCACTGTCTACAAAGAAACGCTCTACTACAAGAGTACATCTGAAATATGCAATAAGTTTTAATGAGAACACAAGGAAAAAATGACTTGGAGTTGCACATCACATTGGAAACAGAGTCTTAGGGAAGGGGAGTGGGAAAGGGAGACAAGGTGACAATACACTACAAAAACAAGGGGGGGGAAACTAAAAGGAGGAGGGTATGTAAGGGGGGCAACGACCGTTTCGAGGTACTAACCTCTTTCTCAAGCCCATTCCCTCTGATCCAAAGGGACCCAGAGATACTTCCCTATATCCTCACTCCCCTATATAAGTACAATGCGCCCTGTCCTACAAAAAGAAGCAACTGAATATCTGATCAGGTAAGGCTATTTGTAATACAGATACAGCAATACAGCAAACGAAGACCAGCAATAAAGCAATCAAGATCCAGTAAAGATCCCCTGTACACACTTAAATGTCCTACAATAAGGATCAACAGTATGAGATCAGGCAAGGTTATTAGCAATCCAGAAGTAGCAATCCAGCAATAATGGAGAAACAAAAGGAGTCCAAGATAAAGCAATATGTGCAAGTCAAGAAAGCAAACCATCCTTTGCTGAGTCACTGCTCCTCTGTATCTCTGCTACTGACAACCAATAGTGTAGGGATGCTGCTTAATTAATGCAGATAAGGTGAAATAATACAAAGTGAAAATACACTGAAATAAAACCTTCAGAACAGACACTGAAATTTGCAGTTCAACCCTCGCTGGACCTTCCTTTGTCGTCCTCCATAGTAGTATTAGTTGAAAATTCAGGGAGCGCAGAAAACCGATGTAAGCATAAAAAGGAAAAACCACACAAATATTGCAAATCTGCGAAACATGCACGTGTTGAGTCCTGATTTCTGACAGATTTGGATAGGAGTTGCCCGAGGATCGGCGTCATTGCGTGCGGACGTCGATCACGTGAGAATCGAAACGCGGAAGTGCGAGCTTCAGCAACATTGCATGGAGCTGAAAGAACATCAGCTCCCTTTTAGAAGCACCACTGCCCGTGGTACACCAACCTAGACTACCGGACACTACTCTACTGTCTACCGTACAATGCATTTGCATGGGGCCAGTATGTGAGTTGCCATTGCTTATTCTTCTGTACCTATAATATACTGTTACTATCAACACCATCTTGTCTATTTTTTCTTTTGGTGGCTTGTGAGTTCATGCAGTACTTGTGCGCTACCTACATTCAAGCAAAGATTCGATTGGAACATCTATATTAACAGACCATCTGTAGGACTGAATGCATGTTCCACCTTATCAAATATGAGTGTATATTCGTCTGAAATGTTATTTATGGTTCAAGTGTCCAGACAAATTGCACTATTTGTGTGTTTTTTCCTTTTTATGCTCACACAGGGTTTCTGCGCTCCCTGAATTTTCTACTATTACTACCTACAGTATTATAATATCAGGAGAATGGAGGACTGCTTAATCGATACATTCTGCATATGAAATGGCCAGTGATCTCCTGCAGCTATTTAAAGAACAAGTGATCTGCTTGCAATGGATATCAAAGTGGTTGTTGACCAGGCTAAACTAGACTTTAAGAATAAGGCCCAGCTGTTTAAATTGCTGTTATCTTTTAAGTAACTACTGTATGTTCAGAAAATCCTGGGAAAACTAACTTTGAGATATATCATATAAACACAGGATAATCCACCTGATTGCACCAAGTGGCTGCCATTACCAATATACAGCAGACTTTACTCAGACCGCCACTAGATTACTCATGTGTTTAGGCAGTTTAATCTGTTCCTTAATACACTGTACAAAACCATTAATGCAGTGTGTGAATGAACTTTATATTGTTAATGGGTGCAACAACATTGTCTACATCTGTACACCAGTTTTGCAGCGAAAAAACTTTGATTAATGACTTCTGTGCTAGTGCACTACAGTATTGCTAATCTGACTTCATGTCCAGTCCTTATTTTTTGAAAAAGGCACTTCAACCTTCCCCTCAAGTGATGGTGTTTAAATGTAAAGTCATCATAAAGTATATAATCACATTTCTATTGATATACAACATGTTAAAATAAAATGCATAAGTTATTGAATTTTCATACATATAGTTTATGAGCTAACTAGAACTGCCGTTAAAAGCACAGTGCGTGTTAAAGAAAGAAAATGAATGTTAGACGGTAGTGTTCTGGGCATATAGGCATTTGTGCATAACTATTCATATTTTACAAGACATTTCATTTTTTGTTGAATACACTATAAGTTGGAGGATAAAGGAAAGACTTTAGTAGTCATTTAATAATATGTTATTATGTTTATTAGTAAATAATATTTAATTGTATTTTAATAATAATGGTTGCAAAACAGAACTGGATTTCCCAGCGTCAAGTTTCCATTTATTTTGCAGACTTAACTAAATATAAGGATGAAAAGTTATGCAGCTGCTGGCTATGCTGAATCCATTTTTTTCATTTTCAATTTCAGATGGATATGTGATTTATGAATGCAAATGTTATTTTTCATCTTTGAGTGTGAATCCCATAGTATGGAAGGACAACTGAACCATCTATAAAACAGAAATATAATTAAATATACATATATATAACATACACAGGGGGTGGTACCGCATCAACTACCAATTAATATGTGCAATGTCTAAACCTATCTTAACCAGAAAAAGTAAATCTGAGAAAGAAATCACAGAAAACACGTTGACTGCTAGGCGGTGCTAGAGGAAAGGGTAATTATATAAACACAAAAAAGAAAACCTCTAAAAAGCACTCAGACAAATATATGCAAAATTAGTAATGGTAATTTATTAAATCAAAAAATAATGAAAAACACAAACAGCTGACTGAAGAACCTGCCTAACTAAATGAAACAGAAAATCACGTAAATAAACCCAAAAACCCCACAAAAATACAATATTGTAAACCCAGCATGAATGATACAGTATCAAAAGAGTGAGTGATCACTATGGGAACATAGTTCCCACAGTGAAAACAAAAGACCGGCCAGCCATAGTAAATGATACTGAGCTGAAGGTATTTAAATAATAAACCTTGAAAATAACGTATACAATATTGTAAAATAAATAACAGATATGCTATACCAATATGCAGGATATTAGATGACAAAAACCTGTAAGCCTATTGCCAAAACACAATTTATATCAATAAGGAAACATGTTAAATAAGTACTTCAGTGACCCAAATACATATATCATAATGATGGAAAAAAAAGGAAGATACTCAGCTCCTTAATGGCAAGGCAGTGCAGTCTCAGGCAAGCACAACCCACAAGAAATGATTTCCATGGATGAGAAACAAAAAATACATTGTCCCAATAAAGTGTCAGCAGGCAGGGTCACACTTGCCTGCTGACACTTTATTGGGACAATTTATTTTTTGTTTCTCATCCATGGAAATCATTTCTTGTGGGTTGTGCTTGCCTGAGACTGCACTGCCATGCCATTAAGGAGCGGAGGATCTTCCTTTATTCCCCATCATTATGATATATGTATTTGGGTCACTGAAGTACTTATTTAACATGTTTCCTTATTGATATAAATTGTGTTATGGCAATAGGCTTACAGGTTTTTGTCATCTAATATCCTGCATATTGGTATAGCATATCTGTTATTTATTTTACAATATTGTATACGTTATTTTCAAGGTATTATTTATCTCACTCCACGGAAACAGCCCTCACTAAAATAACTGACGACCTCCATGCTGCCAAAGACAGAGGTCATTACACTCTGCTCATATTACTCGACCTCTCTGCAGCATTTGATACTGTGGATCACCCTCTTCTCCTTCACATTTTCCATACTCTTGGTATTCGGAACAAAGCTCTATCCTGGATCTCATCCTACCTCTCCCATTGTACTTTCCCTCCTTTGAGGCTCACACTGTTCACATCTTCTCTCCTCTCCCTGTCCATGTGGCGGTCATCTATCGCCCACCTACCTCTACTCATACCCCTTCTGCCTTTCTCTCTCACTTTGAATCCTGGCTCTCTTTCTTTCTCTCCTCAGACTCCCCTGTTCTTGTCCTTGGGGACTTCAATTGCCACATTGATGACCCCTCTCTCCCTTGGGCTTCCCGCTTTCTTTCTCTAACCTCTTCTTTTGGCCTACAATAGTGGACTGCAGCCAGCACCCACATGGATGGCCACTACTTAAACCTGGTTTTCACTAAAAACTTCTCTCTCTCCGATTTCTCCATTTCCCCTTTTCCTCTCTCTGACCATCACCTCATCTCATTCTCTCTATCTCGCTTCTCCCCTTCTCCACCACCATCTACCCACCGGTTCTGCAGAAACCTGCGCTCTATTCACTTACCTGACTTTGAGTCCACTTTACGCTCCTCCCTCTCCTCTCTCAGCTCTGCTACAGACCCTGACAACCTGGTCAGGAACTACAACTCTGTCTTGTCCTCGTCTCTTAAACTACATGCCCCGCTTTCTCTCTGCTGCCCTCGCCCTTCTAGCCATAGCCCCTGGCTAAATTCCCACACGCGCATGCTGCGTTCCTCCACTCATTCCTCTGAACGCCTCTGGAGGAAGTCTCACACTCTCGCAGACTTCCTTCACTACAAATGTATGCTATCCTGTTTCAACTCTGCCCTATCGCAATCTAAACAAGCCTACTTTTCTACTCTAATCAACATGCACAATTCTAACCCACGCTGACTGTTCTCTGTCTTTGATACTCTACTCAAACCACCCTCAGCTGCCTCTCCTTCCTCCATCTCCGCTCAAGACTTTGCTGACTATTTTAAGGAAAAGGTGGAATCCATATGTCAGAACATCCCCTCTGTCTCTTCCTCCCATCCTACACCTCTTCCTAACTCTCCTCCTGCCTTCCTTGACTCTTTTTCCACTGTCTCAGAGGAGGATGTGTCTCTGTTGATCGCCTCTTCTCCCTCTACCACTTGCCCTCTTGACCCCATTCCCTCCCATCTCCTGAAACCTCTTGCTCCTACTATAATCCCTACACTCACACACATTTGTAACTCCTCCCTCTGCTCCGGAACCTTTCCATCCTCCTTCAAACATGCAACAGTCATACCATTACTAAAAAACAGCAAGCTTGACCCTACCTGTCTTTCTAACTATCGACCTGTCTCCCTCCTGCCTTTTGCCTCTAAACTCCTTGAACGTCTTGTATTCTCTCGCTTGCTCCATTTCCTCAACACCTATTCTCTCCTAGACCCTCTACAATCTGGCTTCCACACTGCTCACTCCACGGAAACAGCCCTCACTAAAATAACTGACGACCTCCATGCTACCAAAGACAGAGGTCATTACACTCTGCTCATATTACTCGACCTCTCTGCAGCATTTGACACTGTGGACCACCCTGTTCTCCTTCACATTCTCCATACTCTTGGTAGTCGGAACAAAGCTCTATCCTGGATCTCATCTTACCTATCCCATCGTACTATCAGTGTCTCTTCTGCTAACACCTCCTCCTCCTCTATTGATCTCTCTGTGGGAGTACCCCAGGGCTCTGTCCTGGGACCTCTTCTCTTTTCTCTGTACACACTCTCTCTAGGTGACCTAATAACATCTTTTGGGTTTAAATATCACCTCTATGCTAACGACACACAAATATACTTTTCAACACCCGACCTTACACCTGCTATACAGACCAAAGTTTCTGAATGTCTCTCTGATATATCATCCTGGATGGCCCTCCGTCGCCTTAAACTCAACATGGCTAAAACAGAGCTCCTCATACTTCCTCCCAAACCTGGCCCTACTACCTCCTTTCACATTACTGTTGGAACTACGATCATTCACCCAGTAGCCCAAGCACGCTGCCTAGGGGTCACACTCGACTCCTCTCTCACATTCGCCCCTCATATTCAAAACATTTCTAAAACTTGTTGCTTTTTCCTCCGCAATATAACAAAGATACGCCCTTTCCTCTGTTGCTCGACTGCTAAAACTCGGACTCAGGCCCTCATTCTCTCCCGTCTTGATTACTGTAACCTCCTGCTGTCCGGCCTTCCTGCCTCTCACCTGTCTCCCCTACAATCTATCCTAAATGCTGCTGCCAGAATCACTCTACTCTTTCCTAGATCTGTCTCAGCATCTCCCTGACAAATCCCTCTCCTGGCTTCCAATCAAATCCCGTATCTCACACTCCATTCTTCTCCTCACTTTTAAAGCTTTACACTCTTCTGCCCCTCCTTACATCTCAGCCCTAATTTCTCGCTATGCACCATCCCGACTCTTGCGTTCTGCTCAAGGATGTCTTCTTTCTACCCCCTTTGTATCTAAAGCCCTCTCCCGCCTTAAACCTTTTTCACTGACTGCCCCACACCTCTGGAATGCCCTTCCCCTCAGTACCCGACTAGCACCCTCTCTATCTACCTTTAAGACCCACCTTAAGACACACTTGCTTAAAGAAGCATACGAATAGCACTGTGAATATTCTGAACACATGATACATAAAGCTTGGCCCCCTGCAGACGCACTTACCAGAACTCCCTCCTACTGTCTCTGTACGTTCTCCCTACCTACCAATTAGATTGTAAGCTCCTCGGGGCAGGGACTCCTCTTCCTTAATGTTATGTTTATGTCTAAAGCACTTATTCCCATAATCTGTTATTTATATTATCTGTTATTTATTCGATTACCACATGTATTACTACTGTGAAGCGCTATGTACATTAATGGCGCTATATAAATAAAGACATACAATACAATACAATTACCTTCAGCTCAGTATCATTTACTATGGCCGGCCGGTCTTTTGTTTGCACTGTGGGAACTATGTTCCCATAGTGATCACTCACTCTTTTGATACTGTATCATTCATGCTGGGTTTACAATATTGTATTTTTGTGGGGTTTTTGGGTTTATTTACGTGATTTTCTGTTTCATTTAGTTAGGCAGGTTCTTCAGTCAGCTGTTTGTGTTTTTCATTATTTTTTGATTTAATAAATTACCATTACTAATTTTGCATATATTTGTCTGAGTGCTTTTTAGAGGTTTTCTTTTTTGTGTTTATATATATATATATATATATATTCAAAAGTAGTCAACCCCAAAAGAGCAAACAAAGGACAGCACTCAATTGTAAGTTGCAAAGGCTAAACCTTTATTCAGATGGTATACAAGCACAAACAGTCCAACGTTTCGGTCCAGGAAGGACCTTCCTCAGGGTTGTGCTAGAGAACACTGGCTTGTGAATAGCTTTTATACCCCAAACCAATAACAATTAGACTCAATCAGAGGCAACTAATTGCTTGTGATAAGAATCCCATAACCTCTCCGAGCATCATCCTTGCCACGCGGCGGCTGGCGCCGGGTCAGCTGTGTGATCCACATAAGTAGGCAGTGTGCATGCGTCTCATAATGGCAGATCACTTTCAAGCTGGAGAGTAAAGCATCCACCGTTGCTCTGGTGATGCGCTGTGTACTCCGTGTCGCCATAGTTATTAGAGCATGGAAAGTCGTGCATGCGCAGAATCCGAGCCCAGTCCGTCTGAAGCACTGCCACAGCGCTCGCAGCCATGACGCCAGGGCAAGCTTCATGAGGATTCTGTAATAATAAAAGTGGGGAACAACGTGACTAAAAGGTAGGGGGAAATAAAAACAAAATTTATATATATATAAATTAATAAAAAATAAATAAATAATATATATATATATATATTGTGATACAATCACTTTCTCTAGGTGCTGGAATAGGGCAGCTTTGGGACTTTCCAGCGTGCAGGGAGTTAATCTCCCTAGAGAAGCCTGCAGCAGCTGCAAACTAATTGAGCAGGCTGTACTCCTGATTGCTCATGGAGTTTTAAGAGTCAGGAAGTGACTACACACTGAGAGAGACTGCTGTTCCCAGAGAAGGGGGACAGAGAAGAGTTCTCCCCAGCTGTGGAAGCTGGCAACAGTCCCCTAGGTTTGCTGGATGGTGGTCATGGAGCCTGCTGGGACTGTCTGGGTTGTTAATCCCAGGAAGAGGAAGGAAGGACATAAGACTGTGCTGAAGCAGAGATGTCCTGTCCTTAATATTGGACTTACAAAGGAGAGATTATCTGAGCTTTCATGGGGTTGAGCTCCCCTAGGAAGTAAGGATGCAAGACCGTGCTGAAGCGGGGACGTCTGATCCAAACCCTGGAATAGCAGATAAGAGAACACTATATTGCTGTATGCAGAGACTGTATATGTTTAGCTACAATAGTACCTGTTTTGGGGTGGTAACCAGTTTAGCTGTCCTTCCAGTTAGTACGCCACTGGCCCTATATACTTACCTGTACAGTTGTGTGCTATCCTGAGTACACACCCATTCTGAGTACTGTTGCAGATCCCCTAGAGGTTACCAGAGGCCATACCAGCAACAGCAATGGTATAGACTCACCAATACCTTTGCCCACAGGCATACAGTGATCACCTAGTCTACTCTGATCACACCCTTACAGCCGGATTGTTTTGTGGTGTATCAATATACTATAAACGTTACACCATAATCACTCATCGGCAACTGTATATCCCAACACCCTATTTTACTAGTATACTTGTTCCAGCGATCTACAGTATATGCTATCTTGTTTTTGTTATCCCTGTATGTATTCATCTCCACACAGATCCCACATATGACTGTGATTTAGTGTACTATCAGCATTTCCTGGTAGCACACACATATATCAGGATCATGCTGTTAGCAATGGGATCCATCACGCACTTTCAGCTTGTCATTTTAATACCCTTTATTTTATTTGTTTGCATATAATAATAAAGATTATATTTTAATTCCTACACATATCTCCGGAGGGTGAGCTTGAGTGCTAAAGCTGGGTTCCTTCTCTCTCAGTTACATATTCATCATTACCCAGCAGCACCGCTCAACTACTACTATATACTGCGGCAGTAGCAGGGGCTCCCCTATTGTCTCTAATCTAAGAGGTTAAAAAGGAGTTGAAGTGTTTAATCCAATAATGGCCATTAGTTAGTATGTTGCAAGTCTGTTTTGAAGGGATCAGGTATGTGCCTGGCCACACCTTGTTTCTCGAATGTGCTGGAAGGGTCATCTGATCATAGGCTCCTTCTTCTGCTCAGAGACAGGGTAGGGAGAAAGATCATAAATAGGAGGGGATATGAACTCCACCTTCAGATCCCAAGAGGAATCAGAAGAGGGGGTCTCGCCAGTAAATATGTATACAGTTTGTAGTAGGTAACAAGGGTAATAGCTCCTTTGTTATTTTCCAGACAGAGAAATCTCACAACCAATTTTAGGGTCCCCCTAAATGTCCCTCAGTCATGTCCTACCCACAAAAAGTGATGGCAAGGCACTTCATCATGGGTTCCTTATTTATAGGGCCAGAGGGATAGGTTCCCAATGGTTCTCAAATGAGGGGAGCACTAAGCTATGAGGGCACTCTGCCAATGGGTCCCAGTGGAGATGGGAGTGGCCATTCACAAAGGCAAATGTAGTGCCATGAAGTGACAGCAAAGGAAAAGATTGTGCCTCTTTGGGAATGTTGTCTGTATATTCCAAAGAAGAAGTTGTGTTGGACTGTTATAATAACGTTAAAGAAAAAATCCTGGAGCCCTCCTTTTAATTGCTCATTTGCTCACCGCACCAGCCTGCATGCACAGATGCCAACCCCTGAAAGAATAAGTATGTGTCATATTCTCTAGCCTGCTGTAACCATGCTTGGCCACCGGGACTGCTGCCACTCTCAATGTCTTGTTCTAGCCTGCAGTACCTATACTTGTCCACCGGGATTGCTGCTGCTAAACTAAGGAACATTCCAGACTCTGATACCTGACACCTCTGCACCTGTGCTCCACCTCCCAGCCTGCCTATATAAACCTCCCTTTCCTGTTCCTCCCTTGCCTCTGTTTCAAGTCAGACTCCTATGCACATGCATCTGATCCTGATCTGTTCCTGTACCTGTATTTGAGTCTGTTCGCAGTAAGGCCCTTGATGGTAATCTGGCTTGTCCCTGTTTGTTCCCGTTCTCAGTCCCTGCTCCCAGACCTGTCCCTACTCGCCTGTGCTGTTCCAGTCTCCTCGTTGCCGACCTCTGCTTGTTACCTGACTTTGCTACCTGCCGCCTGCCTCGGACCCCTGCTTGTTACCTGACTTCGCTGTCTGCCGCCTGCCTCTGATCTCTGCTTGTGACCCCTACTACGCTCCTGCTGTTCTGGCCACCGAGATCCTACCCGCCACAGGAGTCTCCCGTGACAGTATGCGACAATGTATCTACTAGCAGGCAGTACCATTGCACTGCAAAATATAGGTGCATTTTAATTTTTATCTCATGCGATAAACAATAGCCTAGTAAATAAATCATCCTAATAGCGCATATTTTAGTAAAAATAAGCATTATTACTGTTTTTGATAAACATCAAAATGGTGTGAACTGACAATTTTTAGTAAATTATTTATCACCTAGTTGAAGCTGGCGATAGCAGTGTCTTTCCTATGTATATAATAGTCAATATACTGACTATTGTATACATAGGCCAGATAAGCTACAGTAAACCAACCTGAAATAGGTGATAAAATAGTTATTCAAATACATTTGTAATCCTTCTTTACCTCAGACTATAGAACCTGTTACTGTGGTGGGGGCCTGAGTCCTATACATTTAGGTTTAACTCGTATAGTTGGTTGTACACAGAGTGGGAGCCAGGATTAATTAGACACAACATAAACTGTAAAGACTTATGACAAACTTTATATTTCTATATCTATAACTTTGAACAGGGATACACACAGGATTACTGTACTAAACTCATGTGACTCTAATGATCAAGGACAACACATAACCCCACAGTATTGCTACAATTCTACTAAAGATTACTAACGCTGCACTTCTGATTTATATATTAGAGTCACTGCAACTGAGTTCACATACTCTGTTGATCAGACAGGGTATTTGCACAAGAACACTTTCGTTGGAGCTCTTGAGTCAACAAATACTAGATGCAGGCATGTGCTTCTTATAGTTAATGTGATAACCTTTTTTGTTCTAGTGTAAGAGAATCTCTTTCTTTCCTGTGGGCTGAGAGCACTCTGGGTTTTTTCCTCATGGGCTGTCTAACTTATGATTTTTTCCCTCTGGGCTGGGCAGTGCTCACTTAACTGGGTCACTGTGGTTTTGTACTGGCCAGCAACTCCACCAGTCTCATCACTCCATGGATCTGTCAGGCACTTACAGAGTACTTTTGAATGCACCCGCATCCTCCAAACGCATCAAGCTCTGAGCATCACAAGATGGCTGTGCCTCCCAAATGCAATGTTTCACTCTCTCACTGGCTGATCCCAGTCATATGTCCATTAGTGAGCATACTGTAACTGTTAAAGGGGCATTGTCCTGCATAGCATAACAATTAAAGGGACAATGTCCTGTGCGGCTTACAGGCACAGGGGGTTACACATTACAGTAAATATTAACCTCTTAGTAGCGCATGGGTCAACTAGTCATCTGTTTCAATGACCAGATGACCACAAAGTGGTTAATATATGCACACAAGTACTCTAGATAACCCTGTTGCCCACATACTGCTAGTAAAGTATTGCCATGCATTGCTTTACTAAAAGCTAAGATAATTGAAAGCTTAATTCATCCCACTACCCCACCCAGGAAGCCTAACCACCCTCCCCAGGGAAACTACCCCTATTCTCACCCCTGCTACACCCACCACCCTCTAGACTAATGCTGAATATCTCTGTAAGCCACATGTGGCTAATAGGGGTTTGAGGCATTAACAAAAAAATACACGTTTAAAAATAGAGTAGGAGGATCCAATGCGCACTCACATCCAGATAATATGAAATAAAAGAGAGAGAACACAATAGTGTACTTCTGTGTGTGATATCACACACAGAATTACACTATTGTGTTCTCTCTCTTTTATTTCATATTATCTGGATGTGAGTGCGCATTGGATCCTCCTACTCTACGCCATCCCCAGTTGTTGAAGAACCCACCTATTACCCCTTGCTGCACCCATCAACTTCTGTTATATCCTCATTCGGGACTATAAGTACCATATTTATATTCACAGTATTTTTTGCGCTCGTTTTTCCTTTTACTCACGTTTAAAAATAAAAATGTAAAAATCATTAATAGTTTCTCTATGGTCATTATCTAATCCAGTTTATGTTTAACCTTTGTGAAAGGCAGACGATTGATCTGTTTTCAGTGGCTCACGGTCTACATTCCTCTCCATATCCTCTACTGGTCTTAGAATTAACACTGTTTCTATATTCCATGACAGATCCATTCCCAAGGCTATTAGTCTTCTAACCTTTTCCCAGAATAGAATTATCTTGGGGCATGTCCACCAGATATGTTTAAATGATGGTAAGACGGGCAGGGGTAAAATACCAAGGTGCAGCATTTTGAGATTGGTTTCCCTACCTGCTGAACATCCGGAGGCTCTGGCAATCCTATCATAAATATCTTCCCAGTTGTCACCATCGAGAGGTCTACCAATTTTGTTTTCCCAGCATGCAATATTTTTGTTTGCTCGCTGAAGTGCTGTTCTAGGATTTGGTCAAGTTGGGCAATCGTCCCCTTGTGATAATACCCTGACCAATACATATTCTCGAAGGCGGTTAGGGGCCTGCTTAAATTAACATTTGGCTATAGCGAGGTGACATACTGTAGTGTTTCAGCTGCAGATATTGAAATAGGTGTGTGTTCGGGATTCAGTACTTCTCTTTTGATTCAGAAAATATCTTAATCTTGACCGCTTTTTGTACAGATGCAGCCACCAAGATTCGACCATTTTTCGGGAAGAAATCCTTGCCTAGCCTAGGCGTGAGAGTTAAAAAAAAAAAAAAAGCACGCTTTTAGCCGCGAGTTTACTGGTGTTTTGAAAGAGTGCAGAAATTGAAATTTAGTGTTGTCTGTAATACCGGTCAGAAACGCCAGTGGGCGATTGCAAATTATTATGTCTTAAATATATAATAGAAATGCAACCTGTCACTTATTCCCATTCATGTGTGCGTGATCCGATATCACTTAGATGTTTAGTACTGTTTTAGACCTCTTGCAATGGGAAATCTGTGGCTATCTACATACTGTAGTGTCTTTTTCCAAATTTAAAATGTTTATTATTTGGCTGGCTTTTGGACGTCTTGACTTCTAAAGAAAGAGCCAATATTCAAAATTAATAATCAAACCTTACATTATGAAATCCTAAGGTTTTTTAGGGTTTGTGGAGCAAAAGCATGACATTGAGTATAGTACTTTACATTATGATATTTTTTTTTCTGTACAGTACTGTCTATTTCGCATGTCACATTGTTTCTGCGAATGCATGTCGCTTTGGAACCTGGTTGCAATGCATATGCGTGTCATGGTGTTTCTGTGCATGTGTGTCACTATGGGAACCTGGTTGAGACGCATATGCGTGTCATAGCATTTCTGTACATGCGTGTCACTGTGGCACCTGGTTCAAAATAAAATTACTGTATGATGCATTATAGTAGTTGCATGAATTACAGTACTGTACAGTACATTACCTCACGGTATCGCTAGATGTCCAATTAGTGGCAAACAGTAGGTTACCAGAAACTCAATGCCTTTATTGCCTACTATGTATTGTAATGCACATTTTATTTAATGTGTATTTACAGTACAGTATAATGTTTAAACACAAATGGGCAAAAATACTATTAGCCTTCATCCTGGCAGGGATAGGTATAACTTTTATTTTCTAGATTATATACTGTATATTTAAATGAGATATTTAAATGACATTAGTACTTCATGTATAGTACTACTGTAAGTGTATTTAATATAAATCTAAAGTGTAAAAACATGAACGCACCAAAAAGTGTTTTTAAAGAATTAAATGTTTTAAAACAGGCACTGTTTTTAAATATGTGTTTAAATGACATTAGTACTTATGTACAGAACTACTGTAAGTAAATTAAATTTTAATCTAAAGAGTGAAAAAATGAACACACCAAAAAGTTTTTTTCAAAAGAATGAAATGTTTTATTTACACACAATAGATGAATAATGCAAAAATACAAAGTCGTCTCTTCTTCCAAATTTACAATCTCCTTGTCTTTTTCTGGATGGCTCTTCTTAGACATCTTGATCTGTTAAGAAAGAGACAATATTCATTATTAATAATCACATCATACTGTATGCAATTCTGAGTTTTTGCGGTCGAGGGGGAAAAAGCATGGCATGGGATACAGCACTTTACATTAGGACAAGGGGTTTAGATGAGGTTTTTAGTGGTTGGATAAGTTTCCTGCATCAATGGGGGGGGAGGGGAGGGGCGGGGTCCTGCGCATTGTCTTCAAATTTTTGCAGCAGTCCACCGCATCCTGTCACGTATTTCTCCCAGATGCTCTGCGGGAGGTCGTTCAGCGTGATGTCTGGGAGCTGTACAAATAGTTTTGTGTTAGACCTATATATACCATTCAAAAACATCAAAAGGTGCATCTGAGAAAGTATAAGTATGTTAAATAATAAGCTGTATAATGTATTTATTTGTTTAAAGTTAATGTAAGATATGTTTCTAACCATGATATATTATATTTTGTGTAGTAGCTAAATTATGTGTGCACAGTGGCATTACACATATTTAATGGAATAATTAGAAATACATGGAAATATGTTAACATTTATTTATACACACAGCTAAAAAAATAAAGTGATCAAACAAAATGTAACATAAATAATATCAATTGACAAGGAACATCCTAAACATTTTTTAATCTCTTCCTCTTTATATGTTTAGGTAACACACGTGTTATGAAGTAGGCATGCATGTGCATTAATTGGAACGGACGTCAGATTTTTCTCAATACGCATGTATTGACCAATACATATTCTCGAAGGCGGTTAGGGGCCTGCTTAAATTAACATTTGGCTGTAGCGAGGTGACATAGTGTTTCAGCTGCAGATATTGAAATAGGTGTGTGTTCGGGATTCAGTACTTCTCTTTTGATTCAGAAAATATCTTAATCTTGACCGCTTTTTGTACAGATGCAGCCACCAAGATTCGACCATTTTTCGGGAAGAAATTCTTGCCTAGCCTAGGCGTGAGAGTATCAGCACTTAAGATGTATCAGCACTATTGATATATCGCTAATGCCTTTATAGCTACGATAATGCATTTGGTGACGTGCGCTATTCTTGCATGTCATTAGCTTAATGGATACTCGTTAAACTTAGGGCAATTTAATGTCTATTACATATTCGGGTTATGGCCCATTATATAATAAATTTCTTATTATTATAATTTAATATAGCTTCGTGCATCTGTGCCATGGAGAGAATGTCTATTTTAGATTCACTGCAACCTCAGGTACCCAATGGAACCTTGCCAGAAGAAATTGTGTGAGACATACTTCGTCTTACTTTTCCTCTCGTCATAGATTACACAGAAAAGCAGATGGAAATTTGCAGCTAATCCATTTTTGTAATGTGAAGCAATATGTGACATGTAGAGTTTCTTCCCCGAAAAAATATAAGGCTTGAATTTGTGCCCATTCATTTTCTCATGGATCATTCTGTAGATCCAACCTCTCCTAGAAAATAAATTCTTGGCTTACACATAAAATGTACCCTTTGTTACTCTACTTTTTTATCTACTGATTTAAAATTCTCCTGAGCTCAACCCATATAGGCCAATTTTTATTAATCTTTACAGACACCTTCCAGATTTGGAAGACACCTTATGGCCCATTCTGCTTATAAGGCCTGTCAAGTCAATTATCCTTATTTTTCTGTTGCAAAATTGTAGAACATTATATTAGTTTAGGTTCAGGCATAGCATATTACTTGTATACTCTTATTCACAGATCATGAAACAAAAAGTGACAATATGTAGTTTAGAGAGGTGTGATTTCCCCTTTCCCTCCCCTCTCCCTTAATCTCACAAATCATGCAACATTTGCAGGGTTTCTTTTTTGATACAAATTTAGCAAGATTTAATTGTCAAGCTTTATAAGACAATAAGCAAGGTTACGTGGCCACTTATATACTGATGTTTTCATTATTTCGGTGAAAAGTGTTGAAGTCCTGGCAAAACTTCATAGTAATGTGGGAAAAATGCTGCACCTATGTCTGTTTTTGCTAATTTCTTTGCAACGTGAACTTGATCAAAAAACATTGTGAAAACGCACAATTTCAATACATTTGCACATCTCTATTGTAGTACTATATGGCTTCACTGAATACATCTCAAATAAATGATGTGAAGAGGACACCATAGATATTCCACTAAGAATGGTGTCCTAGTGCTTAAAATATGTTCCTACAATATTTGCTTTCATTAGTGATATACAGGTCAGCATATTAGATAAACAATTTTTCCTTTAATATGTAAAAGAAAATAAACAGACATTTTGCTTTTAGTTGGAATTTGTGTTTTCTTGTTGTGAACTCTACAGCTATGTGTTAGGGACAAAGTACTGTATTGTTTCAGTCTCTGTAACTAAGCTAGCACAGCTGGATACCATTAAAACAGTGTCTTATCCTTTGTCTGTCAGTGACTAAACTGTAATGCTTTTTCCCATAAGCTGCTTAATAAAAGACATCAGTATGGAATACACCCAACTAATCCCCAGTTGGTGAAGTTCACTTCAAGTAAAAATATATATTTTTAATAAATGACACACACACATCCTGGCTATGTCATGTTATGAACACTGAACTCCCATTAATATGCTATGCTTCTTATAAGACAATAAATGTTTACAGATGCACTGTACTTATCAAAAACTTCATCTTGAACCAAGCTACTCCTTTTTTCTTCTGGACTATTGCCGCAAGAAAAATACATTAAGTAGAGTCAGAAAAATGTACCCCTATAGTGATATTGGCTCAGTTACATACAGTACAGATGCAGCCACCAGTATCCGATCACGCCTGGGTAAAAACTAGGGCATCTCACAGTAAATGCCTCAACATGCATCAACATTTCTGTGAAATTCTGCTGCCAGACTAATGGCCCATCGAATTGACACAGCAGGGGTCCTTGCAGTCTCATTCAGTTTGAATGGGACTGCAGGGACCCCACCGCTGTGTTAACTTGATGGGCCATTAGTCTGGCTGCAGAAATCTCACAGAAATGTTGCAGTTTATTGGGAGCTTGCCCCAGATTTTCCAAGGCAATAGATCTAATACTGGTGGCTGCATCTGTACATTACAGGAAGAGTTATTCTATCCTCCAGTTATTTGAACAAGAAATAAAGGTGTATATGACAGGTTTGGGGGAAATTACATTCTAACATTTTAGCAGCTCAGTTGTAATACATATAATTAAAGTGCATGTTGTATGCAATTTAAGACAGTGTCATGTAGAGCAACTTCGGGGCTGGTGTCTAGTGACTGGGACAGGCTAGCAAGCAGGGAGAAATGGTCAGTAATGTAGCAGAAGTTAGGGCTGGAGGTGCAGAGGTCAGAGTTGGAAGCAGGCAAAGGATGGTTAGGAACAAGCAAAGGATGGTGACAAGCAAAGGATGGTCCACAACAGGCAACACTCAAGACTGGAGAGAGGCAAGCAAAGTCAGGTCTGAGCAAGCAGGGTCACTGACAGGGGGGGGGGGGAGAGCCAAGACAACCAGCCAATCGGCTGATGCTGGAAGTTGTGTCTGGCCAAATGTTGGGCAAAACCTCTGTGTCCAGCTGCCAGGCCCCTAATTGCTTCAAGACTCCAGCTACGGCTCCCCAACTGCTGCAGACCTTTAACCTCTGCCTGAATGGGCCTGAAGTTGGGCCCAACTTCTGCATCCTTGCGTGGCACTGAAAGCCTGAGTCTACCCCAGGATAAGTGGGTATGTAGGGGAGTATTGTAGGGATATTGTGTGCAGGGGGGGGGGGGTTGTGTGGGTATTGTGTTTGGGAGGGGGTTATTGTGTGTGTTTGTAGGTATTTTTTGTGGGATATTGTGTGTGTACGTGGGGGTGGTTATTGTGGGATATTGTGTGGGGTGGGGGTATTGAGTGTGGAGGTTTGTGGTATAATTGTGTTGGTGTGGGGTGGGGTTGTGGGGATATTGTGTGTGTCTGTAGGAGATTAGGGGGATATTGTGTTTGACGGTGGTACTGTGTTTGGGTGTATTGTGTGTGGGGGGTTGTGGATGTATTGTGTGGGATGGGGTATTGTGTATGTGGGGTGTTCTGGGGGTATTGTGTGTGTATGTGTGTGTTGGGGGGGGGGTTGTAGGAGTATTGTGTGTGTGGGGGCAGAATGTGGGGGGCATGTGTGTTTGTGGGGGTGGGGTGTATGTGTGTGGGGGGTAGTGAGGTTATTGTGTGTGTGGGAGGATTTGAGGGTATTTTGTGTTGCCAGTGGGGGATTGGGTTGCGGGTTGATTGAGAGGTGGGGGGCTTGAGTTGGTGGGATTGAATGAAGGAGTGAGGCATTGTGATAGCAGAGAGGGGGAGAGGGGAGTGGGAGATGTGTAGGTGAGAGGAGAGTGGGGAGAGAGGAAGGGTGAGTGAGGGAATATGAGGAAAAGAGTGGGGGAGGGCAGGGAAGGGGAAAGAGTGTAAATGGGGAGACACATAGGGGGGAAAACTAAGACCGGAAAAGTGAGAAAGAAAGGGGGAAGAGTGTAAGATGGGAAGTGAGAGAGAGAAAGGGTGGAGACAAAAACATGGGGGGTTGAATAGAGGGGATTGAGAGAGCGAGAAGTTGTGTAAGAAAAAGCAAGCCTGCCGACACAGGGGGATCCTTATGGAATCTCTAGTTCCGGGCCCCGGGAAAGCTGTCAGCGGCCCTACGAGCAGATCCTGGTCACGGCACTAGAACGTAACAGGCAACAAGGTAGAAAAAAGCTTGAGTACTGGGATGAACCACAATAAAAGGCTCAGGAAAAAGGAAGCAGAGGTCTTACATGGGGCTGGCTGCAGGAAAGGGACATATGCAGGTGATTACGTCATTAGCAAGTTTAAGACCATTCCTTATAAGAAATAGCAACAGGGAGCAGCAGTCCCAGTGAAAGAGAGGGAGAATTGCCAGCTGGGAGTGAGAGTAACAAGAATTCAATCTCGACCAGGGACATCTCTGAAATTATTTCCCCTTCTGAAGGAATGTCCTCCGGATGATGCTCCTCCAGGCCTCATGGGGTAATTTTAATGAAAAACACTAGTCATGGGGCATGAATATGTTCCTCCAGTGTCCAGGACCTCTTTTTGGGGCCTGCAGTCTTTCCCTGTTTATTTTGGAGTCCAGGATTTTCTCTACAATTAATTCCTTCTCACCATCTACATGGAAAGGGTCAGGTGGAAGAAGACAGTGCCCAAAGAAGGGATTCTCCCGAAAAGGCTTCAGTAAAGAAGTGTGCAGTACCGGGTGAATTTTCATGGAAATGCAGAGCTTCAATCGTAATGAGACAGGATAAAAATAATAAACCGACCAATACATTTTTGGCCAAGCTAAATAGCGGGAACTTTCAGCTGTAGATTCTTTGTAGCAAGCCAGGCCTTATCTCCATTCTGGAATGGAGGGATTGGTCTGTGGTGGTGATTAACATTCGTGGGCCCTCAGAAGTTTTCCTTTAAGGGCCTCATGCACTAAAGGTTCATAAAAAAAATCACTGGGCCATTTAAATCACCGTTTTTATGAGCGTTAGTATCACGGTATTCAGAAAGCCTTCATTACCTGTCATAGCAAAATTCACAAAACGGGCGATTAGCCAGTGATCTGATGAACGACCCTCTGAATAGGCGTTACCCGGCGAGTTGTATCTGCTGCAGAGAGAGCTGCTCTGAGAGAGCCGTCTCTCCCTGTGCAAATCTCGCCCGAAATGCATGTGTATAAATTTTAATTTTGATAATAGTTTAGATGAGCCGGGGGTCTCCTGAGCTGAACTGCCTTGGTTTCAGCCTCGGGGACCCCCTACTTTCCGAGATACAGGCCCCGTTATGGGGTGCCGGTATCTCTTATGCATTGATGTTGCACGGGACTCCGTGAAGGCAGAAATCCTCAGCATAACCAGCTCGGCAGTCTGGTCTGCTGAAGGGAAATTCTTGGCAGCAATAAAGTAACTCCTTTCTTAGAGTCAGCCAAGAACCACCAGAATGGTATTGTTTCCTCTGGATGGAGGCAGCTCTACAATGAAATCCAAGGAGATGGACCCCCATGGACGTGTAGGCATGGGAACAATTGGAGAAATCCCAGAGGGGTTTTGTTCCTAGCACAGGTCATATTTATTGATTTCTTGTGGCAATTTGTGCCACCAAAAACAGCGGGACAAAATCCCCTGTCTCTTGTGGACATCTGAATGACCGGCAGATCTATAGTTGTTCATTAATTAGAAGACTTTCAACATTACCCATTCTGATGTCAACAGATGTTGCTGAAACCATCCTGAAAAAATAGTTAAAAATCCTAGCCTTTGCTCAAAAATGGGTCTGTGGAATAGGTAACCTTAATTTGTGAAAGAAGGTCAGCGGAAATGGTGACGCCAAGGAAATATTTTTGAGGCAGAATAAGCCTCAACAAACTATCAGGAGACAATCTGAAAAGAACATCTGCTTTTCCAATCTTAGAGCCAGGGCAATAGGAGATCAGAAAATTGAAGCGCAAGAAGAATAAGGCTTATCGGGCTTGTTGAACAGACTGTCACTTTGCCGAGCAGATGAACTCCAGGTTTCAGTGATCAGTGTGGACAATAACTAGTTGAGTAGCTCCTTCATAGAGATGTCTTCATTCGTAAAAGGCAGCTTTAATGGCCAGGAGTTCCTTATTCCCAATGTTGTCATTTTTCTCTGCTGATAACATTTGGTATGAATAAAATGCATATAGAGTGAAGGAGCATTTTGGGTCAAATCCTCTGGGAAATGGTGGCTCCAATGGCAGAGTAGGAATCATACATTTCCACACTGAATGGAAGCTCAGGATTTTGATGAACGAGAATAGTAGTTTATAGAACAGAGCTAAGCCCAGTAACGTTCACACATGAAAAAGACTAAAAAAAAAATCCAAGGCAGACTCCAAAATTCGCAGATCAGGTGACACCTTGATAAAGTGCTCTGGTATGAAAAGCTCAGGTGCGTTCATGTAGTCCCTGTGCTGCCTGAAGCTTGCAATAAATTGATCTGTGAATTTTGGAGTCTGCCTTGGTTTTTGTTAGTCTTTTTCAAGTTTGAACGTCGCTGGGCTGGGCTCTGTTCTATACACTACTACTGTACCTTGGATTTCTACTACTGACGGATTGCACTTCATGGATGCTGTGTATGTTCCTGCAAGTCAAGAGGCTGATGTTAAACCTTGTCACACAAGTCTCCTCTTCGAAATCCTAAGATCTATTTGGATAGAGAGATAAATTAAGTATTCCAGAACTGTTGGAGCAACACTCCGAGCAAGTTCATCTTTTATTTGATCGGACAGGCCTCTGCGGAAATGAAACCTCTTTGCTGAATCATTCCAGGTTGTGTCAGCTACCCATCTACAGAACTCTGTGGCATATTAAGCAGCTGTATGTCTGCCCTGGTGGAGGTTTATCAGAATTGTTTATGCTATAGCGCAGCAATTAGGGTCATCAAACACACGGCTAATGGCATCCAGGAAGTCTTTCACGTTCCTTAACAGAAAAACTACTGTGTCTTGCTACAGAAGTGGGGATACACAGGAGAGGACCTCATCTTTTAATAAAGAAATGATCAGTCCTATATTTGCAGCATCAGTAGTATAGATGGTAGACGGCACCTGAAAATGGAGCCTGCACTGGTTTAGGAATCCTCTGGACTTGTTCTGGTCTCCAGCAAATTTGTCTGGGAGAAGCAGACTGGCTGGGAAACATGTAGGTCGATGGAGCTGAGCTTATGTGCCAACAGTCGACAATGTATATTCACAACTTGGTCTTGTAGAACTGACGGAGCATTAGGGCTAACACGTAATTTCTGCAGCTGAATTTCTACATTGACAAGCCAATTTGGTATATCCCCCAGTTGGTCCTATAGGTAGGCCATGTGCCATGGCAAAAATGGTCAGAAACAGGCAGAGGTCAGGATTTTAGAGAGGCAAGTGAAGGGAGGTCCAAGCAGGGTTTGGTGACGGCAATAAAACGTAACAGGCAAAAAGGTAGCAGCAAGTTAGGTTCAGGTTTTAGATAGTTCCTTATCAGAAGCAGCTGAAGCAGGTAACAGCAGTCCCAGAGAGGAGAATTGACGGCTGGGAGCGAGTTCAATCCCCACAAGGGACATCCCTGACAGACATGTATTTTGATTTTAAAAACAGTAAAACTGTATTGGGAAATTCCACTATTTTTTAATACGCACACACATGGTAAAAAAATAGTAGCCTCTACGTTCCCAATGGCATGTTAATAATGATATGTTGTAGCCGTAATAGTGTGCACACATGCCCTGTTATGTAAGACCAAAAACTGCTAATTTAGATTAATCACGGTTAATCTTTCCTCCCGCCTCTCCAGCAAGACTGCGACTAATCTTTCCTCCAGCTGATGCGTGGCAGTGGTCTGTCAATCACCGCTTTGGTCTGTAGTTGAACACCCATAATTAGGTGCCATGAGACATGTGACATACTCAGTGCGCGACTTCCCTCTTCATGCCTTTCCCTGCACCTCACGAAGTTCCAAGCTCTTTTGAAGGGGGAAGTGTTAGCCCCACCTCAACAAAAAAAACAACATTTATCAGCTGCATTGCTCTATAGCTCGTCCTACTTTAGATTTTTTGTATACTGACTCCTTTTTTATGATTTGGTTAAAGACTGGTATAATATATTTGTATGCATTCATGTATGTATGTATGTATGTAGACAGAGAGACACACAGAAAGAGAGACACAAACAGAGACACACAAGGACATAGAGAGAGAGAGAGAGAGAGAGAGAGAGACACACAGAAAGTGGCCCCTTTAAAAAACAAAAATATTTATATCAGGTGTATTGCTCTATAGCTCGTCCTACTAGAGATAGTTTGTATACTGAATCTTTTTTTATGGTTTGGCTAAAGACGGGGATTATATATTTGTATGTATGTATGTAGACAGAAACAGACACAGATAGAGAGACACAGATAGAGAGACACAGAAAGAGAGACAGAGAGAGTGAGAGAAACACAGAGAGAGTGAGAGAAACACAGAGAGAGAGAGAGAGAGAAACACAGAGAGAGAGAGAAACACAGAGAGAGAGAGAGAGAGAGAGAGAGAGATAGAGAGGAGACAGAGAAGAGAGATAGAGAGACAGACAGAGAGAGAGAGAGAGAGAGAGAGAGAGAGAGACAGAGGCATACACACACAGAGGGACAGAGACATAGACAGAGACAGAGAGGCACAGAAAGAGAGAGAAACACAAAGAGAGAAAGACAGAGAGAGAGACACACACACACACACACACAGAAAAGAGACAGAGAGACACACACACAGAAAAAGAGAGACACACAGAGAGAGACAGAGTGAGAGAGACACAGAAAGACAGAGAAAAACAAGAGCAGGGCACTCACTAAACAATGCAGTTAGTATATATTAATATACCTTAGGGTGAAGACCATCCAAAAAGTAATACAGAAATCAAAGGAAGGATAAGCACTCCAATCTGCAAAAAAATGAATTTAGTAGCTCAACGTTTTGGCTCATACATGAGCTTTTATCAAGAACAATCAAAAAGTGTTATAATGAAACCAGTTATTCCCACCACCTAACCTTGTGACAGTTGAATTGATGCCAAGAAAGCCAAGTGAACCTCAGTAACGTCACAGTAGTTACGTGGAGATCTAGAGCAGTCTAAGGGGCTCAAAGTGCAAAGGACTAGGGAACAGTACCCACGGATCGAAATGCTACAGACGTACACAGAAGAATGTAACATAAAAGTATATAATGTATGCATCAAACATAAGGGCACACACCAAAAAGTGATTCAAAACATGCAGCACAGGCTGACAGGGACACATTGCTTTCTGGGTTAAGAAATAACACAATATCATCGTGAATAACTACTGTATACTGTAGTCCCATTTTCAAAGGGTTCTGCTATAGCATCAGAAACCATTGGCATATACTCACCAACGATGATAGCCTCAATGTTTCTTTCAAACCCTCACCAATGTTTGCACACAGCAGGGGTAAGAATCTAAGAGATCTTTTGGTTACCATAGACACTGTACATAAATACAGCAATCCTATTGACCGAATACTGTAGGTACACCAGGATGGCTCTGATGCCTCAGCTGTGTTAGGTGCAGCAGTATGATTTCGGGCACTAAGTTTAACCATCCACACACTGGAAAACAATTTACAATTCAACAGCGATTGACCTGTTCATCTACATATGTTGTGTACTTTATTCTATGCCGCTGTTGGCTTTACTAAGTGAGCAAGACCCAAAGACAATTTAAGGAATGCATGGCTATACATAGATCCAGATCAGGGCTGCTATTCTGACTGGGAGAACTGACCGACTAATTATTAAACACTTTTTGACCTGTGGACATTGACTTGAAAAAGGCTCCAGTGAGAGTCGAAATGTATATCTTTTGTTAATAAACTTTTTTTTTAATTACATTCAAGACCTGGTGTACCTACTTCTCATTAATTTGTGAATATATATATATATATATATATATATATATATATATATATATATATATATATATATATATACAGTCATGTGAAAAAGAAAGTACACCCTCTTTTGAATTCTATGGTTTTCATATCAGGACATAAAACAATCATCTGTTCCTTAGCAGGTCTAAAAATTAGGCAAATACAAACCTCAGATGAATAACAACATATGACATATAACACCATGTCATGATTTATTTAACAAAAATAAATCCAACATGGAGAAGCTATGTGTGAAAAACTAAGTAAACCTTTGCTGCTTCCATAGGAATTAAGATACTAAGTAGCAGACAGGTGCTGCTAATCAAATGCCCTTGATTAATTGATCATCAGCAAGTTTGACCACCTCTATAAAAGCCAATGTTTTAGCAGTTTGCTGGTCTGGAGCATTCAGGTGTGTATTAACACAATGCCAAGGAGGAAAGACATAAGCAATGATCTTAGAGAAGCAATTGTTGCTGCCCATCAATCTGGGAAGGGTTATAAGGCCATTTCCAAACAATTTATAGTTCATCATTTTACAGTGAGAAAGATTATTCAAAAGTGGAAAACATTCAAGACAGTTGCCAATCTTCCCAGGAGAGGGCATCCCAGCAAATTCACCCCAAGGTCAGACCGTGCAATGCTCAGAGAAATTGCAAAAAAAAAACCAAGAGTTACATCTCAGACTCTACAGGCCTCAGTTAGCATGTTAAATGTTAAAGTTCATGACAGTATAATTAGAAAAAGACTGAACAAGTATAGGTTGTTTGGAAGGGTTGCCACGAGAAAGCCTCTTCTCTCTAAAAAGAACATGGCAACACGGCTTAGGTTTGAAAAGATGCATCTGAACAAACCACAAGAATTCTGGAGCAACGTCCTTTGGAGAGATGAGACCAAAGTGGAGATGTTTGGCCATAATGCACTGCGCCACGTTTGGCGAAAACCAAACACAGCATATCAGTACAAACACCTCATACCAACTGTCAATCACGGTGGTGGAGGGGTGATGATTTGGGCTTGTTTTTGCAGTCACAGGACCTGGGAACCTTGCAGTAATTGAGTCGACCATGAACTCCTCTGTATACCAAAGTATTCTAGAGTCAAATGTGAGGCCATCTGTCCGACAGCTAAAGCTTGGCCGAAATTAGGTCATGCAACCGGACAATGATCCCAAGCACACCAGCAAATCTATAACAGAATAGTTGAAAAAGAAAAGAATCAAGGTGTTGCAATGGCCCAGTCAAAGTCCAGACCTCGACCTGATTGAAATGCTGTGACTGGACATTAAAAGAGCTGTGCATAAACAAATGCCCACTGTGACAGAGTGAAGTCAACTCCTATCAGTTATGCCTGGGAGACATATGTCTGAGTGCTTCATCCAGCACTCATAAGGGTTAACTCAGGTGGAAGTTAGGTAATCAGGATGTAAGCTGACACCTGAGAGCCAGCAAGATAGAAAAGGATCTTGTTACTGGCAGTAGCTGTCTCTCTCAGACCAGAGCACACGGATATATGTGCTGCTAGCCAGACGGATACAGCACACTACTTACTGCAACCAAAGTAAGACTTTTTCCTTTGTTTTTCTGACTGCTTAAAAGACTCTTACGGTTTGGTTATGGTTTAGCCAGCCAGCCTGCTAGATAGGCCTGCTGTGTTAGTCAGTTTCTCCCAATGGGGAGCAAGATTTGCTTTGTTTAAAGGTACAGTGTACCCGCATGTTATGTTGCTGTGGAGAAATAAAGCCACTGAACGTTTTCATTTATTCTGAAACTACACGTGTGGACTGTTCCCTGACCTCGGCTACAGGCCGTCCTGCCACAGGTGGTGTCAGAAGTGGGATGTCAGACGGCCCCTGTATCTGAAAAGCCACAAAAAAAAAAAAAAAAATGGAGAAATTTTTCCTCAGTTCCTTGAGCAACAGCTCCAGCTAGCAGAGAAACAAACAGAGCGACAAGCCCAGCAAGATGAGCAACAGGCCAGGAGAGAGGAAAATCTACTCCAACTGCTGGTCGAAGGCCGAGCCCCAGGCAGACCAGAGATTCCAAATAACCCACCGGTGATGCTGCATAAAATGAAGCCAACCGAAGACCCAGAGGCATTTCTCCTCACCTTTGAAAGGGTAACCACGGCCCGTGGCTGGACAGTTGATCGCTGGGTAACGACTCTGGCTCCACTCCTCATAGGAGAAGCTCAGGCAGCCTACCAGGCTCTTCCAGCAGATGAGGCCATGGACTATCAGCAACTAAAGGCTGCTATTCTGGATTGCCTATGCCTTACTCCAGAGACCTACCGCCAGCTGTTCCAGACAGTCAAATATACAAACCGAGACAGACCCCGGGTCGTAGCCCACCGCTTAGTAGACTTATGTACCAGGTGGATACAACCGGATAAGCATACCCAGGCAGAGATCCTTGAACAGTTTGTGCTCGAGAAGTTCATACAGATACTGCCCCCCTCCTCCCACTCCTGGGTAAAAAGACACGCTGCATTTTCCCTGGATTCAGCGGTCCGCTTGGTGGAAAACTTCCTTGGCGACGACACCCAACAGGATAGCTGGGAACGGTCTGTGCAAACACCAGTTGCTTTCGGTGATGCTAGAGGCAGGAGAGCAGACAATCGAGGGGTCTACAACCCGCCAGCTCGGGAGATACAGTCAACCCGATCGGAAGACCCTTTCCCTTCTCAGAGGGTTCCTAATACAAACTCCCGCAGAGACGCCCGTCCCGGGTCCGAGGCCATTGGATCACTCAAGGGAGGCCGCCACCCACAGTATTCCTAGGGAACCTGGACTCCTGTCACCCATCCGGTGGAGAGGATAACCCCACCAACCAGAAGGGAGGATCCCATCCAACAGCGGAGAGGTCCAAACACTGAGCCCTGTCGAGAGCTTCCGCTGACGACCGAGTTTGTGGACTCAGGAGATGATGAGATGGACTGTTCATATGGCAGAACCACTGCTACAGCTTGTCTCCGAGGGGACCACAATCCGTGGTTAATCCCAGCATCTCTGGAGGGAAAAAAAGTAAAAGCCATGTTGGACTCGGGATCTGGAAAAACCCTGATCCTAGAGGCCCTAATTCCAAGCAACAGACTCTCTTATGACTCTCCTTGGAATATCGAATGTATCCATGGGGATACAAAGATATACCCGATGGCAAACATTCTACTGCGTATCAAGGATCAAGAGGCTAGCCTACTAGTGGGAGTTGCTCCCTGGCTACCTGCTCCTGTTCTACTTGGCCGAGACTGGCCCTACTTCGAAACATTCTTGGCCCCTACTCCTACGGAGCCTACTTCTCTGGTGCCGGAGAAGCCCGGAGACTTGTTTCCTTTTTCCCCAGATATTTTCCCCCGTAGACACCACGTCCCAAAGACACGTAAACAGAGACGTGCGGAAAAAGAGGACTGGTTAAGAAAGGCTGGGACTCTTGGTAACATTAGTCAGCCCAAAGGACTGCAGGTCATGGCCGGGGATGACCAGGGTGGGGAACAGATAGATACGGGAATTTTGCAGACCTGGATCTTCCTGACTTCCGTCAGAGGCAGAGGGAGGACCCAGCTCTGGCTAGACAATATGAGAAGGTGGTACAGGTCAACAACAAGATAATGGATGAACAGGGTGTAATAGTGTTTCCACATTTTGAACTGTTGAATGACATCCTATATCGTGTGAATAAGGTTACACAAACAGGGTAGGTCATTCGACAGATGCTAGTCCCTAAAGGGTTGATTAAAACAGTGTTCACCCTAGCCCATACTCTCCCATGGGGTGGTCATTTGGGCAGAGATAAGACCACGGACCGCATCTCGTCCCGGTTTTACTGGCCAGGCATACATGGTGACATCATGAAACTATGTGAGACATGTCCTGAATGCCAGTTAACTAGCAAAAAAGGACAGAAGCCGGCTCCCTTGGTCCCTCTGCCCTTGGTAGCCGTCCCATTCGAGAGAATTGGGGTAGATCTGGTCGGACCTTTAGAACCCTCTGCGAAGGAACATAAATTTATACTCGTTGTTGTAGATTATGCCACCAGATTTCCTGAGGCCTTCCCTCTGAGATCACCCACTGCTAAACAGGTTGCTCACAGGCTGTTAGAACTGTTCTCTAGGGTAGGACTTCCCCAAGTAATGTTAACTGACCAGGGAACAAATTTTATGGCAAAGTTAATGCAGGATGTCCTGAAGTTATTGGAGGTAAAATCCGTCCGGACCTCAGTCTACCATCCTCAGACTGATGGATTGGTAGAGAGGTTTAACCATACTTTAAAAACCATGCTTAGGAAGTTTGTGGACACTGAAAAGCGAGCTTGGGATGAACTTCTCCCTTTCCTGTTGTTTGCGGTACGAGAAGTTCCCCAATCATCCACCGGCTTCTCCCCGTTTGAGCTCCTATATGGACGCCAACCTCGGGGTATTCTCGACCTACTGAAGGAATCCTGGGAGGAGGAGCCCTCCCCCTCCAAGAATACCCTTCAGTATGTCATAGACCTTAGAAACCGCCTAGACATGATAGGTCGGTTTGCTAAGGAAAACCTCAAATCTGCTCAAGAACGTCAAGAGAAGCAGTACAACCAAAATGCTCGCTTGAGGGTCTTCCAACCTGGGGATCAAGTGATGCTACTACTACCGATATCAGAGAGTAAACTCCTTGCGAAGTGGTAGGGTCCTTTCCAAGTTCTCCGCCGTACCGGGGAGGTGAACTATGAGATCTCTCAACCAGGGTCCAGGAAGGGTAAACAAATCTACCACGTGAACCTCCTGAATCCCTGGAAAACGATGAGATCGCTGTTCATCCACCCTCGGGAAGGAGAGACGGATTTGGTTCCACAGCTTCCAAAGGGTAGTACGTACAATGACCATCAGGTTCCCATGGGAGGGCAGTTAACAACGGAACAAAGGTCAGACCTACTAGAATTATGTGACCAGTTCCCAGATGTTTTTTCTGAGCTGCCAGGGCAGACTGATTTAGTGTCCCATAGGATTGAGACAGAACCTGGTGTAAAAGTACGGTCCCGTTCCTATAGATTGCCAGAGGGCCGAAAAGACCTGGTAGAGAGGGAGATAATAGACATGTTGGAATTGAGCGTGATCGAGGAGTCCCACAGCGAATGGTGTAGCCCTATGGTGTTGGTCCCTAAACCAGATGGGAAGGTGAGGTTTTGTGTGGATCTGCGAAAGGTAAATGCTGTATCCAGATTTGATGCATACCCAATGCCTAGGGTGGATGAATTGCTTGACTCGCTTGGTAAAGCAGAGTATATCTCCACCCTAGATCTCACGAAAGGATATTGGCAGATACCTCTAGTGGAAGAATCCAAATGCAAAACTGCCTTCGCCACCCCTCTCGGTTTATACCAATTCGTCACTATGCCATTTGGATTACATGGGGCTCCAGCCACATTCCAAAGGTTAATGGACAAGGTACTACGACCCCATAGGGCATATTCCGTGGCCTACTTGCCTATAGCAGACACTGGCAGTCTCATATAAAAAGGTTAAGGGCAGTCCTAACGTCCTTAAGAGAAGCAGGGCTCACTGCAAATCCAAAAAAATGTGCCCTGGGTAAATCCACTACAAAATACTTGGGCTATGCAGTTGGGGGAGGGATAGTAAGGCCACTAGCTAGCAAGGTGGCTGCCATAAAGGAAGTCCCCACCCCACAGACAAAGACACAGGTCCGCGCCCTTTTGGGGTTAGCAGGGTATTACAGGCAGTTTATCCTTAATTTTTCAGAAATTTCTGCACCCCTAACAGATCTGACAAAAAAGAGTGCCCCGACCCAAGTTAAATGGTCTTGGGAGTGCCAAGACGCCTTTGACATGCTTAAAAAGTGCCTGTCAGATGCGCATGCGCGGCAGGTTGGAGATGGTGGTGTAATTGCACAGCTCCACTAACCGCCGGCAGAAAATAGCTATTAAACTATAACAAAACCGATTTTGGAAATTTTTGAAACAGCGCTAAGGAATCATAAACATTCCCCGGATCAGCACTTAAGCCCAGAAGAGCTATGGCAGCGACGAGGCAAAAGACCCGGCGCAAGTCAGATGTACGGGCCTACTTCACCGGCCAGGGCAAGGCCGGAACAGCAGAGCTTTTGGCAATATCTGAATCCGATTCAGCCCAAGACATGGAGGGAACGGCGGCGGCTGCGGAGCAGTCCAAAATAATAAGAGAAATGGAGGGGCTCCGGAAAGATATCCTCCAGATTGGGACAAGGACAAAGGAACTGGAGGAGCGGATGGATGTCAGCTCTAAACAACATAAAGAAACTAACTCACGGATGCAAGCCTTAGAGGAGAGAGTGGCTGAGCTGGAGTCCCGCCAAGAAGATTGTGAGAACAGGGACAGGCGGAACAATTTAAGAGTCCGGGGGATCCCTGAGGAGATACTGGACCCTGAGGCCCTGCTGACCCGGTGGATGGCATCTATCCTTCCGGACAAACCGGAATCAGAATTGAGGATGGATCGGTGCCATAGGGCCTTACGGTCGAGACCGATGCCCTCAAATCCCCCCAGAGACGTTATCCTGCGGCTCCACTACTTCTCCATAAAGGAGGAGGTGAGCAGGATTGCCCGAGCCACCCCTCACATCACCTACGAAGGAATTACCCTCACGGTGTTCTAGGACTTGTCCCCCCTCACTTTGGCCCGGCGGAGAGCAGTAGCCCACGTCACGAAGGCATTAAGAGACCGGGAGATCCGGTACAGATGGGCTTTTCCATTTGCCCCAGTGGCCAATAAAAATGGCCGCACACATGTGCTTAAACACCCATCGGAGGGTCCGTCCTTTCTGAAAAAGCTGGGGGTCAAGGGGACCTCGGACACTGCTCCTGGTGGAGACCTAGAGGTGAACAGGGCGGATATCTCACCGAGAAGGTCGGGATCCTCTTCCCCAAAGGAAAGGAGGCACGAGAAGGACGGAGGGGGGGGAAAGAGTCCCTAAGACATTGAATTAATAAAGTTATTGTAGTTATATTGCGCCTGTTGCGGAAATTAAGAAAGTTTTTACCCCATAGAACATTAGAGCAATCACCCCAGTTGTGGACAACGTCGGTGTTAAGATGGCAAGAAACGGGGGTCTGTACAATTGACTCCAATCCTATGGAACTAATACCCCTTCTCGGAATCTAAAATGGCTACCTTTATCTTACCTGGGATGGAAGACAGGGACAGGGCGCGAGGATTTCCATGGCGGCGGGGTTTTCGGCGGGAGAGAGTGCTCCGTGAGCGGGACCCGCCCAGAGAGCTGCCTTCGGATCCGCCTTCTCTCCATGAAGATCTGCCCCCGACTGAGCCCGCCTCGCCCAGCTTGGTGACGTAGCTGAGCCGGATCTCGCGAGATCGGAGGATGAGACGCCTACAGCGGAAACAGCAGAAGTCAGAGTGACGGACAGGAGGATGCGACGACCCGGAAGTGGAGCGGTCCTCCCTGGCGGGGGCGTGCGAGTTCCGCCGCTGGGGTTAGGAGTATGAACAAGCGAGGGGCTGGAGACGGGAACTTTTGCTGCGGGACAAGAGACAGAGGTCTCAAAAGTTAGAGGAGGTTTGCCGCCGAGGTAGATGTGGGGATGTTAGGGGCGCAGCAGGGACCTAGGCATAAGGCAAGCATACTGTAGAAGCGGGTAGAGACTCGTAATTGCGTTAGGGGGCCCAGGAATATAGAATAACGCTAAACCTCTGTGAGGAAGGGGAGAATATAAGCGAGTTCCACTACATGAGAAGCAGTCTGGTTCAAGGGTATGAGGGACAACAGAAGGGAGGGAGGGGGGGTGGTCGACTTAAAGGGGTACTTAGGTTAGAGTTAAAAGGGATAGCGTAGGGAGAAAAGAGAGAGGAGGGATAGAGGTAGTTACAGTTACAGTAGTAGATAGATTAGTGGTTAGCGGTTAGGTTATGGTTAGGCATGACTGTCGGCGGGTGGGGGGGTTGTTGCCACTCTGCCTGCAGGTATGTGCATCAACTCCAGGAAGATGGGCTTGGCCTACTTCCCTGGCAAAGACCCGGATGTCCATGGCCGGTATACGGGGCCATGGAACTGGATCGGGAGGGAGGGGGGTCCAGAGAGAGAATATCTCTACCGGGCAATGAACCCAAGGTCCAACAGGACCAATACGGTTCTTTGTGTTTTTATGTGTGATATGTATATGTGTTTTTCCCTCATGTCTTATCCCTTCCTCACCCCAACCACAAAAGGCGAAAGACAGAAGAAGCTCTGCAGGTGCCAGCACTACGGCTCACAAGTCCGTCAAGAGATCTTGGGTCGGGGTAAGCGCAAGTTTGATTGTAAACTACTACTACACACACTCCACCTTATACAATGGCGGTAACTTTTATATCACAAAATGCCAAGGGGCTCAATAGTCCACACAAAAGGCGGGTCGCCTTTTCAGAGTTTAAAAGGAGAAGGGCAGATGTAGTCTTCCTCCAGGAAACCCATTTTAGTTCACGGAACAGCCCAAAATTCCTAGACACACATTATCGAAAGATATACCTATCTTCAGGTGAAGAAAAAAAAAAGTAGTAGCTATACTGATACATAATAACACTCCCTTCCAGGTCAAAAAGATCAAACGAGATCCTAAGGGACGATTCATTGTTTTGGTAAGACTCCTCAAGCAGAATAGAATAACACTGGCCTGTGTATATGCACCGAGTGTAGGGCAACCTTACTTCTTCGACACATTCTTTAGGAAGCTACAGCAGTGGGCAGAGGGACACCTAGTCTTAGGTGGAGACTTCAATACGGTCATGGACCCGAGAGTTGATCGCTCCTCGTCTCAGCAACCCATGAGGAGGGAGGGGAATGTCCCCTTACTGAAGGGACTATAACAACTTGTTCTTGTAGACATATGGAGAGAGCAGCACCACGGAGATCGTAGTTACTCCTTCTATTCCCATCCCCATGACAGTTACAGTAGGATTGATCACTTCTTTGTGTCTGGCAGAATGGTCCCACAAATATCCGACACGAGCATCCATGATATTACATGGTAGGATCATGCATCAGTAGAGCTAAGATGCAGTCAAATTGGGTCTGTTAAACCGGGAGCAAACTGGAAGCTAAACGAATCTATAATTAAAATACCGGATATACAGAAACAAGTCAAAGCTGAAATTTCGAACTATTTTCAGACAAACGAAGGCAGTGTGGAATCCCATTCTATGTTATGGGAGGCTCACAAGGCCACAATACGAGGGGTACTAATTGGTATAGCTGCGGGTAGAAAAAAGAGAAAGGAAGCCAAATTAACTCAGCTATATCAAAGGTTGCACGAGCTCTCTACACTACATAACCGGACAGGTAGAGATGACACATTGAAGGAGCTGAAGGATGTTAGGATTGAATTAAATCTCCTCCTTACCTCCAGAGCTGAGAAAGACATGAGTTGGACGCAGAGGAAGTTTTATGAGAAAGCTAATAAACCGGACACTATGCTAGCCACCAGACTCCGTAATCGGAAACCAAATTTTAATATTCATTCTATTAAGACAGCAGAGGGGCGGGTCTCCTCTAACCCCAAAGTTATAGTAGGGGAGTTTGCGAAATTTTACGCACAGCTATATAATGGGGAGAAGGTGGTTCACAACGCTAAGACAAGCAGTAAACTGCGGAAATTCTTAGCGGACGCTGCACTGCCACAATTGACCAGATTGGAGCGAGAGGCAATCCAACGCGACTTTACAGGAGAGGAATTGGAAGCGGTAGTGAAAAATTTAAAGGCGTCAAAAGCCCCAGGCCCGGATGGGTTCTCCAATCTGTATTATAAAAAATTTATTGGAGTCTTAGCTCCACATATGCTCCGGCTGTTTAATGGAGTATTAGCAGGAGAGCCTTTCACGGGACAGATGCTCCAGGCATCAATCTCGGTAATTCATAAAGGGGATAAAGATCCCACAAATTGCCAAAGCTATCGGCCAATATCATTAATTAATACAGATGTTAAAATCTATTCCAAATTACTGGCCAACAGATTAAGTGTCATCCTGCCGAGGCTAGTCCACCCGGATCAAGTTGGCTTCATTAGAAATAGACAAGCGGCCGATAATACTAGAAGGATTGTAGATATAATAGACTTTATAGGAGCCAACGAGATCCGAAGCGTAGCCTTAAGCCTAGATGCGGAAAAGGCCTTTGACAGGTTTGACTGGCCATACTTGGAGTCCACGCTTGGAGCATTTGGGTTCGGAGGCATATTCCGGCAGGCAGTCAAAGCATTATATGCCGCACCAGCAGCTAAGGTGGTCCACCAGGGGTTCCCTTCAGACTTATTTCCAATTAAAAGTGGCACGAGGCAGGGATGCCCGCTATCACCCCTGTTATTCGCCTTATGCATCGAGCCACTTGCAGCACAAATTCGGAACAACGCTGATATCTCTGGTGTACAAATCCACTCCCAAGAACACAAAGTGGCTTTGTACGCAGATGACATTATTCTAACTCTTACTAAGCCGCTCCTCTCGTTACCCAATCTGTTCGAGCTCCTAGAGCATTTTGCCCAGATCTCTGGATTTAAAATAAATCAGACTAAATCAGAGGCCTTAAGCCTTAACATACCTAGAGAGATGGAGAAGCTGATAGAACTCAATTTTGAGTTTAAGTGGCGTCCCACATCCATGAAATACTTAGGAGTGCATATCACGAAAAAGGTAGGCTCTCTATATCAAGCTAATTATCCCAGCCTGTTGAGGACTCTCAAAAAAGAGCTACAGGATTGGAAGGCATATGGTATTTCTTGGTTGGGGAAAATTTACAGCGTCAAGATGAATATCCTTCCCCGGATTCTATATCTGTTCCAAACTCTTCCGATAGCCGTGGTACGAGCAGACATTACAGGGCTTCAAAAATCAATCTCACAATTTATTTGGAACGGTAAAAAACCACGGATTAAAGTAAAAATTATGCAGAAAGCTAAGGAAGCTGGTGGCCTGGCGGTTCCGAGCGTTATATCCTACTATAAAGCGGCGCAGTTGTGCCAAATTACGCAGTGGCATGGAGATCCGGAGCTCAGGAGGTGGGTGGCGCTAGAGAAGGAGATGTGCGCCCCGCTTGAACTCAAGGACCTGATCTGGTACCCGAGGACACGGGTGAAGGATGTACTCATTCCGCTGACCTCTGTTCTCAACTCACTCTCGGTTTGGGAGGCTACTAAAGGTAACCACTCGATAACCTCCAAACACACACTTATGGCTCCCTTATATGGCAACCCAGACTTTGCTCCTGGTTTAGCAAACAAGAGTTTCCCGTTATGGCGCAAATTGGGGATTAGGCGATTGAAGGACCTGGAGGGTAGTGGCAAGATGAAATCCTTTGAACTATTACAGTCGGAAACGGACATACCTAACACTGAATTTATGAGGTACCTCCAGGTTCGGGCATACTACAACGCACACCCGGTGAGACCACCGTTAACTAATTTTGAACAGCTTTGCGTGCGCGGTGCAGACACGCGGGGACTGATATCTGCCGTATACAGAGGGGTGGTTAATACTGACACGGACATGACAGCCAAACCCCATTTTATGGTCCAGTGGGAGGCGGATTTACAGGGAACATTAGAGGACGAGGACTGGTCTGAGGTGTTTAAAGCCGCAGCTAGTAGCTCCATTTGTACGACATTAAAGGAGAACTCATATAAGGTGTTGTTATGCTGGTATCTCACCCCAGTTAGATTAGCAAAATTTATCCCGGGCTCTTCCCCGCTCTGCCCTAGGCAGTCCGGGGAACAGGGGGATTTGGTTCACATGCTGTGGTCTTGCCCGAAAATAGTGCCTGTCTGGACCCAGATCCGAGATTGGCTGCAGAGGATCTTCTTGGGGCTCAAAATTCAGCTGGACCCGTGGCTATTTTTATTAGGCAAACCTACAAATGATGTATCTAGATCGGGTAACAAGTTGATAGCACACTTTGCTACAGCTATGAGGTGTGAGACCGCAGCATTGTGGAATCAGAATGCAATTCCTTCTATAGCGAAAATCAGAAACAGAATTTGGTTTATATGCCGAATGGAGAAGTTAACGAGCTTAGTTAACGATTCGGCCGATAAATTCGAAAAGGTCTAGTCATTATGGCTGGCACAGACTGATATCCAGGGGGTGAATGATGCCACAATATGGCTTTGATAGATTTAGGTGAGTTCTCCTTTGATGGGTGGCTGGGAGCTAGATAGGACGGACGGACGGAAGGGATCCCCCCAGGGTTTAGTGATACACTAAATAAATAAAAACAAAAAGTTGAAGTGGAACTATTCTAGGGACCTCTGTGAGGTGGTGACGGGCAAAGCGCTAGTAGTTGAGATGCTTAGCACTTGAAAATACGATAAAGGCGGTTATTCTTCGCCGATCCCTTCCCCCCCCCACCTTCCCTCCCCTTTTTTCTCCACTGTCGTCATTGGTCTGTTGATGTATTGTCCTGTTGTCTCCCCATCTTGTGTTCGTTTTATGTGGTTTGTCCTCGATAGTTCGGTGTATACTATGAATAGTTATCAACATCCTGTATTTTCATGTCTGTATGCACAAAAAACTAATAAAGACAAAGTTGAAAAAAAAAAAAAAGTGCCTGTCAGAGGGCCCCGCTCTTCGGAGCCCAGATTTTAAAGAGCCCTTCATCATCCAGACGGATGCTTCAGAGGTAGGACAGGGAGCAGTGCTGTCCCAGCAATTTGATGATGTTGAACACCCCATACTGTTCATCAGCCGGAAGCTGTTCCCAAGGGAAGTGAGGTATTCCGTCATTGAGAAGCAGTGGCTCACTGTAAAATGGGCAATTGAGGCCTTGAGACATTATGTCGCCGGAGTACACTTCACCCTGGTCACTGACCATGCGCCCTTGAAGTGGTTAAACACCATGAAGGACACAAACTCAAAGTTGACCAGGTGGTATATGACCCTCCAACCCTTCTCTTTTGATATTCAGCATAGACCTGGAAAGGAACATGGAAATGCTGATTTTTTTGTCAAGAGAAGGAGTGGAGGGTCGGGCTTCAGCCGTGTGGGACACTAGCCACACACAAACAGGGGAGGTATGTGACAGAGTGAAGTCAACTCCTATCAGTTATGCCTGGGAGACATATGTCTGAGTGCTTCATCCAGCACTCATAATGGTTAACTCAGGTGGAAGTTAGGTAATCAGGATGTAAGCTGACACCTGAGAGCCAGCAAGATAGAAAAGGATCTTGTTACTGGCAGTAGCTGTCTCTCTCAGACCAGAGCACACGGATATATGTGCTGCTAGCCAGACGGATACAGCACACTACTTACTGCAACCAAAGTAATACTTTTTCCTTTGTTTTTCTGACTGCTTAAAAGACTCTTACGGTTTGGTTATGGTTTAGCCAGCCAGCCTGTTAGATAGGCCTGCTGTGTTAGTCAGTTTCTCCCAATGGGGAGCAGGATTTGCTTTCTTTAAAGGGACAGTGTACCCGCATGTTATGTTGCTGTGGAGAAATAAAGCCACTGAACGTTTTCATTTATCCTGAAACTACACGTGTGGACTGTTCCCTGACCTCGGCTACAGGCCGTCCTGCCACACCCACAAACCTCAATGAACTGAAGCAACGTTGTAAAGAAGACTTGGCAAAAATTCCTTCACAACGATGTGAGAGACTGATAAAGTCATACAGAAAATTATTACTTCAAGTTATTGCTGCTAAAGGTGGTTCTACAATTGAATCATAAGGTATACTTAGTTTTTCCCACATGGCTTCTCCATTTTGGCTTTATTTTTGTTTAAATCATGACACGGTGTAATATGTAAAGTGTTGTTGTTCATCTGAGGTTGTATTTACCTAATTTTTAGACCTGTTAAGGAACAGATGATTGTTATTATGTCCTGATATGTAAAACCATGGAATTCAAAGAGGGTGTACTTTCTTTTTCCCATGACTTTATATATATCTACAGTTAGGTCCAGAAATAATTGGACACTGAGACAATTTTCATAATTTTGGCTCTGTATGCCACCACAGTGGATTTGAAATGAAACAGCCAAGATGCAATAGAAGTGCAGACTTTCAACCTTAATTCAAGGGGTTGAACAAAAATATTGTATGAAATATTTAGGAATTGCAACCATTTTCATACACAGTCCCCTTATTTCAGGGGCTCAAGTGTAATTGGACAAATGAACACAAGCCTAAATAAAATGTTAATTTTGAATACTTTGTCGAGAATCCTTTGCAGGCAATGACTGCTTGACGTCTGGAATGCATGGACATCACCAAACGCTGGGTTTCCTCCTTTGTGATGCTTTGCCAGGCCTTTACTGCAGCTGTCTTCAGTTGTTGTTTGTTCTTGGGTCTTTCTGCCTTAAGTTTTGTCTTCAGCAAGTGAAATGCATGCTCGATTGGGTTGAGATCGTGATTGACTCGGCCATTGCAGAATATTCCACTTCTTTGCCTTAAAAAACTCCTGGGTTGCTTTCGCAGTATGTTTTGGATCATTGTCCATCTGTAAAGTGAAGCACCGTCCAATCAACTTCGCTGAATTTGGCTGAATCTGAGCAGACAATATATCCCTATCCACTTCAGAATTCATCTGGCTGCTTCTGTCTTCTGTCACATCATCAATAAACACTAGTGACACAATGCCATTGTAAGTATGCATATCTATGCCATCACACTGTCTCCACTGTGTTTTACAGATGATGTGGTATGCTTTGGATCATGAGCCCTTCCAAGCCTTCTCCATACTTTTTTCTTCCCAGCATTCTGGTACAGGTTGATCTTAGTTTCATATGTCCAAAGAATGCAGTTCCAGAACTGGAGAAAAATGGAGAAGGGCAGCGCACTGCCAGAAACACAGGAGGAGGCACACAGTAAAATAAATCCTTTATTCTTGAAATGGATCCAACATGACCCTTAGAAAGCTCAAAAAATTACCACACCTATAGGTTTCGGGCCGTGTGCCCTTTATCAAGAATAAAGGATTTATTTTACTGTGAGCCTCCTCCTGTGTTTCTGGCAGTGCACTGCCCTTCTCCATTTTTCTCCTGTTCATCCTTCTGGTGGATCTGCATGCCGTCTGGAGCCGCATTTGGACCGCACTGAGGACCTGAGAACCCCAACAGTGAGTTACCCCTGTGTGTCTACATACTTTTCAGCTTTATAAGGGACATTATTTGTACTATACATGTTTGCTAGTAAGCACTAGGTACTAGTCCCCTATCCCCTGCCAGGGATGCTGTTATTATACCCTATATAGTGGAATGGTCCAAGCGGAGACTTATACTCTATAAATAGGATTCAGTCTGTTTTTGATGCGCTGGTCACATATACCTGTTCCAGAACTGGGCTGGCTTTTTTAGATATTGTTTGAACTTTCTATTCTTTAGGCTTATGAATGGTTTGCACCTTGTGGTGAACCCTCTGAATTTGCTCTTGTGCAGTCTTCTCTTTATGGTAGATTTGGATAATGATATGCCTACCTCCTGGAGAGTGCTTCATTTGACTGGATGTTGTGAAGAGGTTTTTCTTTACCATGGAAAGGATCCTACGATCATCCACTACTGTTAGTACAGAGAGCAAAGTCCTTGGCGCACTATCAAGTGCATAAACCTGATAAATTAGTCCTGTTTGTTGAAGAACTAGTTGGAAAGTGTCCACAGTCTGACTTCCTGGTTTTCGTCTGAAGTTTGTTGATCTGCAATCAAAGAGAACAGGAAACCATTGCGCAGTATCTCATGTGTATTGAAGCCTCATTCACACAGCTGCTAGATACTTACATCTAGATGGGTGAATGCAGGCCTTGAAAGGTATCTTTAAACCGGAGATTGATATCTGTCACCGGGTTCCCCACTGGTGTTGCTCCCGCTCCATAGATGGCCGGTCCGCCCAATGATACACAAAAGATAAAAGGCCCAATAGTGTGGTACAGTACAATTTAGTAAAACAATAAAAAGATCAACATTTAATGCACTCACATGCTAGATGATCTAACTGCACGATTTACAATGTGCCGTACGCAAGCATGAGGGGCTGAACCGTGATGTGTGTGGAGGCTGGATCCTGCGTGTATCTCCTCCTCGCGGCCGCAAATCGGAGCGCCAGGTCCACCTCAGATGTCGTCACCTCAAACAGCAACCTCCTCAGCTGGTACTAGCATGTAGCAATGCGTGCAGCTACGCTCCACCCTACGCGCGTTTCGTGACCTCTGACGTCACTTCCTCAGGGGTAATGGAGCATGGATGTTGTATGGTGCTATTTAAGCACAGCTAATTGGCCCTAAACTCGCCCTGATAGGATAATTATTCCCAGAGCGAAATTGGGCTGATTGATGTTATAAGGTGCTACTTAAGCACAACTAAATAGCCCTAGACTTGCCCTGATAGGATATTTATTCCTAGAGGGGTGTTGGGCTGATTGACTGGAGTACTGATGTTTTCATTACAAACTCCTGTCATATATGGTAACTGTATCACAAACTTGCTATAATAAGACTGTAACACAACATATCTAAAATACAATTCACACACAGTATTACATATGATATCAAAAAAACAACAACAAATAATACAATTGATATTTCTAATGCATGAAAATAAATATATATAAACATTCATGTCTGGATTCATTTAATACAGTGCTAATTGATTATGTACTTAAAATGAGCTTATATAAAAATGGAACTTCAAATAGTATCCATATAGTGTATATGGGACAGATTGAGCAGAGGACTCATAGGAATTAAATGATGCTGGCTGACAGATTTTGCGTGTTTGATATTAATCAACTATCAATTTGATATCAATTAGCTATCTCTCAAAAAGGATGCCAGGTCAAACTCTATGTTTAGACCTTTTGGGGTTAATGTTTTTAGGGTGTATATCCAATAGCTTTCACACCGCGATATTAGATTGATTTTATCTCCCCCTCTCCAGTTTTGTTTGTGGCAATCTATACCCTTGCAGACCAATCCCTCGGGGTTTTGGTTATGTTTTATTTTGAAGTGAACTTATAAAATAACTTTTATTTAGGAGTGAACAGAGGTTTTTTTTTTGGAATGTTCATGTGCTATTATTAATTTGTACTAATTCTCTGTTTTTGTGTGGTGAAATTAGCATACATGGGTACAACAACGATACAGTAACCCTTGATTAAAGAAGCAACATTTTGATTCATAGACTATAGCCATATCTGTGATACTGTAATGCTTGCGCTTACCACGAACAATGCAGGACCCCGGTACTGAGGTGGGAAAGTACAAGACTGTGCACCCACAGCAGCGGCGCACGCATGGAGGGTGAATAGTCAGCGTAGCCGGGTCTGGGTTGGAGAGAGTGGGTTAGTTTGAGTGTTAGCCAGAGTCGATGGTGGAGCCAGTGGGGTGGTCAATGTCCATTGGGCCATGGTCTTGGGTAGGAGCCAGGAGAGTGGTAGATTGTCTGTAAGCCGAAGGTCTTGGATAGAGAGGTGCAGGTAGTCAGGTGCAAGCCGGGGTCTTTATCCAGAGGAGGTTCAATAGTCAAGCTGGGGTCTTTATCCAGAGGGGGTCCTATTGTCAAGCCAGGTCGGTACACGGGAAAGCAACAGAGAACAAAGCAAGGCACAAGCAAAGCAAGGCAAGGCAAAACAAACACAGGAACACAAGGTCACAAGAGTTATGCTCAACAATAAGGAAGTAAAAGTGAAAGTCTTACTGTAAGTAGCACACAGGAACCAATGAGGCTGGGGGCGGAACTTAGGCGTGGCCTCCGCAGATGTCAGGATAGGCTGCAGGAGACAAGGGGCACTCAGAGTAGTTGCCACGCAGCTGGGGAGCGGTGCATGGCATCACGTGAGCGCGCCGCGCGCGAGTTAAACGCGGCACGTCCGGGGGGAGTAGTGGTTCAGAACAGGGCAAACAATGAGAAGGAGGCACTTAGATTATTGTATTGTATACGGAGAAGTTAATCTCCAATTTAGCGCTCCAGAAGATCCCAGCTTAAGCCACACAGAGATACAGGAAAATAAATTCCATAAATAGAATTAGGGATTTAGTCCGTTAAAGTAAGTATTCACAATGATAGCTGTACCTCCGGATCAGATTTATAAGTCTGCTAGAAAACGCCCACAGGTGAAGCCCTGCAAAAAAGCTGGATGACAGATGGGGTCAATGTACACAAGCAGCTCTAGATCCAGATACGTAGCAGCAAATAACACAACCTCCATAGGCAGTAGACCAGTACAGAAAGGTAAATAAAGTACTCACGGACCCATGTTGCTTGCAGTAGCGAATAGATTCATCCTGGCATGCATCCCGTAAGGAGAAATCCATAGAAATAAACAAGGTTGCATGGAGCACAGCAAAGTAGAAAAGAAAACTGGAGGCCAGATCAAAAGCGAAAAAAATTAAGGTTTATACATAGTGCCCGTACAAAAACTGAAGAAAAACTCTAACGCGTTTCCCGCCGTCACTGTTGCTTTATCAAAGAGTGTTATCCTCAGGTGAATCGCAACCTTATATAGGAGTAGCTCTGGCGGAAGGACCACAATCAGTGTCCCACCAGGTAAACTGACCGCCGAGACACAAATAATGTGTCATAGACCAGAATACAAAAAAACCTCCGTCGTAGCATCCCACACAAGCTGCAAAAGTGCATAGTAACAATCATCATATATCAATAATATTTATTAATAAAACAAATTAGAAAGATCTAAACCTACATTAAGATTACAAACGGAGAATGTTAACAAATTGTATTAGAGTAACTAAAGTTCTAATGCAATTTGAAAAATGAGTGGTTCTGTCAAACTAATGACATCATCATATACACATCTTAATGATGACTTGGAATAGAAAAATTGTCAGGAATACTGGAGCAACAATATAGCTCTGAATTCTTACAGTATAGTTGCAGAATCTTGATCTTTTACTGTAAAAGGAAAACATTTAGCCAACTAGTGCAATCTTCAGTGCTCCGGTCCTGATATTATTGTGGCTGAAGAATCTTGGCAACACTCCCAAATTTTACAGTCATAAATATTATAGGAACAATATATTATTCACACAGCTTAATTTGACTATAGATCTGACAAACCATCCCAGTAGTGGTCAAGCAGCTATTTTAAATAATAGAATATATGTTTAATAGAACAAAATGAATGTATATATAATTTAATACCACACAATATATACAGTAAGTGATATCATTTTAAATAGTAAATAGTAATCATAACAAACATCCCTATTTGAAAATATATTCGATAAATCAGAATATCAATTTATTTTTTAATCAAATCCTAGAATACCAATTCTATATAATTTACCCAAAATATTTAAGATATTACTGGATCCTTCTGGGCGGCCAATTATTTCAGGGATTAAATCCCTTACCTCAAACACGTCTCAATATGTGAGATCATTACCCTCATACATTAGACACATATCTTGAATGTTTTGGGGGATTTCAAGTGGGAACTCGAATATCGGTGGGCCACATGTGACATTCAGCCAATTATATACCAGCATCCCACACACCAAAGGGATAGAATCAGTTGAGCAATTTCTCATACAAGATTCTACTTTATACTCATCTAATGCCCATTTCATTATTGAATGTATTAAGTTTATATTATCACATAACCTCTTGGATCAATTCTACCTTCAAATTTGTGGTACAGAGATGGGCACATGTTTTGCCCCAGCTATGCAAATCTTTAGACGGAGGCATGGGAACATCTCTGTACAGATGCTGCAGCCGTTATCCGACCATTTCTTGTGTTGACTTACGCACGTGCGTGGTGGTCCGAGATGGTCTGCTGCGGACTAAATGGCACATCGGACTAACACAGCAAGGGTCCCTACTGTTTTAATCCTACCGGGGTCTACCTGTCTGTAAGAGACACGCAGTAAGTGATAGGCTGAATCAGTCACTCTACCTGTGCTCCTATAACAGGTGATCGCTGGGGTTTTATTTAATTTTAACACTACAGTATTGTAGCAGTTGATCTCCTGAGCTGAACTGCATTGATTTCAGGTCCGGGGACCCCCTACTTCCTGAGTTACAGGCCCCGTTATCGGGTGCAGGTACCCCCGCCATGTTAAAATCCTGTGGGTCACGAGACAATTGACAATATTCCCCATGGCCAATTCACAAGACTTAGACATAATTGTAGTCGTGATGTGGACTTTGAACAACAAGCCAGTGAACTATACAATACATTTTCCTCCATAGGTTATCAATCGGATTTACTGACCAATGCATGGCACAGTACTAAAGCCCATGATAGGAATCAATTGTTGATCACTAAAGCTTATTCCATCCCTTGTTCTCGGACAACTGATTTAATTAATGTTCCCTTTATTAACAAATACAATTGTCAAGGTAATGCTATTAGACATATTAGACATATTATCTATAAATATTGGAACATTTTAGGCAGTGACCCAGTGACCCAATATTGGGTTCTAGATTGTCTGCCAGACTCCAAATATTATTTGTAAAACTGAGTAACTTCAGAAGTTCACTTGCCCCTAATGACATAGGTTCCAAAACACTCCAGGTACCTATGTCAACTCGACCTATGAAACTCCTGGTAACTACCTCTGTGGCAAATGTTTTGCTTGTCAGTATCTACACAAAAATCGTAAGACCTTCTCCTCTTCCACTGCCTCTAATCAATATACCATTAAGGATTGCATTACTTGCTCCACAACATATGTTGTATACCTCCTTGAGTGCCCCTGTGGTCTCCTATATGTAGGTAGAACTAAGGGGCACTTTAAGGGGTGCATCTTAGAACATGAACTAAATATTCGAATTGGCTTTGATAAACACAGTGTCTTGATAAACACACTTTAAGACATGCCATGGTCAGAATCCTTCTTTTTTTCAATACAAAGGTATTCGGATTGTTCCAACAGATAGAAGGGGAGGGGATATAGTCAAGGCACACTCTAAACAGGATAGCTATTGGATTTTTCAACTCAATAGAATGGTGCCTTGGGGGTTGAATGAGGATTTGGATGTTCTCTCTCTTTATTAACAATTTTCTCAACAATTTTTCAATCCCTTTGTTGAATATCAGGGTCATCTAGAAACCACTATTCTAATCTATGTGGTGGTGCATTTTTTGTCTTCTGTAGTTCCATTTCTTGCCTTCTGCAATTCCACTTTTAGACGTGGCTATCCCCCCCTTTTCCCTTTCTGAATTTGGAGGTATGTGTGTTTGCCAGCATACGCCCATGGTCAATTTATACTATATTCTATTCTTGGTATGTATTTATTCATAATATTGTACTAATTGTATTCTCTCTTTTTTTTTATCTCCCATCCAATATTGTTTTTCCTATGTATGGTTTTTTAAATTACGCATTTCTTTTTCATTTTTATTTTTGACAGTTTATGATTTTTTTATTATATAAATAATTTGTGGTTATTGTTTATTTTTGAGCGGTAGGATTGTGTTAATTCACCTCTCTTGTAATTTTGTCTTTCTGGTATTTCTATTGGTCATCCTGTGTTAACCAATAAGGTGGTTTATACTTCAAGCACCTACACCTGGATAATTGACCAATGCCTACCTGTGGAGGGATACAAATAGCACACATTCTCTCTTTGCAATCATCCCTGATGAAGTAGCACCTGCTACGAAATGCGTTGGATTAGATTGTGTGCTATTACCTTATTGAGCCTGTTTTCAGAATTGCTCTTTATTTTCTTAGTGAACCTTTTGTATTTTATCATCTGAGATTTTTGAGCTTCTACGCACTATGGGGCGGTAATGTCATCCCTGAGTGTTGCTGCTTCAGCTCCTATAAGAACAGAGGTGATTTTATTTACACCTGTGCAGCTAATTGAGGCTTTTGTGCTTCGGACCGGGAGCGGGTGCCTTCACTGCCAGAACATATGTCCCCCGCAGTGCTGGGACACCGAGACTGCCTGCCTTATTGAGGCTAGGAGCGGGCACTTCATCTATCGAAGCCCACCCTCTTTTGCCAGTACCATGATGCTGTGACTGCCAACCTGTTCATAACCGGGATTGAGTGCATTCCCTAACGGAACATATGTTCATCTAATTTTGGGCACCTACTCACCTACCTTCTCACCGCCAGTTCGGAGGTTTTCATGTATGAGACTCATACCATTTTAATGATGCTGGTGGGAGTCCAGTAACCTCTATGAGGGTTTCTTCACCGGCTTATTTTTAAATTTTATATTGTATTCATATTCCTACCTTTTTTATACAAAAGTATATTCTTATGAGAGTTTGTGCTTGTCATACCTATCCTTTTATAGCTTTTATATGCCTGCCGCATTTTGTCATTCTTTTTGTGAGTTGTTGGTAGATTACCACATTTTCTGCTTAATTGTAAACATAGCCTACAGTTTAAATTTTTGAGAAATGTTCTAGCAGTAAATAAACTGAATGAATAATGGTAAAAAAATGTTTTACAAGGCTTACAGGTATGAAACAAACCCATCAGTACTACTTCCAGAGGATTGTCTCACCACTGTTTGTACCAGTCTGATAGCTGCTCTAATAATAAGCCTCTAATACAGTATATATGTAGCCTGGCCTATTTTCCTTGCGACTGTGTTTTGCTGCAGTTCTGCCTCACCAGCAAATTGCACTTACAAGTATTGATGTCAATGTGACAGCCACGGTTACATGTTCCCTGATGTGGAAAATTGCTTTTTTGGGGGAAGACGAGTTGGGCTTCACCTGTACTGTATTTCCCTTTACTACCACATAACTATTTGCAAAATTAGGCAGAAGTATGTACTGTATATACACACAGTAAATATGTAATAAAGTGCTTAAAATATCTATTAGCTCTAGTGAAACTATATACTGTATATTCTACATTGTTCAGTTGTCAATGTAGAATTATTTATTATCTCAATTAGACCAACCTGACAGATGTCAAAGTAAATTAAAATCTCTAGCAGAATTTGCTTCACACAGCATCTTAAGTAAGTCAAACTGCATTTCTTCTTGATTACTGGAGAACAGAATACATGTTGACTGTTGCTTGCTCTTGTACTTGCACTTAATGTTGTAAACTAGATAAGGGCATTAATTACCATGCTCGGCAAGTCCTTCATCAATTTAAATGGATTAAAGCAGTAAAGAATTAGCATTTAAGCATTTAAAAAAAAAACAGCCTTGATTTGTATATAGGAAGGAATTAAACAACATACTGTACCTACAATTATGGAATGCAACAGAGTTTGTTTTTCTCTGTCATTGTCATTCCTTTTCACAGCACCAAAAATATCCTGGAGGTTATGTCTCCTGGAAGGACTCTCAAAAAAGCAGGGAGTTTTTTGGTTTCCCAGCAGTTTGGTTGAATCTTCTCTTGGCCTTTATTGTAAGTATTTTGAAGCTAGGCTCATCCACCACTGATTTTTCTCGCAATGACTTCCTCTTGCTTAACGTGTGCTGTCTCAATTAATGTAGCATTCCCCCCCAAGAAGCCAATACAAGTTTAACTGTTTGTATCATGCCCCTGAGCATGTCCTACTCTTTATAAAAGTTATAATTATTTTAATCTCTAGCATCTGAGATTACCATGATAACTGCACACTGCAGTGAGCCGTTCCAGGGAAGGCTTCTTTTTGATCTCCTGGACACTTAGGCCAAGATTATCAGAGCTCTGTTATTGACTTAAGGAAGCATTAACCTAAGTGAATTGCTTACATGTATCTTCATAGCTCAATAATGAAGAATTAACTACCGTTTTCATCCGTAAATGTCATTGTGTTAATTATAACTGCCATTAGTGCTATGGATATTAACAATACATATCCACAGAGATCTGTTACAGTTAACACAGGGATTTTACTTCACTTTAGTAGTACTTAAAGGTGGCGTTACTACCGCCAGACCCTGAAATATGGGTTTTGAGAGAGAGAGTATTTTACCAGAGTAAAAAATATATTGTAAGCTCTTCTGAGCAGGGACAACTTTTCCTAAATTCTACTTTTATGTCTGAAGCACTTCTCCCCTTTATGTGTAGCGCTGTTTCCCCCACCTTCTGGGAGATTTCACTACTACATGGTGTGGTGCATACCTGCTGGCTTACAGTACATCTGAGTCTGTTGTGGTTTTGTGGAGGAACACAGGACAGGCTTCTGGGGTAGAATCTGATTATCTCGGTTTCAGCACCTCCATCTTTTGCAGGCTCCAGGGATGTGGAGACAATCCCTGCATGAGAACTTACTTCCCCTCCCCCTGATTGATTGTAGTCTCAGGCAGGAAGATATCTTTGAACATGATCACTTTATTTAGTACACTGGCAGATGGAACAGCATACACAGAATAATTTACTTTGTGGGGCATCACCTTCAGGATGTACCCTGGACCTCCACTCCAGGCCAAGGGGCCCTGAAGCAGTCCTTGCTCTTCCCTTACTACCTGGTGAAGTAAGTGGTATAGTATCCCTCTCCACTCCCCTAGGGGAGGGAGTACAAACTTGGCAGAGCCCTGCACATTTGTTAGGGTAGACCAGCCTCTCTCAAGGAGGTAGAGGCACTGACTAAATTTAGCAGTGCAGCTCCTAAAGTACAAGGGAAGTATGTACCAGGTCTGAATCCAGCGATTGGAGACACACAGGAAAAAATGGAGGACAACCTCCTAAACCAGTGCTCAAAGTTATTCCCAAAAATGCATCCAAAATTCTATTAGTCACTCTTTATTTGTAATCCACAAGCAATATTTCCTTTATAAATGCACATGTATTTGGTATGTCCAGGTATATAAATGTGAAGTACTGATAAGTGAATGGTCATGATGCTCACACGTGAGGGTATGTAAAAATATTCAGATATATGAGATGTCAAGGAAACCCGTGTAAATGAGAAAACCTGACCCCTTGGTCCGTTAATACAAGAACCCTTAGAGCTAGACCACTAACATATAAACTCAAAGTTCATCATGTAGTCATCGCATTAATGTACTCATGACCTCCGTTTGTCTGGAATCCTGGAAACGGCGTGCTCCCAGCCTGAAGTGGATTTCAGAAAAAGTTCCTCCCAGGGGGGAAAGTTACTGGCAGTGCAATGCGTACCAACAAGTGCTGACGATGCATTCCAAATAGAGGAAAGGAAGAGGGATACTGGATCGCTACATCAAAAAGACTATTTATTGGACGTATGGCAATATTAAAGCTAAAATAAGAATAAAATATTCTGTTAGTGACAACCTAATTTTATTTTCTATGTCGGGGTAATTTAGTAGGCAGTCATAGAGCTTCCACCGGAATATATTGTTTTTATGAAAACGGTATGTAAGGGTTAAGTTAATAGGTGAATGTCAGACCACGTTATTGGGCCTATATTCGATATCAGAGATGAATGGAAGATATTCTTGGAGACCAAGAAGTAGTCAATTCTTGAATATGTTTGTTGTGGCAGAGAATAAAATGTGTAGTCTCGTTGGCCTTGATGCTGAGCTCTCCAAACGTCGGTTAAAAAAAACCCTGTCCCTACATTTTTTGGCTGTCTTATAGACATGGGTTGAATTTGTCTGGCCCAGTGTAGTTGACTTATCTATTTCTGGTGCTGCCACCGTATTCATGCCCCTTCCTACTATCACAGATGTTAAATGTTGGGGCTCTACTGTTTCTAATACCTACTGCACTAGGTCAGGTTGGTTCTCATTTGGCGCATACAGTACATGTTAACTAGCATGATGGGAGTGCCCACGAGGGAGCCATTTATTATAAGAAATCTACCCTATGGATCTGTGATAATTTTTTCGGTATTGAATGGGATTCCTTGTTTATTTATAATTGCAACCCGTTCTTTCTTACTGGTGAATGAAGAATAATATGCTTGTGGGAAGGTGTTTCTCAATGTGTTGTGGGGGGGGGGGGGGCCTGTGGCCATTAAAATATGTTTCCTGTAAGAAAAGAATATCTCCTCCAGATCTTTTGAATTCTAGGAGAGCTAGTCTCCTTTTTTTATTTGACTGGAGGCCTTTCACATTGAGAGAAATTAACTTGTCAGATGTGATATTTGCCATGAATTAGAGATGAGAGATTGAGAAATTGTGATACCACTCACTTTCCCACGGTGGGGGTCCTGATTTATAATTAGCACTTTAAAAAGAGATCGGAGTACGTGCCATATGGGGCTTTCTATTGCGTGTATAATGCGTGAGAGGCTAAATAGCACCGTTAGGTCTGCTATCTGGGGATGGAGAGGGAGGACAGGGGGATGTGGAGGGGGGGGGGGGACAAACAAGGAGGGGAGAACATATAAAATCAACAAGGAAGGGCAATATGAATGCCCTTGTGTATTAGTACCAGTCTGTCCAGAGACAGGAGAGGCTGGCCTAATGCCCTGGCGAGACATCCCCGGTCCTGATTATTCGCAGACAGCGATGAAGAGGGTGTAGAGACCCTCATTTTAACTGCATAAACATTTTCCGTATAACATACAATACTGGGATACAAGTCGATGAGATCCAGTGATATTAATCAGCTTCACGCTTGGTTTTGAGATACATCGTAGTGGGGGGTTGAGGGGAGAGGGATTGCGGGTGAGGGGATGAAGAGATGGGGGGCAAGGGTGGGGGAGAGGGGCGAGGGATGGGGATATGGGGAAGGGGGATATGGGGGAGAGGAGGGGGATATGGGGAGGGGGAGGGACTTTTCTAGTGTTATAACATAACAACATATTACATGATATAACATATAATAATTAAAAAATCCAGTGAAAGCAATTGCCTTCATACTTGGTTTTGGGACGCATCATAAAGGGGGTGATGGGGAAATGGGTTGCGGGTGGGAGGCTGGAGTGACGGATCTGGGGAGGGAGGGGGTGTGTGGAGGGAGGTGGGGTGTGAAGGGAGAGGGAGGGGGTAGTGGAGGGAGGGGGGAGGAGTGGAGGGAGGGGGAAGGGTGGGTGGAGGGAAGGGAGATGGAAGGAGGGTGAGAGGGGGGGTGGAAAGAGGGGGGAGGGGGGTGGAAGGAGAGGGCAGGGGTGATGTGCTAAACAATGCTACATAACTGTTCTAAGCAATCCTAACTAAAATAGGATCTAAGTCAACCATGTCCAAACAAGTAAAGGAAAAGTAATACACAGGACACAATATAGTGTATATTGAACTTGGTGCTTTCTTGCTTTGTAGAATTTGCTCCATCTAGATCTGCTGACTGAGCCGGGGCTTTTTGTTTCATGGCATTTGTCCCGACCATGAGCTCCGCTATTAATCACTCACCCATTTATGTCAGGTAAGTCAAGGGTGATGTTGGGCTTTACTGTTCATCTCTATATTTATTGAGACTCCTATAGTCATGTTCTCTGCTGGTCAGGGGTGAGCCCTCGCGCCGTTCATGCCTTATGTCCAACCCTTCCCCCCATATTGCAAGTGAGTCCAATTGTGATCAAGCATATCATACCTTCTGGGGCCTCCCACTGTCCCCCTGCTACATGGGTCAGCTACCACAGTGGTGTCCATCATGACGCCTGTCCAACAAAGCATCTTGTCCTCCACGGTCTTTCACACTGAGGGTAGCAAAAGATATCCAGCGACCGAGGCATCTATGGGGATCCATGGAGGATCCGTGTCCCTCTTTAGCCTTTCCCTCATTCTCTTCATCACCGGAGGGGTGGGCGGGGCATAATAACAATCATATCAGGACATAAAAGCAATCATCTGTTCCTTATCAAGTCTTAAAATTAGTTAATACAACCTCAGATGAACAACAACACATGACATACACTGGCGACACACTTTATTCGAGCTCGGCTAGTCCCACGAATTCGGGTATACCCGGGTGTATTGAGGTTTGTGACTGTTTTCTGCCCGAGTGCATTGAGGTATTTTCAAGGCAGGGATTTAATGCATTTTATTCCCGTTGGCTGCAATACTGCACAGTATATATATATACTGCATTACTATTCATAAATTTATGCCATCTGGTAGACATGCGAAGCATTGCAGCCTATTAAATCCTAATCATTATCATTTAACAGATCAGCCGCCCGTCAGCCAGGCATGAACCCAGGCTGGGAAGGCAAACGCAACGGGGCTTGTCAGAGGTGAGGAGCGGCGCATTCCAGGTATCTGCCAGGTACATACTGGGTATTTGCTCGAATAAAGTGTGTCGGTGCAGTATTACACCTTGTCATGATTTATTTAACAAAAATAAAGCCAAAATGGAGAAGCTATGTGTGAAAAATTAAGTCTACCTTATGATTCAAAAGCTTGTAGACCACCTTTAGCAGCAATAACTTGAAGTAATCGTTTTCTGTATGACTTTATCCGTCTCTCACATCGTTGTGGAGGAATTTTGGCCCACTCTTCTTTACAACGTTGCTTCAGTTCATTGAGGTTTGTGGGCATTTGCTTATGCACAGCTCTGTTAAGGTCCAGCTACAGCATTTCAATCGAGCTGAGGTCTAGACTTTGACTGGGCCATTGCAACACCTTGATTCTTTTCTTTTTCAGCCATTCTGTTGTAGATTTGCTGGTGTGCTTGTGATCATTGTCCTGTTGCATGACCCAATTTCGGCCAAGCTTTAGCTGTCGGATAGATGGCTCACATTTGACTCTAGAATACTTTGGTATACAGAGGAGTTCATTGTCGATTCAATGACTGCAAGGTTCCCAGGTCCTGTGGCTGCAAAACAAGCCCAAATCATCACCCCTCCACCACTGTGCTTGATAGTTGGTATGAGGTGATTGTGCTGATATGCTGTGTTTGGTTTTCGCAAAACGTGGCGCTATGCATTATGGCCAAACATCTCCACTTTGGTCTCGTCTGTCCAAAGGACATTGTTCCAAAAGTCTTGTGGTTTGTTCAGATACAATTTTTCAAACCTAAGCCGTGCTGCCATGTTCTTTTTGGAGAGAAGAGGCTTTATCCTGGCAATCCTTCCAAACAAACCATACTTGTTCAGTCTTTTTCTAATTGTACTGTCGTGAACTTTAACATTTAACATGCTAACTGAGGCCTGTAGAGTCTGAGATGTAACTCTTGTTTTTTTGCAATTTCTCTGAGCATTACCCGGTCTGTTCTTGGGGTGAATTTGCAGGGACGTCCACTCCTGGGAAGATTGGCAACTGTCTTGAATGTTTTCCACTTTTGAATAATCTTTGTCACTGTAGAATGATGCACTTTAAATTGTTTGGAAATGGCCTTATAACCCTTCCCAGATTGATGGGCAGTAACAATTGCTTCTCTAAGATCATTGCTTATGTCTTTCCTCCTTGGCACTGTGTTAACACACACCTGAATGCTCCAGACCAGCAAATTTTGGCTTTTATAGAGGTGGTCACACTTGCTGATGATCAATTAATCAAGGGCATTTGATTAGCAGCACCTGTCTGCTACTTAGTATCTTAATTAGCAGTAAGAGTGTACTTAGTTTTTCACACATAGCTTCTCCATTTTGGCTTTATTTTTGTTAAATAAATCATGATTCAGTGTAATATGTCATGTGTGGTTGTTCATCTGAGGTTGTATTTACCTCATTTTAAGACCTGTTAAGGAACAGATGATTGTTATTATGTCCTGATATGTAAAACCATAGAATTCAAAGAGGGTGTACTTTCTTTTTCAAAAAACTGTATGGATACATACATCTGGCTTGACATCTGATTCCCATGCTGTGCTTAAAAGCTGTGTTAACAGTGAGCATTAGCTTATAAGGGTTCCATGTAAAAATGGATTTCAGTCAAAAGGTTACACGGTGTTCGCATTTGCATGTCATTTCCCAGCATCCCTTGCCGCAGTGGAAGCACTGCCTACTAGGTGATAATGGTGAAAGGCAGGGTTGCAGACCTGTCTAAGACATGTGAATGTGCTCACAAGTGATCTTTTTATTTGCTGTATGCAATACGGTGGAGGTTTCTTGTTGCCTTTTTCACCCACCATAACTTAAAATGTGATGGTAAATCCTACAGCCTTGAAAATTGCAAAGCCAGTACAACCACACACTGATGAGACCCATTAATGTTGAAACATGTCTGTGAGTGGTTTCTCTGGCTTTGCATCTGATTCTCCTGCTGTTAACAGTGAGCATTAGCTTATAAGGGTTCCATGTAAAAAGGAATTTCAGGCAAAAGGTGACACTGTGTACTCATTTGCATGTCATTTCCCACAATCCCTTGCTGCAGTGGAAGCACTGTATGCTAGGTGATAATGGTGAAAGGCAGGGTTGCACAACTGTCGAAGACATGTCAATGTGCTCACAAGTGAACTTTTAATTTGCTATATATATATATATATATATATATATATATATATATATATATATATATATATATATACTTTACTCCTCACCATAATTTCTTTGAGATTATGAGGTTGTCTGTATGATAATAAGATAAGCCCTACGCAAGATCGCCAGGAAACTACAACCCATTCTCCAGGAAGATACAAGACTGCAACAGGTCTTCCTGAACCACCCTTATTATCATACAGACAACCTCATAATCTCAAGAAAATGATGGTGAGGAGTAAAGTATTCAACAGTACAACTGAATGCGGGACAAGACCATGCCAGGACGCAAGACGCGAAACCTGCGCAATGCTCCACACAGCGGGCACAATACAAACACCACACAGGAATCTGGGGTACAAAATCAGAGGAAGGTTCACCTGTTCCTCCAGCAATGTCATGTACCACATCATGTGCATGAAATGCCCACGAGGCTGCTACTACATAGGTGAGACGGGACAGGAGCTAAACAAGAGAATGAATCTGCATCGCCACAGTATCACACGCGGAACAAGAGACAGTCCTGTCGGTGAACATTTCTCTGACTCTGGCCATAAGATGAACGATCTGAAGGTGGCTACACTCAAATGTAATCTTAGAACACCGAAAGAGAGACGGTTGCTTGATGTGAGGATCGGGTGTGGGAGTCGCCCCCGAGACAGCAGCATCAGCAGCAGACTCCGCTCCAGGCTTTGACACTAACATTGCTGCTGTACTTCGTGAGCACCTGCTGTGCTGAGCTCGCTCAGCAACGAATTAGGGTGCTGATTCTTGCAACAGCTTCTGCTGCTGTTGGCTAATCTCCCTTTATATGCTCACATATGGCTGCTGCAATTTGGCTGAGCATAGATATTCTTTCCTTGTGACGATGTGCTGGTTGCAAGCACTTTATATCACCTGTCCTGCCTTGCTGCTACGCTGTCTTTATCTTACAGTTCGATGGATCCTTGGCTTTTTCTCTCAACGATCCTGTTTATCTCCAAACCTTGACCACGGCTAGTAACCCCAACAATCCATACCTCCTCCGACCAACGACCACAGCAAGTAATACGACGATCCTTCCCTCTCCAACCCTGACCCGGCAACCCACGACACGACTCTACATTCCGGATGTAATCTCGCGGCCTCTGGTCGATGGTTCTGTATCCCCACCATGGCCTCGCGGTTCAGTCCAGTTTGTGGCGGGCACCCGTTACAGTATGCTTAGCCCCACAAATATGGACCTCGCTGAGGTGGGTCGAGTTCTGACCCTTCACGCTGACACGCTTGAACAAATGCAGCGGTACCTACAGCATATCAACAACTGGATGGAGCACATCCAACGCGAGGTACTGCCAGCCGCAGATCTGGCACCGCATGCAGTGGTTAAACCTACCCACTAGTTGCGGATGTCCTGACACCAAGTGTTATTCATGACACCTGTGAGCCCCGTCTTCCCACGCCTAATCGCTATGGCGGAGATCCCCACAGCTGTTGTGGGTTTCTAAACCAATGTTTTATTCAATTTGAACTTTTTCGCTCTCGCTTTGTGTCTCAGCGTTCTAAAGTCGCTTATATCATATCGCTGTTAACTGATAATGCCCTGGCATGAGCATCTCCTATCTGGGGGAGACAAACTGATCCCACAAGTATCTTTCTCTCCACTCAGGAGCTCCGAAGGGTTTTCGACACTCCAGGACGCAATGTAATGGCCTCTTCTTCCCTCCTGCATATCTCTCAAGGCACCCGTATAGTGGCCCGCTACGCATTTGAGTTTCGGACCCTCGCAGCAGAGACGAATGGAACAACAAAGCACTAGCAGCAGTTTTTTGGCAGGGCCTTACAGAGAATCTAAAGGATGACCTCTCCGGGCTGGAACGTCCTAACAATTTGGAGGATCTCATCACCCTGTGTATCCGCATGGATCAGCATCTTCAGACCAGTGGAAAGGTCCCAGCAATGAGGAGGTACTGTACACTTTCTTTTCTTAATCTTCCAGCAGTTCCAGTTACCGAGAATTCCCTGGATCCAGATGAAGCAATGCAAATCAGGGGTAACAATCTATCGGCCAGCAAGAAGCAGCGCAGAAGTAATTTCGGGCTCTGTATGTCTTGCGGTACCTCCGGGCATCAGGCTTTCCGCTGTCCCAACAAAGCGGGAAATGCCAAATCCCAGTGAGAGACGGGAGAATCACACTGGGAACATTATGTACTTCTCCCTCTTCTTTATCTACTAAGGTGATGCTGCCTATCAAGTTGACCGGGAAATCTTTCACAGCCAAAACTGGGGCCTTTCTGGATTCCGGATCAGGTGGTAACTTCATCAACCAGGCTTTCGCGGAGAAATACAGCATTCCGTTGGTACAATGAACATCTCCGGTAAGATTAGAGGTGATCGACGGCAGATAACAACAGCCCGCATATATTTCCTTGGAGACGCCTCTGCTACAGTTCGAGATAGGTATGGATCATACGGAAACTATTTGACTGGACGTAATTGTAAAGGATTCTGCTCGATTCGTGCCGGGTTTTCACTACGGTCCAGATTTTCTCTCTCCTGCCCTTTCTGCTCTCTGTGTCCTTTTTGGGTACTGGAAGCCTGCTTTATATGGCTGCAGTTACCATAAGGAGTCGCTGAGCAAAGTTCTGTGTGTTTGAAGCTCCTGTTGGTCTTTGCAGTTACATATTATCCTCTTACCTGTTTTGAATTCCTGTTGCTGACCCCGGACCGTGACCCACAACCTTGCTGCCTTCCACCTGCACTGACCTCCACTTGCCTCCTTGACTTTGCACCTCTGCCGCCAACCCTGACCCCTGCTTCCTTACCGACTTGGATACTGTTACAGGACTCTGTCCCTGGGTTGTGCTCAATTTATTTGCATCCCTACCTCAGCCCTGCGGGTCCACCTCCTGATTTGAGATGAGCACCATCACATACCCCGCTGAGGTAGCGCGAGCCGTATCTCTCCAAGGGGAACTGCTTGGAGATCACGAGACACGCCTCACACAGCAAAACCGATGGCACTCATTTCCAGCCGACTTAAGGACAATATCTCCAAGTTGGATACATTTCAGCTTTGTTCCACCCCTGCACTGCCATTGCTAGCAGTTTCTCAGGCACCAGTTCCGTCATCCCCTACCCCAGAGAACCACAGATCCCGATGTCTCTACATAATGGAGGGGACCCTGTGACTTTTAGAGGATTTTTGAACCAATGTTCAATTCAGTTTGAACTCCAGACCTCCATGTTTTTCACTCATCAATCCTGGGTAGCCTACGTCATTTTCTACTGACAGGCAAGGCTTTGGCCTGGGCTTCCCTGTCATGGGAGATCCGTGATTTTCCCACAAAAATACCTGGATCCTTTGAACAAAATGTGAGATAAAATAAATTGTAATTTATTCACACAAGAAACACACACAGCTTGATTTAAGAGATAACGCAAAATAACACTTACAAGAATGAGGTAAAATTAAATAAATGGTTTCCAGAACGAAAGTCCACTAAATTCAGTCTCTAGGTATCAATTCCCAGAAGCGGGGGTTGATACTCAAACAAGAGACGCGAAACCGTCTTTGGCTAAGGGTGCTGCTTGCAACCCCTTTTTCTCCGCTGAAAGAAATATCTTCATTCTGCGCTTGCAGAATTCGTTTACAAGTTCTTAGTTCTAACGAACTTTCGTAGTGGGTTACAATCCTTGGTTGTGATGAAATCGTCTCTGTACCACACACTATACCAAAAATTAGAACGCTAGGACCTTCCTATCAAAAGTTAGCTGGTTAATTCTGTGTGGGCTGTGATGTGGTTTGTGGTTTAACTTTTCCCCGGTCTGCGGTTTGAGACCGGGATACAATGTACTCAATCGATAACCACAGACGTACTTTACCAATTGACCTTAATTGAATGATGAGACCATATTATACAATGTTGCAATCCGGCATCTTTTCATGACCGCAGACCACCTTAACCAATTTAGCTTGCTATTTGTCACGCTTGTGCTCTCCTCACAAGCGCAGGGAAAGGGAAGGGACCCAATAGCGAGGTGGGAAGGTCGCAGGGGATATGAAGGGAGTAAATTGCCGCGCAGCTGGGGATCGGCGCATGTAGTCACGTGACCGCGCCACGCGCATGAGAATGTGCGACGCGTCCGGAGGTGCAGTGCCTGGCTCAGAGACACGAGTGATCCAGCTGCATGCGCGCGCATGCTCTGACAGCAGAGCGGGAGTGCGCGCGCTCTCAGTCACCAACGCGGGGATTGCGGGAAGCCAACGCTTCAGCACACGAGTCTGGAAACGGAAACCAGGAACAGGAACATGGGCATGGAGTCCAAAGCACAAGGTAACATCCAGAGAAGGATTGCTTCTTGGAGGACGTCCAGCCTCCTTAAAGGCATAGTGCCAGAAACAGCAAGGTGCAGCAAAACTAAACATAACATAAGGGATCTTAGTCTAATCCATTGGCCAAGGAATTATAAGCCTGCTACCACGTCAAGGTGAACCCTACTTAGCAGGTACCTACACTACCCGACGGTAAACTAACCACAGTAGTATGAGTGACTGTCCCAGTCTTCCGGAATTCACAGGAGATAAGTAAAGGTCCCAAAGAGGTCCAGACAGGAACAGTATGCGATGAGTACTAGCAGGCACCAGAGCAGGCAGCAAATGACTAATAGCAGAGAGAAAGTCAAAGAGAGGCTTACTTCCTGTCAGGAGGAAGAAGGCAGGGTTTGCCAGAAAGCAAGATGGCGTTGCTTGCTTCAGAATCCTTAAAGACACAGGATCTTGACTCGCAGCTAGAGGGCGGCGATCAGAAGTAAACAGGTAAGAAAAGAACACGCCGCAGGGGGCGTGTTCCGCGCATCGTTACACTATTAAGGCTTCCCTTTCTTGTCTGCAGTTACACAGTTATACAGTGTTGTAATGCTGGGCCCGACCACATAACCACAGACATGCTTATCCAATTAACCCTTTAAACAGTGCTAGAGGCCCCCTATTCCTAGTGGGCTCAGTTTAGACATAGCATTACATATCAAGAGGACTACAGCAAGCCCATGGCTGCAGAACTGACACTCTACAGTCACTTTATCTGACTCAGGGGAACCCAGCCAAGCAGAATGCCTTTATTTCATGGCTTGGGTACCGCTTCACCGTCACACTCCTCCCTGTGGGAAAAGGAATCTCCACTGATTAATGACCCCGCTGCCTTTCTCCAGACCTTCAAAAAGGTTTTTTACGCTCCCGGTTTCATCTCCTCTGCTTCTGCTTCGCTCCTTCGTATCCGGCAAATAACCCATACTGTGGGCCAGTATGCCATCACATTCTTAACCCTTGCGCAGAGACGGGCTGGAACAATGAAGCTTTGCTGGCAGAATTTTGTCAGGGCCTTTCTGAGGAGTTAAAGGATGAGCTAACTTGCCGGGACAACCCCAAGGATCTGGAGCAATTCATTTCTCTCTGCATCAGAATGGATCTCCGGATGTGAGAATGAAAGACCGAGCGAGACCGGTTCTCAAGGACCCCTAAAATCCGGCTTGCCCCCTAATTTCAGACTCCTCTTTCTACACTTCTCCCTGAGGAGGAACTGATGCAATTGGGTGATACCAATTTACCTGAGCAGGTGAGAATCAGGAGACGTGTAAGGGGGCTGTGTCTTTATTGTGGGTTCAAAGGTCACCTTGTCAGAAATGGTCTATTCCTCCTCCATCACAACCTTCACACGGCTTCTCCTTCCAGTTTCACTCTACTGGGGGCTAGCCTCAATTTTCACTCAGGCTTTTGTGGATTCAGGAGACGCAGGGAATTTCGCGGAACTTCTCTCCCTTCCTCTCCATACTAGGGAGATTCTGTTAACAGTAGTGGCTTTTGATGGAAGACCTTTGGTACCTGGGACCATCACTCTCGAGACTAATCCTTGGCTGGTTACGGTTGGGGCACTTCACATGGAGTCATTATCTTTCTACATCATTCACTCTCCCTTGACCCCAGTGGTTCTAGGACTTCCATGGCAGTGGCACCACAACCCCTAGATCGATTGGGCGACCTTGATAAGACTCCTTGACACCAAAACAAAAGGACTTAATGGATATGGGGTTTCTCACACACTATCACGATTGTTTGTAATTAACCTGCCTTCCTCTCTTCTTATCCACGCCCCCCCCAAGCATCCCCTTCCCCTCCATGCTGTTCCTTGACACCGTTTTTTTACTCTTCCATGTCTTCTAAGACTTTCTCACCCTACCTTATCAAGAGTACATCTTGTTTTGTTTTTTCCCTGCTCACCCAAACACTGTTTTAGCCATAGATTCCATTGTTAATCAGTATTGCTGACCTGAGGAAGAGATAAGAGAGGAAGAGATAAGAACTCCCAAATGCTGTTAGTCCAGATTAAAAAGGTACAGTACCGACACACTTTATTGAAGTGTGGTCGGTACCGCAAGCCGGGAAATCTCCCGGCTTGCTAGTGGCCGCCCCTCGGCGTGCCGCGCGTCATAGACGCGCGGTCACGCGTCATCGGGAGCGTGCGCCCCCTGCACGCGTGTCCAGGGGCTCCCGAGGGAGCCCTGGTGTCCTGCGATCGCGGGACAGCGGCAGGGGGTTCCGGGGGACCCGGCGGACCCGGCAGCGGTAGGGAGAGCGCCCCGATCGGAGGGCGCTCTTCCGCTGCTTCGGCGCGCGCCCGTCACACTCGGGCGCGCGCCAGGCTACTGCTGCGGCACAGAACGGGCAAATGCTCGAATAAACTGTGCCGCAGCAGTATCACCTAATACTCAAGAACTCATTTATTCTGCACTATATATATAATTAATCAGAATGGACTTCTTGAGTGAACAAGGAAGTGTTTAAGGCAAACACAGAGAGCTGCAATGCTGCCATGTTGAGAGTCACAGATTGAGAGAGATTGCTGTACCAGAGAAGGGGACAGAGAAGCGTCCTCCCCAACTGTGGAAACTGGCACAGACCCTAGGCCCACTCGACGTTGCCTGCTGGTTCATTAATCCCAGGAAGAAGAAGGAAGGACGAGACTGTGTTGAAGTGGGGATGTCCGGTCCTTGGAATTTACAGAGGAGAGTTTCTCTGAGCTCACAAAGGGCCGAAAGAAAGGCTGCAAGGCAGCACTGAAGCAGGGAAATCTGCTCAAAGCCTGGATTTACAGATAAGCAAAATACCCTTTATAGCCGTGTGCAGAGACTGTGTGGATTGTTGCATATGCCAGGGCATGTTTGGGGTGAAACCAGCTTAGCTGTCAAGCCAGGTTAGTAAGGGTTGATTTTATGTTGTTTTTGGACTTAAAGGGACGGTGGGCCTGTTAGTATGATTTAATTCCTGTAAATAAACTCGTATAGAGAAATACAGTGTTTCCTGCCTTACATTGGGACTAAAAGAGATTGCAACATGGTGTGGGCATCACAATATATATATATATATATATATATATATATATATATATATATATATATATATAATTATTTTGTATTTTTTTTTACAGAAACCAGGGAGTTGTAATAAATCAATATATTGGGCTCCCAGGATACTGGACAGATTATATCCTTTATAGGCTGGAAAGAGCAGCCACAAAGTGGATTTTCTCCATCACATAGCCACACAGGTGCTGGAGCTGGGGGTTGAGAAATCCAGACCAGAGATTGGGTGCTGCCAGGTTTCTTTCACCTGCCATGCTAATTGGGAAAGCCGGTATTTAAAGCTAGTTTCTGGCTTCCTGTCTCTATCCAAGAGATAGCTCCCAACAAACAGAAAGGGAAAACCTTTTCCCCTGAAATGGTAAATAGTCTTCAAGTCTGTTACTCCCCATCACCAGCTCTCCCCATCATAATCATCAGCTCCCACTCACCATCTCTCCCCATCCTCATCAGCTCCCCCCCACCAGATCTGCATCTCCTCATCATCAGTTCCCCTCACCAGCTCTCCCCCACTCATCCTCATCAGTTGCCCCTCACCAGCTCACCCCCTCATCATCATCAGCTCTACCTCACCAGCTCTCCCATCCTCATCAGCTCCCTAACCAGCTTTCCCTCCCTCATCAGCTCTCCCTCAACAGCTCTCCCCTCTCATCCTCATAAGCTCCCCCTCACAATCTCTCCCCCCTCCTCATCGTTAGCTGCCCCTCACCAGCTCTCCCAATCCTCATCAGCTCCCCCTTATCAGCTCTCCCCCTCATCCTCCTCATCAGCTCCCCCTCACCAGTTCTCCCCCTCATCAACATCAGCACCCTTCACCCCCTTTCAATCTCTTCCCCTTAGCTCTCTCACTTCCCCTCAGCTCCCTCTTTCCCTTAGCTCTCTCACTTACCCTCAGCTCCCTCTTTCCCTCAGCTCTCTCTCTCTCTCTCTCTCTCTCTCTCTCTCTCTCTCTCTCTCTCTCTCTCTCTCTCTCTCTCTCTCTCTCTCTCTCTCTCTCTCTCTCTCGACTTCTGGGTGAGACTGCCTCTCTCTCTCGACACCGGAAGTTATAAAGACTTCTGGGTGAGACTGCTAGAGGGTGCTCCTCCCCTGTCTTGCTGATTCCTCTACCAGCTTCTGTTTGCCGGGGCCCGCCGCCACATACCATCTCCCCCCGCCTGTCTCTTCAGGGGGGGAGAGAGAGCACGGGTCCCCCAAGTGTGCGGGCTGCCCGGGATATAGCTATGCCCCTGGATATATATATATATATATATATATATATATATATATATATATATATATATATATTTACTTTTTAAATGTAACTGACTCAGCTCAACTATACTTCAAGGACGTTCTGGTGAGCTGAAGGCGCCCTCATGATATTCCTGCTACAGTTTGTCAATAAAACACTCAAAAGGTTAACATATTCAGTATTCAGTGTTGTTGCTTCTAAAAGCTGCGCAATATAATTAAGGATAATAATTGGTCACCAATAATAAATGGTAGATTACAATGGGAGTTTAGATCATCTCTTTTTTGTTCTTTACTTTTGGAACAGAATGTCCCTTTTAGAGATCTTTGAAGCCAAAATGAATGATAACATGAAAATTAGATGAAATGAAATGTAATGGATGAAAAAGATAATAACCTAATGGTCTTATCTGATAAAATTCGTTTTTCCAAAGTGCTGAGCAAAAAGAATCACAAATGGTCAGGCTTGTGAGATTAAATAAATTGCTTACTCTACTCTCTCTCTCTCTCTACTCTCTCTACCATTAGAAGAATTTCCATTTTTTTTCATTTCGTAGAAAAATGAAATATACCATAATAGCTATAATAACTGCTGATATGTCACTCATAAAGTACTGAAGTTCAAGTTCCACATAGTGATTCAGGAACATACGAGCAATAGTGTCTGGTTTCAATTTACTGTTCAGACTAATTTACCAGTTCAATTAAATGGCATGCAGCTGCAAGGTAACTAAGCATGTCTAGGGTCACCTGAAAGCAAAGCTATCCATATTTCCATTACTTGCCATGTGCCTGGATAATGTACCTGAAAATAACAGATCTTTAAGGGCCTATGCACGAAGGTTTCATAATAAAAATCACTGGGCCATTTAAATTGCCGTTTTTGTGAGCGTTGCTATCACGATATTCAGAATGCCTCGATTACCTGTAATAGTAAAATTCACAAAACGGGCGAGTAGCCGTCGACGTGAACATTGACCCTCTGAAAAGGCCTTACCCGGCGATTCCTTTCTTCTGCAAAGAGAGCTGCTCAGAGAGAGCCGCCTCTCCCTGCGCAAAACTCGTCCGAAATTTATGTTTTTTCATTTTAATTGTATTACTAGTGTAGATGAGCAGGGGGTCTCCGGAGAAGAACCGCATTGATTTGTGGTTCGGGGACCCCCTGCTTCCTGAGATACAGGCCCCATTATGTATTAGTATCTCCTATGAATTGGATTCCTACAGTCACGTGACGTGAAACATTTCAATGCATAGGAGATACCTGCACCCCATAACAGGGCTTATACCTCGGGAAGCAGGGGGTCCCCAAACTTCAAATCAACGCGGTTCTGCTCCGGAAACTCCCTGCTCCCATACACTAATAATAAAATTATATTAAAGCAGCTTCATTACCTTAGCGGATAGCCGCTAAGGCAATGAAGGGGTTAAGGCACAATAGCAGCTTTATTGAGGGCAGAGGGGGTGATTGAAGCGGGTACTTGGCTGTTCATTCACGCCCTCTGCCCCAAATAAACATTACAATATGTAATAACCAACACTATACAACAACCCACCACCCTCTGTACCCCACATAAAACCATTATTTATTTATTTTAACACAGGATTCATCACAAAGGCCAGCGTGTGTCCCTGGGTGGTCCCCATGGGTGTCCAGGGGTCCACAGGTGGTCCCCGAGGGTGCCTGTGGGCCCTTGGGTGGTCCCCGGAGGGAGTCTGTTAGCCCTTGGTTGGTCCCTGCGAGTATCCATGGACCTCCAGGTGGTCCCTGTGGGGGTCCAGGGCCCCACAAGGGGACCCTGGGTGGTCCATGTGAGTGTCTGGGGGCCCTCAAGTTGTCCCACGAGTGTCCATGGGCCTCAATGTGGTCCCCGTTTTTGTCCAGGGCCCCACAAGGGGTACCCGGGTGGTTCCCACTGGTGTCTGGGGGCCCTCGGTTGGTTCTCACGGGTGTCTGGGGGCCCTCGGGTGGTTCCCACGGGGTCCGCGGGTGATCCCCGTGTGTGTCCGGGGGTCGTCAGGTGGTTCTCGTGGGTGTCCAGGGATCCTCAGGTGGTCCTCATGGGTGTCCAGGGGTCCTCGGGATGTCTCCATGGGTCCCTGCTGGTCTGCAGTACCAATCTTGTTGGATGTCACTTTAAAGGCTGGTGTCACATCCTTTTGAACTAATGTACCCTATCACATGGTACAGCAACCAATGGGATTGTCTTCAATCCCATTGGCTGTAATACATGTGATACGGCCGTGGTTTGAAGGATGTGACGCAACTTCCTTGGAGATGACGTCACATCCTTCACAAAAAAAAAGAGGCGGAACATGATACAGGGTCCAATCAGATCTGACCCAAAAATGTGACGTCATAGGCCATATTTAAGGCCTTGACGCCTCATTCAAGCTCAAGAAGCCAACAAATAAACATTGTGTTGTGGATTTACCTTTGGGTTTTTGGATTAACAGATGAAGAAAGAAGATGAAGAAAAGAAAGAAATAATTACAGATGTCAGCGCATGCTAGAAGTTAGGCTGCACACTTCCAGCGTGCAACAACATGAGTGTCCGGCATGGGACATGCAGTAGAGAAGCAGGTCTGCAGCTGGTTAGACGCCGGGCCCGGTGGCAACAAAAGGCAGACAGCGCCGTCCGGGCCCCCACGCAGCCACCGACAGGACAGTGAGGGTTGGAGACAGCAGCTGGGGAGTGAAAACCTGCAGAAGAGAGCCAAATGTGGATTGGGAGCTGCAAGTTGCTGACCCCTGGACTCTATACTATTGAAATACATAATTTAAAAGGTGAGTTTTTAGGTTTGACTTAAAGGTGGGAAGTATGAGAGAGTGATTTATTTCTCTCTGCCACAGACTTGATTGTAATCTGGTTTTATTTTATTTTAAGTGTCAGATACACTATTTTAGCTCTTTGAGGTTAGAGTGATTTGTGGTTTGTCTAAACAGCAACATTGAGCTACAGTAACATACTACTTGTATATACTCTTGTGACGGGATGGGGTAACTCCATACTATAATAAAGGTCAAGCCAATTTTGGTTACCCCTGCTCTGTGTATAAGGGTCCCAGAGAGGTAGCTCCCAGTAACATTGTATGATCGCATTGTATGTTGTGGAATAAAACAATTTTTTTGTTTTTTTCCCTTTCCGAGCATGCAGTCAAGCAGGGATTGCTAGTGTTTGAGTGTGATAGTGAAGGGTACCCAGACTCACTAATAAAGGTTCAGCCCACTTGGGTACCCTTGATCTGTGTGTGGAGGTCCTAGCGTGTCAGCTCTTGTACCCAGATGTCAGAAATGCATTACTGTGACAGTGTGCAAATTTTGCAACATTAAAGATTTTTCTCTGTTTTGCCTTTCTTGGGGTGCTGGGACCAGGAGATTTCTAGGCTGTAAGTTTCAGGGTGGGTTTGCCAGAGAAAGTCTTCACAGAATGTGGCTATGTATCGGGGTTCCGGAGATAGAGGATTTCCCAAAAATTGGATCCGGGAATCGAGTGAGATTCTCGGATACAGCCAAGCACATTACTCCGAGCAAACTCTGACCCTGAAAACGTTCTTGCGACTCACTGATAGTATTCCTGCTGCAGCATAATCCAGACAAGGTAAACGGGGCATGAAGGGGTTAATGTAAACCTGTAACATACAGGGGTGTCCCTAGTATAAGGACGGGTGCCCATATACATGCCCAGGTACCCTGAATCTAGTATAGGGGTTCAGGGGATGCTCCAGCTACATGATAAAGCTGAGAATGGTTTTTGTGTGTAAAAAGGTTAAAAGTTATTTCTAGAGTGTGCCAAGTATGAGGCTACTGAGTGTAGGCAATATATACCCTTACTCCATCCCTGACACCAGAACAGGGACTTACACATTTTTATCACACAAAATACAAGACAATGTATTTTATTAAAGAGTTATATTTAATAAGGATATGTCCTTATAACCTGTGAATGAACTCTGGGATTTCCAAGTCATGGATTCCGAGGGACCAGGTGGCTACCAAGTTCGGTGCCTATGGGTCTGTTCGGAGTCTGAACTTGAAAGCCTCAGGGATGCCAAAGTGTTAGACTAGGAGATGAACTGTCATCATGCTTGAGTACCCGCATCCTGGGCTAACCCAGGGCTATCCAGCCACCATTTGCCAGAACCCAGACTCTGTGGAGCCTGGAGCCACGGGGGGCTCAGTATGCAAAGAGACAGAGGCAAATCGATGATTGGCTGGCAGGAGAATTCCCACGCTCTGATAGGCTGTAGAGGTTTGTGAATGGGACACTGAAACCCATAAGAAACCTTGCAGTCAATCAGGAGCACAGATTACAAGCGCCAAACCAGCAGCGGCAAATTCAAAGATGCTCTGTACTGAATAGACGCGAGCCGGCTTCAAAGATTTGGAGTGAGAAAATGTTCTAAGTCCCGCTTTTTGAAAACGTACTGTTGCGGTCGTGGCTGGCATTGCATGCTGAAATCAGTTACAGGATTTTGTTAGTTCTTCCCGGGTATTGGAAAGGGCTCCTACAGAGGTAATTTTTGTGAATTTCGTTTAAAGGACAAGTTTATTCGTTAGCCCCGTTCCCAGTAAGTGTGTTAACCGTACAAATTGTGTTACATGGTGTGTATGTCTTTTCCTGAAATAAATTACAATTTATTTTTCCTCCTTGCTTTGCTCAATCATATGATCCTGGTATAAAAAGGTGTTGATATACCTGGTCTCCCGTGACATTCAGTTTCAAGGTGGATTTTGCGGAGGAACCGTTGACAGAATGTGCCTAGGAGATTGGGGTCCGGAGTTGCTGTTCCCCCATAAATGTACCCGGGAATCATGCCTGATTCTCGGATACATGTAGGCACATTGTCCAGGCAATACCACCCCTTGAAAATATAAGTGTGACTCACCACTAGGGTACCCTGCTTCAGCACAGCCCAGAAAGGAGAATGAGGCACTGGGATAAATATCTATTCCTGTAGGTGAGGAAATCCCTAGGTTAAGTGGGATACCCCAGCTAGTGTTAAGGTGACAAACAACCAGTATAGGGTTTGTGAGTGCCCAACCGTATATAAGGTTGGGGAAATTCTAAGTGTCCAAACTGGGTCACAGGGAAAGTGTGTGGGGAAATAAGGCAGGCAGAAATAAAGAGATAACTTTTTTCCTTTTCTGTTCCCGGTACACCAAGACTCAGGGTGTATTAGAGTATACTTTAATGGATTGTAATATGTTTTTACATTCGGAACCCATATCCAAACAGGCAGCTTGGGCAACCCATAGGCACTGCGTATGTCTGCTGTACATCAGAGTTCAAAGCAGCCAGAGGATGCCCAGAGGTGTGAACAGCATTTGGTCAGCGGGAAAAGGTGGAGTACTAGGTCCGGAGATAAATGGCAGTCCTTCGGGATGCCATTGTTCTGCCAGATCTAGTGGAGCCTGCCCAGCAGGTGGCATTGGTATGGCTGGGGGTTTATGTGGCAGGCTTGCACATACCCCTTAGCTGTTTCAACTTTCCCGCTGACCCAGCTTTTCTAGCCGGCTCGGCTCCGATTGACTTCTTGGGAAAGTTCCCACGTGCTGATTGCTGCTTCTATTTTATGAATGAAGTAGAGAATACTATAAGAAGCCCCGAGCCAATCAGATTGTGTGTTCCCCTTGAGTCAGAGCCGAAAGTGTGAGGGTGGAGTTTTCAAAGATTCTTTGTTTGTAATAGCAAAGCAACTGGCTTTGATTTCAAGCCTGAAAAGTCTGCCCGCCAGAGACTAAGTACAGTATTTGGCGCCCAAGTTCTCCAAAACTAACGCAGCGGTCGTGGCTGGGATTTTCTGCTGATTTGAGTTCCAGGAGATTTGGACAAACTCGCGGTGAGGAGGGACCAAGTTCTCAGAAGAGAAAGTAGATGTGGCGTATGGAATTTTATGCCGATTTGTGTTCCAGGAGATTCCGGGCTAAGTCCCAGGCAGGGTTAAACTCTCCCATAGAGTTCCCTGCACCTACAAAAGTCAAGTTTTCATCCCCAGCCCCAAAGTGTGTTTCTTTTTGTCTGTATTTTGTGTTTCCTTGTGTGTAAGCAAATTTATGCTGAATAAATTACAATTTATTTCACTACCTTGTTTTGCTCAATGAAAGATCATGGTAAAAAGGTGTAAATAACCTAGTCTCCCATGACAACTCTTACTTACAAATGCAATTACTTGCTGTTAATTTGTCAAACAAATGACAAATAGCATGTGCTGTGCACTTCCATGAATAATCCATTAGTGACATAGGCATACTTGATGCAAAGTTCAGTAGGTCACAACATGTCCCATTACATTGAAGTTGTGTTGTGGAATAGCACCATTTAGTAATTATGGCCATAACTGTGAAAAGGGAGAAGCCTATTAACTAATACTTTATGGCCGCTAATGTCATCAAAGTGCGATATGGGGTACCGCGCCCGATCTAGGAGTAACTGGCAATTACTTGAATGGCAGTTATCACCAGATCAGATGCAATGTTCCACATCGTGTTTTGATTACTCTTGGAGGCAAAAAAAATTATAACAAGCCATCACTGATTTACTTCTCTTTTAAAATTGTTTTTACTTGTACCTACCATTTTTTGCACTCTTTATTTAGATATGTGCCTAATACACAGCTGTTTCCTTAAAGTCTTACCACCAAAAAACTGAATAATAGGGGGAATAAAACTGGAAAATATGTTAAGCACTGAAAAAGCCCAGAGCCCAAATGTATTTTATATACCCATCAGTTCCTATAATAATTTCTAAAATGGACAACAAACCCATAAGCAGTAGACTTAAAAATCTCAGGAAATGCTTTGTACTGTAGATATGAGACAGAATGAGTCATATGACCATACAGCTGCTCAATTTAATTTTTATTTATAGCATTCCAATTCATTATTTCCCCATTGGAATTGTCATTGACATAGTTAGGGTGGAGTACATAAACATTTCCAAAGTCCTTCAACATCTAGTGGGTCCCATGAAACTGAAAATATATGTGTTTTATAATCAGTTGTTTTTAGAAACATATTTTAAGCATTGCCACATGATCTTTTTTTTCTGGGAGCATCCAAATTACATAGTGAAATAGCAAAGAAATAAAAGATGCATCGTCAATTGTATATTTTGTTAATATAATAACTTTGGTCCCATCCTTGTAATGTAAATATTGTCCTGGCCTACAGTACAAAGAGACAACAAAATAAGATACATATATAATCTACTCTACTGTAATCTATTCATTTGCATGTGTGAATGTTGAATTACAGATGTAGCAAGTCTCACTGTCCCTGGCCCGATAGTTAAAGATGTAAAAATCAGCATGGCTAGAGGAAGGGTCTGTCGCAAGCGCAGTCCTGAGGGCCACATGCTTCTGAATGGGACCTCTGCAGCGATAATCCTCTGGCACCACAACCACAACATGAGTTAATACTGATCCTGGTATTTGTGATCGGAAGACTTCTCATCAGCTATTGTGCAGCATTAGTATCCACCACACCACTAAGTTATATTTGATTGCAACCTTATAACCAAGTATATATAAATATACACATTATGATATTGTGTTATATAGCAGCGTCCTATAGGTGATCATATTCACACAATCCTGTATCCATATGTCCGGTCCCTCACCACCGGGGTTTTAAACATTCACTACAGTGGCGGCCGCCTTTAGCCTCATGCGGCCGTAGCGGTGCACCTCTGATAACCGCGGACAGATGCATTTTGGTTTTTTTTTGTCCGGAGAGTATTGCGGTATTTTAGCGCTCGTAATATTAGTATTTTATTAGCGCTGTCTGCAATACTGCAATACTGTCTAAAAACTCAGGGGGGCGTTCGCGAGCTGTTGTCTTCGAAGTCTAATACTTCAGCAGTTCAACCATACGTCAGTACACAGTCTGCGTGTGCGCGCGCAGTAATTGTAAATTTGCATATTTATACATGCATTTGCAGTGCTGTCTGTCTCATTTGAAAATTGTTGAAACGCATAGGCGTGTACAGTACTGTAACAGTATCACATTTCGGCATATACAGAGCTCTCTCTTCGCTCGCCCCCGCACACACACAGGATAATTTACTGCACTGCAGTATTTCAACTTCTTATCTTCTCTACAGTGCAGTACACCTCTCCCACACCATTCCATTGAATGTGTGTCTTTCTGGTTTCAATCACATTCCTGCTTGATAGCTGATGATTACTGCGCATGCATCTGTAAGCTCACCACTGCTTGCTTGAGAAGTTCAAGAGTGTGACCAAAAAAAAAAAAAAAATCTCCTCATTTTTTATTTTTACTTTCTCCACAAGCCTGCCTAAACCATCTTGAAATTTCGATATTCAATCTGTGCTGCAGCTTTTGACTGCGACACTGTGCGTTTGACTGCACATGGTTGATTTGTGTGCTTTTTATGTACTGTATTTGGGGGTGTAGGGATCAAATTATTATGATGACCTGCCTTTTGAAAATATGCCATTTCTTTGAACTGCAGTAGAGCTAATCCTTCATGCAGCTGTAACCTGTAACCCCCTCCCCCACGCACACACACAAGGCTCGCTCAAGGATTTGAACCTCTTATCACAGACACCTTTCCAGAGCCATTCCGTTTCTAAAGCTTGCCATTGTGTTTTTAATCCGTCCCTAGCCGAGCATTACCTCTCTGCGCCTGCGTGCCTAATTTTCCTATTGTTGGTTTAGAGTCACCTCTCTGTAATCCTCTTTGGGAAGGGAGCTAGCTGATGATTACTGTGCATCACTCACCCATCCACCCCCCCCAACCCTTTGAGGCTTTGTTTACGGTAATGCTTTTGAAAATCCCTTCTCGAATTTGATATGTAAATCTGATTTGCACAGCACTGTGAAATTGAGAGTTAAAAAAAACATTATCTGATTCATGTTGTTGATGCAGTAAATTACTACTTTTTGTCATTATTTCTTTTTCTTTGGTGTAGGTGTGTGGGGGTGGGGGGGTTGTCAATGATTCAAGATTATGATTATCATGAATGTAAATAAAAATGTATTTTATTTTATCAGGAACAAAAAAACAAATATAAAAATAATCATGAATACAACAAAATGCAGTCTTTATTTAGTTTTCTGTCAGATGGAAATTGAGGGCTGGTGGATAATCATGAATAATGCACATTGATAATAATATTAATGAATAATATATAATATATATATATATATATATATATATATATATATATATATATATATATATATATATATATATATACAGTATATATATAATTTTTTCTGTCTTTATCTTCTTCCTCATTCTGTGTACAGAGTACAGTAGTTCATTGAGAGAGGAGAGGTTTTGTGTAAATCATGACTGCAGTTTAGATACTGTACACTTAACTGTACAAACAGTTCACAAACTTTACATGATACCCCCCCTCTCCCCCAGTCCATCCTTTTTTTCTGAAAAGACAAGAAAACAAAAAATTAGTGCAGTTATGTGCATTCTGTATTATGGCATTGTGTGCTGTATAGTACTGTCAAACTAGTCTATAGTGGAACTACTGTATACTGTGACTACTGTTAAATACTTTGTAACCAGATGGCTGGTGCTGCTCTCTCTGGAAATTAAAAAAATTGAGCAGTTAGGTGCATACTGTATTATGCATTGTGTACTGTATAGCTACTCCATATTGGACTACAGTATGCAGTTAGTACTGTCAAACTAGTCTATACTGAAACTACTGTATACTGTGACTACTAGGGAAGAAAAAATCTGTGCTACACTTACCTGTATCATACTGTACTTATAATACTACAGTACAGTACTATACCATACTACCTTCCTGATGCATGCCCATTATGCGCGATCACAATGGGCAACACAGTTGCAATATGGTCAATATATTTATTGCATCGTTCCACGGTGAGTACATCGTTCCAAAATCTCAGTATGCCTTGCGCCAACTCATCCTTTTTGGAGGGTTTCACGACTTTTCGGATATGGTCCTTCAGCTGATGCCAGACCATTTCGATAGGATTGAAGTCTGGCGATCTGTCATTGGAGGGGGAAAAAAAGGACAATTAGTTAAAGAGATACAGTACACAGTAAAAACAGTGGGAAAAAATGAGACACGGTTACCGCACTTACTCCGCTGACGTCTTCACCCAGTTGATACCGTGCTCAAGGATATGCGCTGTTGACAAGGTGTGCTTTGGATCGTTGTCCTGGTAGAAACGGTGACCATCCGGGAACTCACGTGTGATGTATTCCACAATCTCAGGCACAATTTTCTCTTGGAAGAAAGCTTTATTCATGATTCCTATAACAAGAAATGAAAAGTGCTCAAAAAACTGCACACTAGTACAGTACAATGCGTAAGGCAAAAGCGTGTGACATACATTTTACTGTACCTTTAAAGATGATGATGCATCCTGGTTCACGGCTAGAAATGGCACCCCACACATGCATCTTCACTGGGTGTTGTGGACGCGGCTTCATAGATATGCAACCTTTTTTGTGGAATGCAAAGGTGGCAAATCTCTCCAGCGAAACAGTAGAATCGTCAGTGAAGATGCAATCCTGGAAAGTTTCTCCACTGTCGATCCATGCCTGGGCCTGGACCACTCTCTAATTTTGTTAACGTCCCTTATCATAGGGTACGCTCTGTAATGACAAGGAATAAAATAATTTTAGAGGTAAAGTACAGTTTCTTAAACAACACTATTACCTCCTGTACTGTCCAGTACTAACCTCACACGTCCATATTTCCATCCAATTCTGCTTCTCATCTTCTTTATGCTGGTCTCGGATACAGTGAGATTGTGATTTTGCTGCTGAGTGTATTTGACCCTTAATGCACTCTTTTCATCATTCTCTTCACTTATTTTGTCTACCTGAAGAGTTGTCTCCCTATAATGTACAGAAAAACAACAATCCAGTAAGTTACAGTGCAGTAGGCCACAAGAACAGCACATCATTTGCAGTAAAAAATAGTATACAATGAGATAGATCTACACAATGTATAGTTCTATTAAAATGCAGCAATATAAACAATAGATATACTGTAGTTATATAAATATACCGAAATAACTATAAAATGAGATAGGTCTACACAATATATAGTTCTATTAATATGCAGCAATATAAACAATAGATATACTGTAGTTATATAAATATACCGAAATAACTATAAAATTAGATAGATCTACACAATATATAGTTCTATTAATATGCAGCAATATAAACAGATATACTGTACTGTAGTTATATAAATATACCAAAATAACTATAAAATGAGATAGGTCTACACAATATATAGTTGTATTAATATTCAGCAATATAAACAATAGATATACTGTAGTTATATAAATATACCGAAATAACTATAAAATTAGATAGATCTACACAATATATAGTTCTATTAATATGCAGCAATATAAACAATAATAGATATACTGTATTATATAGTTATATAAATATACTTACGCGTTAGTTACCGTTGGTGTCCTCATGCGTTGTCTGGTTTTTCCGTGTGCATGATAGCACACGGTGGTTGATGGCACAACGAGGCCAGAAGCAGCTAAACTGCGTTGGATATCTGCAATTCATTGTCCGCTCGTGTATATCTCCTTAATTCTCATGCTGAGATCCTTTTAAATCTTTTTAACAGGCATTGCTGCGAGTAGAAAGAAATACAAACACAAGAATGTATATTCGATGTTTAGTCGATGTGTATTCAATGTGCAGTGAAGCCACAAAATGGATGGTGTATTTATACGTTAATGACATTAGAGTACGCCCACTTTCAACATCTGTACCTCGTCGCCATGCATAAAAGGTTACACACTTTGCATAGCCCACCACTCGATGATCTTTATCTGAACTTGCCCTTGTCCAGATACTGCATTGTGCCATCTGCTTCCATGGATCAACCCCGATTCTACGGACGAAGAAAGCCACTCGCCTCTGCCGTGCCTGTCACACAGAAAAAGCGAAATGCGGCAGCCGTTTCCAAGCCAAGGCCAAAGCGACAGGCTAAGGCTAATAAAGAAAACATTCTGCTGACCCCAAAAGCTAAGGGTTTTAATAGACGTAAACCTTACTATGTCAAAAAGAAATACAGTGATGTACACTCAACGCAAAACAAAAGGCAGCCAACCCATCGAACCCGCAGACCACTTCCTCCAATACGCTTCTACGACTCTGCCGCCACTCTCCCGGAAATCTACAGCCCATCTTCGCCACTATTCGTCCACGATGCTACAGCCGCTCTCCCGCAAACCCACAGCCTATCTTCGCCACTGCTCTTCGACGACGCTGCCGCTGGTGCCCCTGAAATCCACGGTTCACTTTCTCCATTACGCTTACACATCTCTGCTGCTTCTCGCCCGGAAATGCACAGGTCACTTTCTCCATCCCTCTTTGACGACGCTGCTGCTTCTCTCCCGGAAATCCACAGGTCACCTCCTCCATTCTTCTTCGACGACGCTGCCACTACTCTCCATGGAACCCCCATCTCATCCTCCGTAGCACCCATCCACCCAGATGTCCACAGCACGCCATGCACAAGAGCCAGCTTATTAGACCGCATGCTGAATGGGTTAAGTGTGGATATCCCCGGGAGCTCTAATGTGCTGGTAAAGATAGATCTGCTTTTGTAGACAATGCTAAATATGGATCAATGGATGCAGAAGATGGATCAACGGATGGAGAAGATGGATCAACGGATGGAGAAGATATAGACTGACATAGCGGGGATAAATAATTTGCTCGTGTTCATGCCCCTGTATCCCCGACGCCGGAGCAGGAGGGTGGCATGGATGTGATGAATGGGACGTTTGACCACCTTCCAACACCAAGCGCACCCCCTCCAACAGAAGAATTTGTGTACATGTATGCCGTTGAGGAGGAGGATAACATGACAACCCCATTCATGCTCGGTGTTCATGCCCCTGTATCCCCGACGCCGGAGCAGGAGGGTGGCATGGATGTGATGAATGGGACCTTTGACCACCTTCCAACACCAAGCGCACCCCCTCCAACAGAAGAATTTGTGTACATATATGCCGTTGAGGAGGAGGATAACATGACAACCCCGTCATGACCACGCCAGGAGACAACACGGCAACCAAGACAGGAGGAAAGCTTCCTCCCAGACAACCTACCCTCGCCCGCCGCCACAAGCACACCCGCTCCCAGAAGAACACCTGCTCCCAGAACCCAACCTACATACGCTTGCATCGATACGGTGCCCGACATCATCCTGCGCGAGTTGTAACTGACACTCAGGGAGAAGTATAGGGTGATGAGTGCTGGTTGACCCCAGAAGTATGCCATGTTAATTTTTAAGAACCACGTGTCCTACTTGGTGTAGTGCGGGTGGGTCTACAAAGGGAACTACGAATGAAATCGCGAAAAAAGGGTGCTTCCTGAAAATTTAAGAAGGACTATTGTGGAGGAATTGCGGCGCTATTTTTCAATAACAGATCCTTTAATCAAAATCATTCGAGACTCCATTAATGGCATTTTGCGCCATACAAGGCATCGGCCCTGGAAGGACAATCTGGTGGGGATCGCATTTGCGTGACTGTTCAACTGTTGTTTAATTTTTGTAACTGTTTTTGTAAATGTTTTGACTCTCTGTACTTTAATAAAGGAGATGTTGCATGTTTTAACTTGTATTAATAATTAATTGTTTTTACTTACTGTACACAAGACCTGCACAATTCCAGTCCCCGAGGGCCGCAAACTGGACCGGTTGTCAAGGTTACCCTTAAAACCAGGCCTGTTTGCGGCCCTCGAGGATTGGAGTTGTGCAGGCCTGACTGACTGTTCTGTACACCATCCTACTGTAAATGTTTTGACTTTCTGTACTTTAATAAAGGAGATGTTGCGTTTTTTAAATTTTATGAATAAAGATTTTTTTTTAATAACACCATACTGTTGTGCTGTACATGTTTTGACTCTCTGTACTTTAATAAAGGAGATGTTGCGTGTTTTAAATTTTGTGAATAAAGATTTTTTTTTAATAACACCATACTATTGTGCTGACTGTCAACCATACTAACATAATACATGTAGAATAAATGCATACTTTTTATTTTTTTCTGGTTTATTATACAGTATATATAAAAAAAAGTATTGTACAGGCATACCCCGCATTAACATACGCAATGGGACCGGAGCATGTATGTAAAGCGAAAATGTACTTAAAGTGAAGCACTACCTTTTCCCACTTATCGATGCATGTACTGTACTGCAATCGTTATATACGTGCATAACTGATGTAAATAACGCATTTGTAACAGTCTCTATAGTCTCCCTGCTTGCGCACAGCTTCGGTACAGGTAGGGAGACGGTATTGCTGTTCAGGACGTGATGACAGGCGCATGCGTGAGCTGCCGTTTGCCTATTGGGCGATATGTACTTACTCGCGAGTGTACTTATAGTGAGTGTACTTAAAGCGGGGTATGCCTGTATACGGTCTGAAAACATCAGCATACTGTTTCAGGTATTCTATCCTAATCAATAACAACGGCCACTAAACTGTAGACTCCGGTACGTGATTTTTTTTACTCAGATTCAGCAATGTGCAGGCATTGTAACACAAAGCGATATGATCCATCGAAATCCCTCCATTTGCCGTTTTCCGCATGAGATGACAAAGTTTTCATTTCTGAGGAACAAAAAAAAGTATTAGTTTTACTGTAATGGTCAGTCAGTCCCCTAAAGAAGTTCCCACAGTCAGTCCCACCAATAATTTTCTCGTGGGGCGTCTCCTGTTCACATGCGCATGCGCCTACCGTCGATGTGATGACACGCATATGCGTTTCAAAAAGGTTCCAATGCGCATGCGCCTAGCTTTTCACCAATTGTGCAGTATCTACTGTAGAAACCGCTCAGCCAATGATATTGCTTACAGGAGAATCGCTTGACTTTTGAATCGCACTGATATTGATATTATCAAAATAAAAATAATAGAATAAAAAACGGCAACATTATTCACCATAGACTTTTCCAATCAGCGGGCGCCGAGCCACTGCCAGTCCCATATTCTTGATCACACACATCTTTGACAGGTGACAGCGAGACTACTACACCTGTAGTCAGCTGATGAGGCTGGAAATCGCTTAGGTACATGCAAGCTTGCTTGAAACTGTACGCGAAATCCGGCTCAGGCTGCAGGTATCCGGGTGGGGACAGACAGCATGGGTTGCCGGTCACCAGGTTTTCACTGACGGTCGGACCGTTATTGAAAGCTGTCGCTGTCGCATTGCTTGCCAGCGACTGACGTTTCTTAGTTGGTTTTAACACAACCTTTCGCCTTTTGCCGTCTCCATGATCATAGATACGGGAAAAACCCGGTGATACGCACCAATACCCTCCAATAAAATCGGGATCAATACGAAAAAAACATGGATCGCTACATAACTTTTTCCTTATTGCACGCTTCTACACATGAGCATCTGGCGAAAATTTGTAAAAGTCATAGTTTTCGATAAAATACTGATAAATTTGAACAACTGTTGCCATCTTATCATCTGTTGCATTAATCGCGGCCCATATTAAATAAGCGTACGTTCTGTCGGGTTTTTGGAACACGGACTGCAGTTGTGCACTCATGGCGGGACTCTCAGGACAATAAACAGACCAGAAACTGTGCTTGTCTTTTTTAATATGAAAAGCCTAAATTGATACATTATTGTAACTTCTTCCTCCAGTCCCAAGGCCAATTTACAATGGGCCACTTTGGTATTTTTTTTAAACACCTGCAAGTCAACACATTACTGAAGCGCATGCACATTACAATTCATGAATATCTGCCATCTGGCGGATACGCGAAGAATTGCAACCAATTAAGTACAAATCATTATCAATAAAACATCAACCGCGCATCAACCGCGGGTGTGAATGCAACATGAATGCGGTATAAATGCGGTCAGAATGCGGCATGAACGTGGTGAAGTGCGGTGAAGTGCGTGGCACTCGGAAAAAAATCCCGGAAAAATTTGGAGATGTTGTAGAATAAAAGGTGCCGCGGCTGTATGTAAATAATGTACACACCAAAGTTTGATATATGTTAAATAAAATTGTATTATTTTTTGTTATATTATCCCTGAGAGGTAGTAACTGTGATCAGTCTCCCTACTAGTCCTATTGTAGCCTACAAAGTAATTTGTGTACTACATCTACTGTAGGTTTTTGAATAAATATATTATCAGGTTGAGTGCAACAATTTGGGATCTATCCTGATCTTCTTCGATCAGACACTGTATTCGTGAATTTGTTCTCCTATGTGCACCCCTGTATAGCGCTACGGCGCGCATAAGATACTGGGTTCGAGTGGTGATTCCCTTTTTGTATATCTAGTCTAGTGAATGCACAGACTCTGAATAACAGTCTAGTGGTATAGCTGCATATTAAAAAAATAAACAATTAAATTGGACATATACCAAAATAAATCAATTTATGACAAACTCCTAATGTATTATTTACATTTGGAAGACTACGGTCTTAATAAAATGTATAAAATCATGTAGTGTCAGTTTCATTGCATGCATTGTACTGCTTCTTCTTCTGACTGGTAACGACTTTCAATATTTCAAATGTTGCTTGTCCTCAGTAAAATATTTTCGAAAGCTTTTTAAATTATACATGTAGGGATGTCCTGGTTTGCCTCTCTACCTCCGC